>NC_090449.1:535561342-535864372 GCF_031143425.1 Pleurodeles waltl | reverse complement strand
ATATAACGTGATGTATTAGAATTGTACTAATCTGACATAACCGTAAACGTGTGCCATGATTTGCTTGTTTGAAATGTTTTAACTTAGCATAACTTTAGTGGAGGCTTCGGCCTAGTTGCCTTGTCTCACGGTTTAGATGCTTATCTTTAAGGTTTCGTGCCAGCCTGGCATCTTCTTCTTTGCTCCAAGGTCAATCTGCAGGTGCAGACAATGGAAGCTCTGAAAGTGAGTTAATTGGTAAAATATGTTGCAACTTACGTTCCCGACTCCAAGGATAATGTATGCCTAGGTAGAAGCTTGTGAATTGTTGTTTTTGATTGGACAATTTGAAGCCAACCTATGAACCCTCCAATGGAAGACCCTACTGGATTTGAACTGTTGATTATTTAAACCTGGTGCACAAGAAGAAAGCGGACATTACCCATCGGCCATTACCCGGACATTACCCATTACATTATTGCCCACTGCAGCCATTATGGCCCATCTTGCCGACCTCGTCATTTTGCCATCTTCTACGATGCCAATTGATGTTCGACGCCATTTTGAATGAGACTTTGATGCTTTCTCTAATCGAGAGAAAGAGACTTTAAGTAATTCTCGCCCTAGAGACTTTAACTTTGATTCGTCCCTTTGCATGAAGTAGTAGTTTTGTCCTTTTATCTTGCCGCTGTGAGGCAATTGCCCCGTCCACCCTGCCCCTTTGCCCCCGTCCCATGCTGATCGAAACTGGTACCTGTGAGACGAAGACTTCTTTGAATGCTGATTGAATTTGGTAAATATGAAAGGAAAATGTACAATTGCATTGTGTTTCTTTTTAGGTAACCAACTGCTGATTTTTGATAAGAGCCCTAGTTAGGAGTTTTCCAAATTAATGTTGCTAAATTGTTTTTGCATGAAAACCCACATGCAGATGCTAATTTGAGGTTAGATGAGGATTCATTTGTTGCACGATGCAATTTGAGACCTTGTTATGCTGACTAATGTATGCAATTAGCCGATTACAGATTATAGTTTTAGTGGTTTGCGTTGCTATTATTGAATGCATTGTTATTCAAATGCTGCATAGATTGCATCTTTTTCGCCGTTATGGACAGCTATTAATGTTCATTTACATATATCATTTGGTGTTGAGACACATTTATATTGTGCTAGCTTTGTTAATATAGGGAAATAAATTCATTAACTTTGAATGAACTGGTGTGGTTATTCATGGCCGAAAGGTCATGGTTCGCCGAAATGTTTTCTGGATTAATTGTGAAGTGTTATGTTGATCAGGGCATTGCTTATGTTCGTTATTGATTATTGATTTGATTAAATTGACTAATCTCGGGTGAAGAGAGCCCCACTTGGTCAAAAGATTCATCGACCTAAGAGCGTCCAGATACAGGTAATTTATTAGGCCGGAACGCTCTATCAGTAGATGGTAGCAGAGGACGGTTTCGCCCTTTGGGACCCCACTCGAGAGGTAATGGTTACGCCCTTTGGGACCCCACTCGGGAGGTAACGGTTTCGCCCTTTGAGACCCCACTCGAGAAGTATATGGTGTTGAATTAGATTTTTCTTGGGTAAAACAGATTGAGAGAATGATGATGCCCTAAGTCCCCCGCGACTTTCCCGGGATCTCAGAGCTTGCGAATGGAGAGAATGGAGGTGTGAAATCGGCGTTGGCGGTACTAGTGACGGTATGAGTGAAGTCAGGGTTTTGCGCTTGCACAGCTTATTGCCGCAGAGTGTTTGAAAAGGTTGCGAGGATTTTAGAGAATAGCGGAGGTGCGACTCCGAGTGTGAGAGTACGGAAGTCGTCGAACTTCATGTGCATGTGGCGCTTTGTGCAGAAAAAGGTCCACGTGGTTGTTGTTGTTGAGACGGGCCCTGCGAGGTCAAGAGACTCCGGAGTATGTTGAAAAGTGTATGAGACACTTGTTTTATGTTGTGGTCTGGTCGGTTTAATAGGTTGACCGGGCGTGGTCAACGAGTCGGTACGTGTGTTAAGGGAGTGAAAGAAAACTTCGACTTCGGGCTTTGACAAATTCTAAGTGCACTAGAATAGATCACTGACAAGTTGAGAGCAGAGTCTGCGGGTCAGAATTTGCTTGCAAAAGTGGGGACCGAGAAAGATGGAATAACTGCCGAGGCTAGTGAAAAATCCCTAAGGTCCTGAAGCGATTGTGTTACCCTTCCTGTAGTAAACCGACAGATCTGTTTTATTATTATTTGGTTGCTCGCGATACATGCCAGAAGTTGTTACGAGAGGAGCTGAGTGAAGGAGGACAAGCCGCGAGGCTTTGTCAGCCGCAGTGTGTGTGAGTGTGACGTCACTAGGAGCCGCGCTGGGATAGGTTGGTTGCAGAGAAGGGTCGCGCACGGATTGGACGCAGTCCGTGGGGCTCGATTGGAAGGGGAAAGGCAAGCGAAGAGTATTCCGGGAATTAAAGTCACTTATTGATTACAAATTTGGTGAAATAAAAGACGAGAAAATGAAATTTTTGAAAGCATTAAAGAGTGCGATGAAGGGGGAGTCTTACATTAAAGCGAGCGTAGGAGAGGAGACGCCACCCGAAGGTACACCAGCTTACATTGTAATGGAGGAAAGGGGGTAGCTCCGTGCCTTTGGCTAAAGCAATGGCACAAGCTGACAGAGAAACATGGGAGCCTAGCGTTCCCGATCCATGGGACATTCAATATAAGGATCCTAGAGAATTTGAGATTCGCGATGTACGACATGAAGGTACCTCCAAGGCCAGCACAGTTTGAGGCTCTAGCGATTTGGGAACTAATGGCTAGACAGCAACAGCAAAAGAAGTTCGAGGCCAGGATAAGAAAGGTAGAAAAGACACTAGCGGACGCTAGGTGGGATAATGCACAGAAGGTGTGGAGGTCAGATATATTGCAGGGGATAAAATTGTTTCCCGCAATTGCTAAGGAAGAAGAGGCGACAGGCAAGAAAGCTACCTGTAAGACAAACAGGAGGTGTTCCAAAGATAGAGAAGACGAGTCAGAGGATGAGGAGTTCATCATGCAATTGCTGAATGACCGTCCACCACCTTATGCAGAGAGTGAACAAGGTCCAAGTACCAGTTCTGCCCCTCCGGCACCGGTACAGAATAATGAAACTCCGAATTCGGAAACGCCATCGGGATCTAAGGACCCGAGTTTACTGTTCACCCCGCAGATACCGCAGGTTAGGAGAATATATCCAGATGTGCCTATGTTGAAAACAGCAGAAAATTATCAGCCGCAGGTCCCAAGGTACTACAGCAGTGACAACAGTACGGGAATGATTCTAGATCCAACCGTAATGGGAGTACAGAATGGTCGCGACCCAACATTGGCACAAGCTGAATCAACCCAGCTTTTGATGCCTCAAAAGCAGATGCAGGGGGGAACCGCACATGCTCAGATGACGGGGAGTCAGACGGGCATGCCGGCAATGATGACCCATAGTGTGGGAATGAACATGCCTCAGAACATCTGGAATGGACAGAACCCAGATGCGATATCCCTACCCATTACTGTAGGTCCACCGGTACCTTTGTACATTCAGCCTAACTCAGGTATGAGCGGTCAAGGATCGGTGGTGCAGAATGGGACGGAAAGGAGGTGCATAGAAAACACTCCAGAGACAACTCCGATAGCGGCTCTGCCAACTGGATCTGGGTTCTTGATGGAGTTTAGTCCCATATGTGCTCAGTCAACAGTGGTGAGGTCGAGTCCCCCACTGATGATACCGCTATCATTGAACACTGAAAAGTTGCCGCAACCATCAATGGCAGTCGATGTGAATGCTACACTGATGGGGTTGAATGCGCAACAGCTGACGCAGTGGTTCAACAGTCTGAATTCCACACAAAGCTCAGCCAGTGGGAAGGGAGAAGACTATCTGAATAGGGTAAGGTTGAACATGGAAGCAGAAGAATTGGTGGAAGGGACTATGGGTTTGAATAGGTTAGAGTCCTACTCGGAAGAAGAGCTGAGGTATCTATGTCCCAGGATTACGAGAGAAGTGAACAAGGTACATAGAAGGTTGCAAGAAATAGCTGACAAAAACGGGGTTGAGATAGACAAGACAAAACACTTGAGCAGGAGCTATAGATTGGATTTCGGGACCACAGACTTTGAACACATGAGGTCAGCAGGCATGAAAACGCACCTTAGAGAATTGCTGCAGAGTGCACAAGTGTGGAGGTGCTTAGACAAATGGGAAAGCAGATGGGCAAAGAAAAAGGAAAAGAGGAAAGACAGTGTCCCAGAGCACAAGGAGAAAAGACCACAGAGTAGTGATGCAATAACCATGTTACCAATGAGGGAGACAGCAGGGGGGAAATTAATACATGTACCGTGGCACAGAAGCGACATTCAGTCTTTTTCGGATGATTTTCCCAAACTGAGAGAGAAACCGATTGAATGGTATCAACAGACTGATAGGTTTGTGAAGCTTGCAAAATGTCTTTGGGAAGACCTGAACACCCTCTTTGAGATTGTGGTTCCGGCAGATTTGTGGGAAGACTGCAAAAGGGCTGTAGGTTGGCCGACAAGTGAACCAGAGAGAGACAGGGATACAGGTGCACCATCACCTATGGTAATGAGCTTGTACTATAAGGTGATTGAGCATTTGAAGACGAAGGTTGCCGCGAAAAATGTGGATTGGCAGAAGATTGATCAAACTGCCCAAGAGGCTAAAGAGTCGATTCATGGTTACTATGAGAGGTTGTTGAAGGCGTTCAAGAACTACAGTGGCACGGAAACAATAGAGGCGAAGGACATGCTTCATTTTGTGTTTAGATTTGTGGAAGGGCTGAGACCAGAGATAAGTCAGATGATAAAGACGCATTTGATTTGTTGGCAGTCGAAACCTATTGATGAGGTGTTGAATTATGCGAAATACTGTAGCGACGAAATTGAAGTGAAACAGAAAAGGTTGAAAGAGAAAGTGATGATGATGCAACTTAAAGCAGCTCAGACAGGTTTGCAAGGGTTGCAAGGGTTCCAACAGCAGATACCGCAGCCGCAGGGAAATATGGTGTTTCAGCCACAGGCAAGAGGCAGAGGCAGAGGAGGCTTTGGGAGTAATGGTCCGGATTTGAACACTGTTGCGATTCCGAATGGTGTGCAGGCAATGAAAAGGGTGATGCCGTGTCACGTGTGCGGAATCGTCGGACATTGGAAACGCGAGTGCCCGATGGTGGTGCAGGAAGGTGCAGGTGTTGGTCAGCAAAACAATGATGTCAATGCATTCCAGACAATGAGGGGACCGAAAATGAGAGGTCCAAACCCAAATTTTCAGACCATAAATCAGCTGCAGGGATTACAGCCCATGCAGCCGCAGCAGATGCAGATGCCCCGTATGCAGATGACGCAAATGCAGCCAATGCAACAGCAGTTTCCCATGGTACCTAATCAGCAAATGCAAATACCTTTGGCACCAATGAGTCAGCAGCAAGTGATGGTTCCTCCACAGGTCTCGGGTCAGGTGATGAATACAAATGGCACAGTACAACAGTTCCCATTACACAGTGAGAATGGAATAAACAATGTATGGGAGAGTGAAAGTTCAGATGAGGAGGGAAATTGTGTGCTTGCAGCATCCTTGGAAGTTGATCAAAAGGGTCCATATGTGGAGGGAAGAGTTATGGGTCATCGTGTTTCATTCTTGGTTGACACAGGAGCCACACGTTCTACTGTTAGGAGCATTGAAGTACCAAATTTGCCACTCTCAGGGAGAACAGTTCAAGTAGTGGGAGTAGCAAACAGGCACCTGACGAACCCAATCACAGATCCAGTACAAGTCAGAATTGGTAACTATCAAGGGTCACATAATTTTGTGGTATGTGACTCAAGCCCGATAGCACTGTTAGGGAGAGACCTATTGTGCAAATTGGGATGTTCGATTATGTGTTCGAACGATGGAATTAGAATTCAGAAGAGCAGTGATGGGGAAGAAGAGGACAGTGTAGAAGGGGATGAGATGGAAACTGTCGATGAAGAATATCCTCTGATTAACCTTTTTCCGATGATAACTGAAGAAGATATTCCAGCTGAATTACGGGAAACAGTCGGAAAGGAAGTGTGGGATATGACAGGAAAAGAGGTGGGATTGGTGAAAGGAGTGGAACCAGTGAAAGTGACCGTAAAACCCAATGTAACCTTTCCCCAGACCCCAGAATACCACATGGCACAAGACACCCTCATGAAAGTCGCCCAACTCATTGACGAGTTTGTAAAACAGGGAGTACTGAAAGAAGTGTTAAGCAGTCCATGTAATTCACCAATCATGGGACTAATAAAGCCGAGTGGAAAGGTCCGAATCGTGCAGGACTTGAGGAAAATAAATGACATCATAATTAAATGCTGCCCTGTAGTACCGAATCCAGCTGTGATAATGTTTCAAGTCCCTTGCGATGCCGAGTGGTTCTCAGTCATCGACTTGTCACAAGCATTCTTTTCGGTGCCTCTTCATGAGGACAGCCAATTTCTCTTTTGTTTCAAATTCTTAGACAGAGTTTACAGTTGGTGTCGAATTCCTCAAGGGTTTTCTGAGTCACCGTCAATGCTCTACTGAACCATTTGGGAAGGAATGGACACAAGGTGTCTCCTTCAAAGTTGCAGTTTTGTCAGAAGAAAGTGAAATACTTGGGTCATCAAATAGAGAAAGGGTCACGGAGAATAATGAAGGAAAGAATAACAAGTGTACTTCAAATGAGTCCACCAAAGACAAGGAGGGAGGTGAGGAAGTTTTTGGGGATGGTGAGCTACTGTCGCCAGTGGATTCCCAACTTCTCAACTCTAGCAAAGCCTTTACTGAAACTGACCCAGAAGGATGCCTTGGATGAAATTGAGCTGAAAGAAGATGAGATGGATGCTTTTATTGAATTGAAAGAATGCATGTGCAGGGCTCCAGCTTTAGGTATGCCTGATTACCCAAAGCCTTTCACATTGTTTTGTCATGAACGTGATGCATGTTCTTTGTCTGTCTTGACCCAAGCCCATGGTGGCATAAACAGACCAGTAGCGTATTTTTCAGCTACTTTGGATCCGGTCGCAGCAGCACTGCCAGGGTGTTTGCGCGCCGAAGCAGCAGTTGGTATCAGCCTCACTCAGAGTGAAGGAATAGTGATGGGACACCCATTAACAGTCATGGTCCCTCACTCAGTTGAGATACTTTTGACTCGCTCCCGAACGCAACACATGACTGGAGCAAGACTCACAAGGTATGAAACAATAATTCTGGGCTCACCGAATGTGCAGCTGAAAAGGTGCACTACGTTGAATCCAGCAACCTTGCTTCCCGGTGAAAATGCTGAAATTGAGAACGCTGAAGACGTCGAGCACGACTGCCTTCATGTGACTGAATTTTGCACAAAACCCCGACCTGACATTAAGGATACTAAGCTTGATGAAAATGACCAAATTGTTTTTGTTGATGGGTCATGTTTAAGAGATGCATTGGGAATATTGAAAGCAGGATATGCTGTATGTACTGTAACAGGTGTCTTGGAAGCGTCCTGGCTTCAAGGAGTCTATTCCGCACAAGTAGCAGAGCTTGTAGCCCTTACAAGAGCATGCCAACTGTCTACATTGATGAAGGTTACCATTTACACTGATAGTCAGTACGGGTTTGGAATTGTGCACGACTTTGGGCAACTATGGTCACAGAGAGGTTTCCTGACCTCTTCAGGGTCCCCAGTGAAAAACGGGGAGAGAATAAGGGAATTGTTACACGCCATTCAGATGCCAGCCGAAATTGCAGTGGTAAAGTGTAGTGCTCATACAAAAGGACAGGACTATGTTTCCCTGGGAAATGCATATGCGGATCAAGTCGCAAGATTTTGTGCCTTGAACTGTATATTGCTCAGGGATGAATGGAATTTGATAAGTGAGCCAGAGCTCGAACCAGCTGAAGCATTTGCCTTGAAGGTCGTGGATACAATGGATGAACTAAAAGCATTACAGAATAGCGTCAGGGAGGATGAAAGAGCTTCCTGGATTAAGTCACAATGTACAAGGAGACCAGATGAGTTATGGGTTTCAAATGAGGGAAAATTTGTTTTACCAAATAGTCTCTTATCGCAGCTAGCGCGGTTCTATCATGGGCAGGCTCATCTAGGGAGAGATGCCATGATAAGATTGTTCAAAACTGATTGGTTTAACCCCAGATTCCGTCAAGTTGCAGAAGCAGTTTGCCATCGTTGTGTCATTTGTCAGCAGATGAACCCAGGAAAGGGAACGGTTGTGAACGTGAGCCACATTGGCAGGGCGAGTGGCCCGTTCAGCAGAATGCAGATGGACTTTATTGAAATGCCTGTGCATGGAGGTCTGAAGTATGTGTTGGTGATTGTGTGCATTTTTAGTCACTGGATTGAAGCATACCCCACACGTAGAAATGACAGCCTTACAGTTGCAAAACTATTGTTGAGGGAGTTGATACCACGTTTCGGATTCCCGATCTCTTTAGAATCAGATAGAGGAAGTCACTTCAATAACGAGGTGATAAAGTTACTTTGCGCAGCGCTGAACATTGAGCAAAAACTGCATTGTAGCTATCGCCCTGAAGCCTCAGGACTGGTGGAACAAATGAATGGTACACTGAAATCAAGAATGGCGAAAATATGTGCATCGACAAATTTGAAATGGCCTGACGCATTGCCTTTGGTGTTAATGTCAATGAGAAACACCCCTGACAGAAAGACTGGATTGTCCCCGCACGAAATTCTCATGGGCAGGGCCATGAGACTCCCTGCAGTTCCCGCAAACGCGCTTTTGAATATTACAGATGATATGGTGTTAGACTACTGCAAAGGTTTGGCTGACGTGGTTCGCTCTTTCTCTCACCAGGTGGAAGCAACCACCTTGCCACCGATCCAAGGTCCAGGACACACACTGAAAGCAGGTGACTGGGTCGTGATAAAGAAGCACATGAGGAAGTTGTGTCTGGAACCCAGTTGGAAAGGCCCTTTCCAAGTGATCCTGACGACCACTACCGCTGTGAAGTGTGCGGGAGTTCCCAACTGGATTCACGCCAGTCATACAAAGAAAGTGTTGTGTCCCACAGATGAGGAAGTCGAAGCGCTGAAACTGCCAGTACCTGATAACAAAGTGCCGAGCGCTGAGACAGAGCAAAACAGAACTAGAAGCGAACAGGCAGAAATAGAGGAGAGAGAAATATTCTCTGAGGACGAAACAACCGATTCACTTGGGGAAGACCAAGGAGAAACCTCGGACAGCGACGAAGCAGCTGAAGGTAACAAAGAGCCTGAAGCAGCTGAAAGTGACAAAGAGCCTGAAGAAAGTAACGGTGACAAAGGGCTCGAAAGAGGTGAAGAAGCAGGAGAGCCTGATCAGAGGAGGGCTTTCCCAGAAGCAGACGGTACAGAAAAAGAAAAGGAAAACCTGATTGACTCCCCAGAAGGAGGGGACGAGGTAGAACAGAACGAAACTGTTCAAACTTCTTCAGAAGAGATCGCAGGTCCATCAAGTGGGCACAGTGCAAAGAGAAGACCGAGTATATCACCAGTAAAAGTAAGGACTAGAGAAACGTTGAACGACAGTGAAGGGCCAAGAGTGAAAGAGAAAAGAAAGGAAGTGTCTGTCGTGGTACCAACATCAAGTGAAGAAAAAGACTTGGCCAAAGAGGAAAGTACCAGTGAAGCAGAATCAAAGAGAGATGCAAAATTGAAAAGGAAAAGGATACCAAACAGGAGATATTCCGGTCCAGAATGGGCATATGTAGTCAATGACGATTGGACCGACGAATTTGTATCTCTTAGCCTCGAGAACGAAGAAGAAGAGATACCAATAGAAAAGAAAAGTTTTATGGACACTATTGATTGAAAAACTGATAAATGACATTGCTTGCTATAATCTAACGTGATACAACCAGCTGAGACATTGCTAAACCGGATGAGACATTCGCTAACTTGATAAGACTTTGATAACCTGATTGACTCTTAAACCCGATTTGAGACAACGTTGCTAACTGATAAAAGACTGAGTTATTGCCGAATTGAGACAAATGCTGCTAACTGATAAGTGACTGTGCTCCTGAAGAAAACTGTGTGAACATTGCGCTCGTTCAGCTTTGTAACAATTTGCTAAATCGTTTCTTTTATAAGTGCTTCTAGCTCTCTGATTCTATACAGATCATGACTAGGTACGCTACACAAAACAGTAGAGTGAAATATTGTAAATATGCGTGTATAGGCTTGATAACTGCATGTGTACTAATAATAATGACAATAGTGCTTGCAACGCGTGGTAAGGGTGAGAATGAGAAAATTGATGCTTCTACTTCTGCTCCTGTTACTGTCACTGAACTAACCGCATTGAAAAGACTAGAATTAGATGAGAGACATTTGCATGATAAGAAGGAACTTTCGTATAATGTTTTCTATCGCCTACTAACAGTTGAGACTATGGATGCGAAAGATTGTTATGTGTGTACACAGATACCGACATCGGTAACGGAAGGGGTGACTTATCACCACATGCCTCTTACATATGGGATTACATGTAGTTTAGTAGCTTCTAGATTTTATGGTCAAACTAACATACAGTATTTTTACTCAAACTATGATGTTACCTTTGCATATGTTCCTATAATAACGCAACTAAGCCAGATTGCTAAAGATTGGGATGCTAAAATAATGAGGGAATTTTTCGAGCCAATGCAACCTTTTGAAACAGCTCACGCTCATAGGGAAAACCTTACCTGCTCGCTCTCTACAGTAGAAATAAGCTTTTTAGATCGCACAGATGATAGAAGGGCACAAATGAATGCGAAATTAGAAAAAGAGCTAAGTAAGAGGACTTCAGTAGATAATTATGCTTTTGCCGCAATAAAAACACAAGGAAGAATAGCTTTAGACGCTTGGCATGTAGGGAAATTTTGTATATATCGTGGTGAATCTTATTATGATAACATTTTCGTGGGAGCTAGTGAATGTAAACATACGTTTATCTTTAAGGCCAAATGGACATTCATGCTGAACGGACTTAACCCTGTCATACCTGGTGTATATTACATTTGTGGGCATAATGCCTATTATCGTCTTCCAAAGGGATGGTGGGGGAGATGTTATTTGGGTATAGTGTTCCCAAAGGTTTATCAACTGGATGACCTATCGGTGATTCCAAAGACGCCTGGATCTCATCGTATCCAGAAAAGAGAGACCGCAGCTGCTATGGTAGGAGATATATTTGGAGCCATGATTCCTTCATTGGGAGTTGTGTTGAATTCCATCAAAATAAGAAAGTTGTCTACTATAGTGGATAACATGTTGACAAAGTTTTCAGGTGCTATAATCCTGATGGATGCTGAACTTGCAGCAGAAAGAGCTATGACTCTTCAAAACAGGCTTGCCCTAGACATTCTTTTAGCAAAGGATGGCGGCGTTTGCAAAATGCTTGGTGCGCGTCACTGTTGCACGTATAAACCAGACAACAGTGTGAAGATTAAAACAATGCTTGCAAATCTAACAAAAGAGAGTGCAGACTTGAAGGAATTGAAAGAACCAGGAGTTTGGGAGAAGGTTGGAAAGGGAGTTGCTTCAGTGGGAAATTGGCTTGGTGGCATTTGGAATGGAATATTACTAAAAATAATACAGGGAATACTAATAGTACTAATTTGCATCTTTGGGATTTGGGGAATAAAGAGGGGAATACTAATGATCATGGCAAGAATTAAAAGAAGGAAGGAAGAGAAAATAATGAAAAGAATGGCAGAAGAATACAAAGCAAGAATAAGGGGAACTAAATGGCAAAGAGAACTGACAGAATTTTAATGGAATAATATTTGTGGGAATAGTTTTGTGTGATGACAAATAGTCATCAGAGGAGGGATTGATGACGCAGAAACGAAGGTTTTACATTTATTAGCGCATAAACGTAGTGCCGCAATAATCAAGTGTGACTTTAACCGAACTAATATAGATTGTACGGGGACAAATGTGCCCTCAGAGTAGTTCGCCAACATTTATAAGTGTGCTTTATATAACGTGATGTATTAGAATTGTACTAATCTGACATAACCGTAAACGTGTGCCATGATTTGCTTGTTTGAAATGTTTTAACTTAGCATAACTTTAGTGGAGGCTTCGGCCTAGTTGCCTTGTCTCACGGTTTAGATGCTCGTGTTTTTCTAATGTGCTAATAAAACGTGTATTCTTGCTTGAAGCTGTACTTTTCCAGTGAGATCGGTTCACATGATTATCTTTAAGGTTTCGTGCCAGCCTGGCATCTTCTTCTTTGCTCCAAGGTCAATCTGCAGGTGCAGACAATGGAAGCTCTGAAAGTGAGTTAATTGGTAAAATATGTTGCAACTTACGTTCCCGACTCTAAGGATAATGTATGCCTAGGTAGAAGCTTGTGAATTGTTGTTTTTGATTGGACAATTTGAAGCCAACCTATTAACCCTCCAATGGAAGACCCTACTGGATTTGAACTGTTGATTATTTAAACCTGGTGCACAAGAAGAAAGCGGACATTACCCATCGGCCATTACCCGGACATTACCCATTACATTATTGCCCACTGCAGCCATTATGGCCCATCTTGCCGACCTCGTCATTTTGCCATCTTCTACGATGCCAATTGATGTTCGACGCCATTTTGAATGAGACTTTGATGCTTTCTCTAATCGAGAGAAAGAGACTTTAAGTAATTCTCGCCCTAGAGACTTTAACTTTGATTCGTCCCTTTGCATGAAGTAGTAGTTTTGTCCTTTTATCTTGCCGCTGTGAGGCAATTGCCCCGTCCACCCTGCCCCTTTGCCCCCGTCCCATGCTGATCGAAACTGGTACCTGTGAGACGAAGACTTCTTTGAATGCTGATTGAATTTGGTAAATATGAAAGGAAAATGTACAATTGCATTGTGTTTCTTTTTAGGTAACCAACTGCTGATTTTTGATAAGAGCCCTAGTTAGGAGTTTTCCAAATTAATGTTGCTAAATTGTTTTTGCATGAAATCCCACATGCAGATGCTAATTTGAGGTTAGATGACGATTCATTTGTTGCACGATGCAATTTGAGACCTTGTTATGCTGACTAATGTATGCAATTAGCCCATTACAGATTATAGTTTTAGTGGTTTGCGTTGCTATTATCGAATGCATTGTTATTCAAATGCTGCATAGATTGCATCTTTTTCGCCGTTATGGACAGCTATTAATGTTCATTTACATATATCATTTGGTGTTGAGACACATTTATATTGTGCTAGCTTTGTTAATATAGGGAAATAAATTCATTAACTTTGAATGAACTGGTGTGGTTATTCATGGCCGAAAGGTCATGGTTCGCCGAAATGTTTTCTGGATTAATTGTGAAGTGTTATGTTGATCAGGGCATTGCTTATGTTCGTTATTGATTATTGATTTGATTAAATTGACTAATCTCGGGTGAAGAGAGCCCCACTTGGTCAAAAGATTCATCGACCTAAGAGCGTCCAGATACAGGTAATTTATTAGGCCGGAACGCTCTATCACCTGTCAGTGAAAGGGCACATGTTTATATATTAAACGCTCCTCCTTCCATATATCTGTTACTCTGGTTTTATAAAGCTGATGTAGAAGTTCACATTATGCATTAAAGAATATGTTATCTAAAATATTTAAAAAGCGTTTGAGCTTTATGGAGCATGTTTAAATTCCATCCTATTTAAGAGCCTGTACAAGCAAAACCAAAATGAAAAAGAATGAATATGTAACAAAATATTTCTCTGAATATGCTTGCATCATATTTTATCGCCATGAGAATATGTGAGCTGTGCTTACTGATTTTGGTTGCTCCTATTTATTGCTGCCATTATTCAATAAACAGAGACAACATAAGTCATATCCTTTATTAGGCTAGGGAATGTAATAAAATTGAGGCTTTCATAATTTATTCTCTGTGTCATCTGACAAAACGACGCAACGAAAGATCCAAGCCCACTGCAAAGAACGTATTTATGTAATATCATCACTATTCAGTGCCAAAAGAAAAGGCAAACTATTATTACAACTAATGTGATCGTCGTTTATTTGCAGGTGCATGTTAAGAGCATATTTTTATGTGGATATGTTATGCGCATATCCTTTCGTACGTTTTATATGGTAAACTGCAAAGTTGCTCAGTGAAAGAAATACTTTTCAAATGAATAACAGACCGAATTTCAAATATGTTTATACATTTATTTTTCCTTTTTATTTATGGTGAGCATGTTTGTGTGCCGAAGTCATAGTCTGTTCAAGAAATGCATGTATTGCTTCACAACTAAAGCTGTACAGCTTTCTTTGTGTAATTAAACCACAGTGTTACTACATATCATTGTATGGGGTAATTTTAAAAGTGCTTTAATTCGTAATAGTTGGGAACACACATTCAGTTTAGTGAATGGTTCAAGGGCCTCATGAGGAATTAACAAGTGACAGATAACTTAATTGTCACAATCGCTTTAGGAACTTGTAAATCCAATTATCTCTTAATCAAAAAATAGAAAAGTGCAGGTTTGGCTGACTACCCAAGAGGGTGCAGTATAGCAGGTAATATTTGTCCCCTTTGGCACAAACTACTAGCTTCATTTAGGGTTTGGCAAGAGAGGGTGTAACGCCATAAATCAACAGTCCCTCTACCCTGCCAAACGGACTTTCACCCCGCACAGACGGGGGAACTGCAAGTTTATCCTAGACCGAGCCACAACGGGGATCCACTAATGTTAACGCCTGACCAAGCTTCTCATGTGCCACAAGATGAATGGATCATAGTCGTGGTCGCCTCACAATCTTAAGGATGGGAAACTATCACTGTTTTTTCCCTGCCTGTGTCCTCCATGCGAGGCATGGCAGTCATGGGCAGGGGCATCTTTTAATGTACTTGATGTGCAGCAGGAAACTTCCTGGGCTTCAGGGCCACTTGCCTTTGTTTAGAAAACACTATCTCCAGCCATCAGTACATCTCACAAACTTGACATTATTCATATGGATAATGGAACCTGAAAAATCCTGTCTGGAGAGTTTGCGATGCTCCCCTGCAAGAATCTGTTTAGCCCTCCATCCAGCATTGCACCCCTAACTGTGGGGGCACAGAAAAGCTAGGTGAATCATGTAGAACACATTGTTATAATAAATACATGCCACATCATCGAGAATTCCACAAGGTGACTCAGGAAGATTCAACAACATATGCCTCTGGACCCTTTGAACCACTAGTTTGACAACACAAATGTAACCCTTCTTCCCACAAAGCACTCATCTGCCAACTTACAGTCAGCATGACATGTAGAGCATGGTGTCAGAGGAAGCACAGGCAAATATAATACACATATAATGCCTCAGGACGACTGTATGTTTATATGAACTCTGGGACCCTAATAAAAAGATCTGGTGTCCGAATCCCTATGGCCAGCAGTGCATTGCGCACAGTTAGTCTGCATTCCAGCATATCAGTCCTCGCTATAGACCACAATGAGAGTAGCATATAGATGTAGTGGCAGCTCCTCCATTTGGGCGGAGGAGCGTTGCTTCATCGCCAGCAGCGGCAGCTGCAATACCTTTTAAAGAAAGGGGCATGTTTGGTTTGCTCTGAATTAGCATCATTTTTTTTTTTTAGGCTAATTCAGCGCAAACCTAACTCTATATTTATAATTTGGCGCTGGACATGTCTAGCACCAATGTTATAGAGTTAGGGGGTCATTCCGACTGGGACCGTGGAAGCACTGCCAGCAGGCTGGCGGTGCTTCCTGGGCCATTCTGACCGCGCGGTAAAGCCGCGGTCAGAAAAGGGGAACCAGCGGTTTCCCGCCGGTTTACCCCTGGCCCAGGGAATCCTCCATGGCGGCGCTGCTTGCAGCGCCGCCATGGGGATTCCGACCCCCTTCCCGCCATCCTGTTCCTGGCGGTGTTTACCGCCAGGAACAGGATGGCGGGAACAGTGCAGGGGCCCCCTAACAGGGCCCCATTAGGATTTTCAGTGTCTACTTTGCAGACACTGAAAATCGTGACGGGTGCCACTGCACTCGTCGCACCCCTACAACTCCGCCAGCTCCATTCGGAGCCGGCTTCATTGTTGCAGGGGGTCGCCCGCCGGCCCAGCGGGAAAGCCAGAATGGCCGCTGCGGTCTTTTGACCGCGGTGCGGTCATTCAGCGGTTCCCTCCAGGCGGGCGGCTCCCACCGCCCGCCGGGGTCAGAATGTTCCATCATACATCCTCACAATATCGATGCCTAAATATTGAGAAACAAATCACTGCGAAGGTAAGTGCATTAAGGTAAGTATAGATTTACTATTCTTTATGCTGTACCTGTGTAACTTAGATAGATAGATACATAGATAGATAGATAGATAGATAGATAGATAGATAGATAGATAGATAGATAGATAGATAGATAGATAGATAGATTGATTGATTAAGCCTATTCTTACCTATATCCACTTAACTGCATAATATTTTGCTTGTTGATATTTAACCCTTTATATTTTGGACACCAAATATTTTACTCGATATTCTAGTGAAATACTTAGGCAACGGGAATATATGCGGAAGGTTTTCTCTTCAACTCCCATTCGGGGTCTCTAGTGAGCTTCCCCATGGGTAGTTCTGGCAGAATGGTGTCTTACTGCAGTGCTGGTATCAGCAGTCATCAATCAGTGTGAAGATCTGGAAATAGATTACATATTGTTGCCTTTGCTTTTACAACCTCCCGGTGACTTAGCCCGGTGCCTGCATCAGCCACCTTCTTTCTCGTGAAAATGCTGCAACAAAAATGTTATCAGTGCCCCCAGTGAAGCCACCACCGGCGGGTATAAGAATAGGAAAAATAGATTCTGGGTATCCACAACCTCAGTGTGCAGTTTGACTTGCAGGGCTCTGCCATCTTGCAAACGTCAAAGGCATCAGCAGCCAATCTAAAATCTCAGAGCACATTTCTCAGCAAGTCCATGACTTGGGGCTCTATATGGGGAATTAAACATTGAAAGCAAGTATGTCCCATTCCCACATACTTCTTCATCAGTGCTGCTGCTTCTACCGTAGCAATACTATTATGCTGTTAGCAGGAAGATGTGCAAGGCAGAGGAAGGGGGACGACATACAGCAGTGGAAATGCAAGAAACCCAGCTTGATTAAGACACCAGTCATTCATCAGTTCTACTGGTGTCCTTTTGTGGACTCCAGGATGTTCAGAGTGACAAAAGCAGGAAAACAAAATAACTACCATGCAACCAATCACCAATTTAAATAGCATGAGCTCCCCAAACACCCATTCAGCTACTGGTGCTATTGTATGGACTCCATGATGCTGGATCTGCAACACAAAATTGCTATTTTTTAACCACTGACCAGCACAAGCTGTGGAAAACGTAAACTCCCATAAAATTCTGTAGTTTGATTTCCAAACATGAGGGACCACTGATTAAGTTTATGCATAAAGGGCTCTCACTCAAATGAGCCCATTGTTGAATGTGGCAGCCCCTAAGCCTCTCGCTGTATGTTGTATGTGTTATTTTGTGTTGAAATGAACTATTTCAAACAGTAAACTTGTCTATAGGCAGATGTAACAAAAGGTTGTCACTTGACAAAGTGGTTAGAGTAGCTGATTTACTGGACTCTGAACTTCAAACTTTGGTGCTGGTATCAGGCTCCATGGAAACTGTGGTAAATTGGGTGGCTGGTTTAATCAGGTGTCAGCCCTGGTCAAGCAACAATCACAATCCCTTGCAGTGTGAACCACAAAAAGTCATTCATTTAACCTGTACTTAACCCTGTGTAGCTTGGCACAAAAAGCAGTCAGGCTAAACTTAGACTCATTGGCCCAGATTTAAGAGGGCCTATTACTTCCTTGCGCCCCATTAACGTAATTTTTTGTATGCTAATGTGGCCCAACAAGGCCAAAATCACTGTGCCAGTATTACAAAGTGGCGCAATGCATGCATTGCACAACTTTGTAACCCCTTGCGCCAGATTATGCCTGTGCCAGGCATAATGTATGTAAGAGAGGTGTTCCCCTGTTAGGGGGGCTGAAAAATAGCGCAGAGAAATCTAAACGATTTCTTTTGCCATTTTTTGCTGCATTTTTAACCTGTGCACAGAGCAGGCTTAAAAAGGAAGCACATCATCATTTATAATGGGCCTCAATTTGCTTTGCAGGACTAGCATCAACATTTTTTACGCTAATCCTGCAAAGCGCCAAACTAGCATAAAAAATCTTGACACTAGTTCCCTAACTACTGTCATGGTGCCCTGTATATTAAATATAGTGCACACATGGTGGCATTAGGGGGCACTAAGGGGCGCAAGAAAAGTGGTGCTGCAGTGGATGCAGATCCACTTTTCTTAAATTAGGACCATTGTGCTAAGTATTTATGCAGCACACAAACAGCAATACAGTGACAACACAATGCAAAAAAATTCCAAACCAATTTAGAAAAATAGAGGACATTTTAATAAATTAGTTGTCACCAAAACCATCAACATTCAATTTGTAGAAACCGAGTTATGAATTTTTAAGGTTTAAGGTTCAAAATAGTCCTCAGTTTTGAAAAAAGTCCACCTGGGCACCTTTAACAACACAACCAAAGGTGCAGGAGTGAATGGATACCTCTTGGGGCGTTCAAGATTCAATCAGGCTGGGTCCAGGTGCAGCTTCAAGCTTGTGGGAGCCTCTTATGTCCCTGTCGCTCCGAACAGGAGGCTAGCAAAACTAGCTCTTGGAGTCAAGTCTAAAGTCCTGGCGCAGGTGAAGATGCAGGGCTCCACAGCAGGGATGGCCTCTGAAGGTCCAAGACAGGCTCCAAGTAGCAAAGTAGTCCTTACAGCTACAGCAGCAGTCTGGCAGAGCGCACAACAGGTCACAGCAGCAGACAGTGCTCTGAGAAACCTTCCACACATCCAGTAGTGAACTGAAGAGGAGGTCTGAGATTTCTATTTTTATACCCTGGTGCTCTGCTCCTAGAAGTTGGGAGAAGTCTCCAGAAGGGTTCTTTGAAGTTCCAGGAGTTTACTGCTGCCCCTGTCCTGGCGCCTAGCTGGCTGCACAGGTTTGTGAAGCTTATTGTGTGATGGCAGAGCAAAGTCTATTCAGGTGCAGGTGGGTCAATGCTTGGCTCTTCCCCCCCATCAAGTTTCCAGAAGAGTTCTTTGAAGTTCCACGAGTTTCCTGCTGCCCCTGCCCGGGCTCCTTGCTGGTCGCCCAGGGTCGTTAAGCCTATTGTGTGGTGGTAGAGCACAGCCTATTCAGGTGCAAGTGGGGCTGTTTTTAGCTCTATTCAGGCTCTGCTAATCCCACTATTATGTGTATTGTGTGACTGTCTGGGGGGGATTCACAAAGTCCTAACTGTCAATTACACCCAGTCATGTGACCAAACACAGGCTGCAGGCAAAGAGGGCTAAGGGCACGAAAATGCCATATTTCTAAAAGTGGCATTACCATTAAAAAGTGTTTATCATTAAACGTTCACAGACTCCAACCATGACATAGCTACCACCCTTGTTTAGGAATTACATCTTATTAAATATAATAAGAAATCCCTAGGGTTATCCTATGGGAGGGTTAGGCCTCACTGTAACGCAAAACGGATCTGGGTGTTTTTCACTACTACTACTACTTTAAAGCACATGTCCTACCTTTTCGTTACACAACACCCTGCTCTAAGGCTTACCTAGAAGCTACATTAGTGGTGACATATGTAATAAACGGGGAGTGTAAGGCTTGGCAAGGGGTTTTAAATGCCAAGTCGACATGGCAGTGGGACACTGCTTTCAGGCTGCAATGGTAGGCCTGGGACAAGTTTTAAGGTGCAACTTAAATGGGTGACACAATAAGTGCTGGAGGCCCACTGGTAGCATTTCATTCACAGGCTCTGGGTATATGATGTACCACTCTACAAGGCACTTACATGAAAATCAAAAATGCCAATCGGGTATATGGCAATCAATTCATGTTTTAAGGAGGGAGCGCAAGCACTTTAGCACTAGTTACTAGTTGTAAAGTGCATAGAGTCCCAATGCAAACTGAGCAAAAATCCAGCAAAAAGTAGAAGGTTGAAAGCAACGGGTATGGGGGTGACCCTGCCCAGAGGACATTTTCCACAGACACTGTTTAATGATCCAGTGAATGTCAAGAAAATTGTCTGGTGAAGGTCTAGGGTGCTATCATGTATCAGAAAGTGGAATACATTGTAATGGTAGGACCTGGTGGACCGTAGTGCACTGTTTACCCACCAGGAGCAATGTTTCCTTTTTATTAAGTTTACAATGGGATAGTCCTCCATAACAGCTTTCTCTAGAACCAAAAGTCATCGGACATTGGTTGTGAAGGTTCAGATTCATGGCACCCTGCCTTAGACAATACATCCTACCCAAGACACCTAAAGGATAAAGGTGGAAATCATCAGGTTCCACTCAGACTAAGAAAGAAAGATCAAGGCTCTCAGAAAGAACAGTGGGTAATATTATATGTTGTGTCATGCTCCAGTCCACTATTGAGGCTTAGGCCCAGGTGCCCACTAGCATCTGTAGTGCTGGTGCACAAAGAGGCATGTTAAAGGAGCAGGCAGTACTTCTGTGTCTCCTCCATGCCCTTTTTCCTGTGGGAAGTGCATTTTCAAAGGTTCTGTTCAGGCAAATGGGTTGAGGGTTCCTATGTCTAATGGTAAGGCTCTGCTCTTTAGTCAACATCTTTGCACATCTCAATGAGCTGTACCTTGTGCTTGTGCTCCAACCCAAGCAAGCTCCTCCACTCTCTGAGCACTCAGGCAGCTTGCATTCCAAGCAGGGTAGATAACATTCTTCTCAGCCTTGGCGTTAGCCACTACTTGTAATCCTGTTTATGGCACATCTTCCCACTCTGAGTCATGCTAGTATAACAAAGAGGTTCTTGCTGTCTATTAGGGTGTCACCCAATAGGGGTTCCAATTGGGGGTTTGATTGTTGGAAGGCAGAGGTGGAGAAAGTATTGCCCGCAGTGCCAAACCAATTTTATCCAAGCTGATCTTCTTGTCAGTCAGGGTGCCAGAAAAGGAAATTCCCCTTTCCCTCTAGATTTGCCATGGGATTTACCTGGTAAGCAACCTGCAGGTTATCATGTTCAATAAGACAAGTCAACCTGAAGTGGAAACTCCCTCCTGTTTTGCAATCACTGTTTAGATGTATAGGACATCATCCAAATAACATATAGATGCCAAACAAAAGCAGGACTATAACAACATTCAAGGGTAAGTGAAAGGGAACTGAATGTATTTTCTCACTTGTGTCTCTTCGCAGCAAATTGGCCACCACTAATGGTATGTCTCTCCCTATTATTTAATTTGGCAGTAGTCATCCATTATTAGGAAAGCAGGGCAATTTGATACAAAATAAGACTATGGAGCAGCTACATATGACTACCAGATGTTGTTGCCACTGACGTCAAACTGGGTAAATCAAAAAATATTGAATAGTGTCTCAGTAGTACAGACTGACATACAGTTTATTTTTAGAAATACATGCGCCATCTAGATCAAACATGGTTGGCGCTATTCGCTTTGAGCAATATCCCTGTCATCTTATTAGAAAGTCTTACAAAATGTCCTTTATTATTGAGTGGAGTATCTTCCTTGAGCTCCATAAAAAGTCCAGCCTTTTAGGAAAAAGGAGTAAGGCAGAACAGCTTGTTTTCTCCACTCACACCAATCAATAACTTGAGAGGTTTTTGTTGTGCCTCAACAGTAAAGTGGATACTAAACATGTAGGGCCCAGAGAGCCTTAATACTCTTTGATACTCAAGCACACTGAATCTTTTTCCAATTACATTTTAGTTAGGGGTGTTCAGAACAATTGCTTTGCACAGTGTCTGTATTAGGACCTGCAATGCCCCTTGATTCTTAGTATGCCAAACAATGTAATCTATGAGCTCTGTGGGAGACCAGGGTCATCACAGGAGATTAACCTAATTAAGACAGTAGTCAAAAGTAGTGGTATGTAAAGATAACGGACTAAACAACAAAAGCTAAGAAACAATCGGAGGACAATCTGTTCCAAAGATAACTGCTGGTGAGCCTTGCATGCAACAAACCAAAATAAATACAAAAGTATTCAGAGGTAAAAGTTGGAAGCACGTAAATTCCTGCTCAACAAAAATGACAGCTTCCTTTATTCTATCCTGTCTCGTATGTGCACATCAATACACAATATCACCCCAGTAGACCCATCATTTAGGGTTCAGGATCCTTACTCAACTCCATGTTCTCTTCTTGCAGTCTTTCAAACCACACAAAAAAGTTTCCCAGTCCTTCTGACATCATAAATAAAGTATAGAAGTCAACATTAAGTGTACGCCACTAAATACTGGCCACTCCTGATGCTCTATGTGAAGGCAATTTTCAATAATATTCCAAAATAAGTCACATTGGAGATACCTACATCATTGGGGTGACACCAATTTTATTTTAAAACTTGTCCTTTTTGTCAACTTTTGTTCTAGGGTGAATGTTATAAACAAATGAAATATGAGAGCCATTAGCTATTATTTTGTATCAGCTTGGTAAAACTGTACATTTCCGAATTAAAGAATTCAAGGATGCATGATGGCTTCATATATATTTGGGAGAGTCAATCACAAGATGTAAACACTTTCCATATGTGGTTGATCAGTAGGACATGGGCATCAGTTGAAGTCTTGCTGATGTTCATAGTAATATTCTTGACCTAATGATTACAAGTCACAAAGGAATGTGTTAATTACGTACATGGTAATTGCAGTGTTCCAAGTCCTACTTCCTTTCCTAAATTAAATGCAATATGAGGCAGTCTTGCCTTCATAGTCATTACCCAACTTCTTTGAAGAAATGTCCCTCCCTTCCTATGTCCTCCTGAACACAGACCAAGATCAACTCAAGCATAAACTCAGCTGTACTGGCAAGGAACAGGAGGGGGAACGACTTGCATGAATTGCAGCAATAATGTAGGACTGGAGTAATGAAATTACCAGGTAAGTAACTGACACATTACCCCAGTGTCCCTTCCTTATTTCAATGAAGTACAATATGAGATTTAGCAAGCAATAAAGAGCCAGACAACTGAGGATTATGTTTCCTCCTAACATTGGATGTTTATTTAACTGAAAGTCAAACAATGACTTCTGTTTTGTCATAGAAGCCAACACTCCAGATCCAAACACATCCTCTAGAGAAGTATTGTGATCAATTAGATAGTGATTAACAAAAATCAGAGGTGTAGACTTGGTTGTTGCCCTACAAACTTCACTTATCGCAGCTCCTTGCAGCTCAGCATGCTCGACATGCTTCTGACTAATCTGGTATATATCTGATGCACCACTCAATGAACCATTAAAATCATGGTTCTTCCCTAATGGCTTAAAGAACAGTGGGCAGCTTACTACAGTGTCTCACTCACCCAACATTTATGAACAAACATTCAGACTATCTCACAGTGTACACTCAATCCAAATAAATCAGTAGAGCTGTTCCAAAATCTTGGCAATTAAGTATCTTTCCTCATCGGAAGATACATCTGGAAAGGAGACAGGGAAAATGAATTCCTGCTGTCAGTGAGAAGGGAAGTTTACTTTTGGAATAAAGGAAGGTAACAAAGTCAGCACAACCCTGTCCTGAAATATCTTACAGTAGGGGGGTTGATGAGAAAGATCACCCAGTTCTCCCAACCTTCTGGCAGATGTAATAGCCACTAGAATGAAGGTTTTCAAGGTCAAAACCTTGAAATCCACTTGGTAAAGGAGTGAAAAAAGGAAAGCAGGTTAATGTTCTTAACACCTATTCCAAATCCCATGAAGGTAAGTGTTTCTAAGATGGAGACAAAATATTGGCCAAATTCTTGAAGCGACATGGAACCAGTCCATCTGATTCCCAAACATTCCCCCAAGAACCCTGAAAAGCAGACAATGCAGCCCATTTGACTTTCTAAGTTGCTAACTTCAAACCCATGGAAGCCTCCTCTTTGAGGAACTGTAAAATCCGACCTAGATCAACTATTGTTGGATCGCTGTTTTGGAACTGCACCACATACTAAAGACCCTCCAATGCCTAGCATAAGATCAAAGAGTAAACCCCCTTCAAGAAGCTTGGAAACTCAAAGCAACCTAATACAACAACCCCTTCTTCTTCAACCACCTCCTTTCAACTTACGAGCTGTCAATCTCATCTTCCTCAGGGAGTGAAGAGACAACACTAGAAAGAGAAGGGGCAAGGGATCTTTAGAAAGTATCCTCACCTCCGATTCCCTCAGACTCCTCAGCAGACAAAAGCAAGTGGGGGAGGCCATGCTGGAGCTATTATAATGATCTGGGCATTCTCTCTCTTCAACCTCACTAAAAAGGACTGTATCAGAGAGAAAGTAGGAAATGCATAAAGAAGACCTGGAATCCTTTGGCATGAAAGAGCATATATTGCCAATGCATTCTCCTCCCTTCACCTGGAACAAAACTTCAGAATTTTTGCATTTCCTTCCGGAATCCAGAATTAGTACCCCCATTTGTCCTCTAACTGAATGAAAATGGAAGGGTCAAGGGAAACATGGATAGACATTGAGATCTCCCACCTTGAGAGATCCACTTGCACATTGTCTTACCCTTGAATATAAACAGCTGCCAGGGAGAGAACAGATTTCTAGGCCCATCGGAAGATTCTGTCCAATATCTTGTCCAGAGAGCAGGATTGTGTTCCCCCTTCCTTGTTGAGCAACACCTTGGCAAAGATATTGTTTGTTTTCACTAGAACATATTTGTTCCAAAACAAGGAACTGAAAGCTGTCAGTGACCTCCTTATTGCTTCCAGTTCCTTCTATTCGATGATCTCTAAGCCTGAATCAGAGAACAGAAACCTTTGATCTGTCGGGGTCTCAACCATGCTCCCCATTCTGCCAGGCTTGCATCTGTTGTGATGATGATGGGAAGAAGAGGAGACAGAGGCACACCCCTGCTTAGATTTCACTGACCAACCACAAAAGCAGCTTTAATCTCATTGTCTGCGAAATCAGAATCTTTTGTTGAGATCTAGAGGAAATGCAGTTATGGATCCAAGATGTACCTCATCAGTAGATGTAAATGAAACAGTGCCCAGGGCACCAAAAACACTGTAGCTACCAAGTCTCCTTGTACATGCATCCAAGAAGCCAGCTCTGGAGTTTTTGACGCTGTCAATTGCTGAATGTGATATTGAATCCAGCACGTTCTTGTCTCCAGCAACAATACAATATCCAAGGCAGGTTGAAATCTTGTTCCGAAAAAGCATATGTCTTGGAAGGGAGATAAGCTTGACTTCTTCCAATTCTCCAAAAAGCCATGCTCTTGAAAAACTTTGATGACTCTCGTGGTCATTACAACCCTGGCGGACTGTGTTAAAGCGGCAGTAAGACCGCCAACAGGATGGCGGTAAAAAATGTGCAATTACGACTGTTGCAGAAACTGCCAACAAAGACAGCCACTTTAACACTCAGACCGCCACGGCGGTACAACAAACAGCGCAGTTGTCACCACCAACAGACAGGCGGGAGACAATGTACCGCCCACACTATTACAAACCACCAATCCGCCACCTTTTCCAGGGCGGATTCACCGTGGATAAAAACACGGCGGAAACAGGATTCCGAAGGGAAAACGCTCACCTCTACACATCCCACGAGGAACAAGGACACCATGGACCCAGAACTCCAAATTCTCTCTGCGATAGTCTTCCTGCTCCTCTACCAGGAGCACGACTGCCGGCGGCAAAGACCACGGTGAGTACTGCACCTACAACACAGTGGAGGGGGAGGGAAAAACAGTGATACACACACGCAACACCCCCACCCTCACCCACAACAACATACACACTAATGCATATTGATGCATCATAGTTACACCCCACAACCCCACCCGGAAGAATGCAAAGACAATAGAAAATGAGTGTAACCATTGTAATATATTAAAATGAAGTAGGAAAAAATATATATATACACCATGTGCAAAATATATACCAAGCATAGTAGTCTAGGTAGTGCTCCAATTAAGTCTGTGGAACACTGGGCCCACACGGTATGGGCGAGGCCCACACAAGATCCCCGACCATGACGGAGAGAGGACTGCAGGGGCATCAGAGAGCAGCAAAACAGGCACCTCAGAGGGAGGGAAAGGGGGGGGCTCCTCAGCCGCTTGAGTGCATGACGCCAAATCCACGAGAGGGCCACATGCCCACTGTTCCATCCTGGGGAGTGCAAAGCCACAGTCTCTCAAGTCTCTACAGTGGGTGGGTTGCCCACTGTTCCATCCTGGGGAGTGCAAAGCCACAGTCCCACAAGTCTATACAGTGGGTGGGTTGCCCACTGTTCCATCCTGGGGAGTGCAAAGCCACAGTCTCTCAAGTCTCTACAGTGGGTGGGTTGCCCACTGTTCCATCCTGGGGAGTGCAAAGCCACAGTCTCTCAAGTCTCTTCAGTGGGTGGGTTGCCCACTGTTCCATCCTGGGGAGTGCAAAGCTGCAGTCTCTCAAGTCTATACAGTGGGTGGGTTGCCCACTGTTCCATCCTGGGGAGTGCAAAGCCACAGTCTCTCAAGTCTCTACAGTGGTTGGGTTGCCCACTGTTCCATCCTGGGGAGTGCAAAGCCACAGTCTCTCAAGTGGATAACAGTCTCCATTAGTTCTGGAGGGGGCATGGTGCCCAGAGTGCTTCATCCTGCCAAGGACAGAGGTAGTGGATGGATCTCTCCACTGGTTCTGGAGGGGGCATGGTGCCCAGAGTGCTTCATCCTGCTAAGGACAGAGGTAGTGGATGGATCTCTCCACTGGTTCAGGAGGGGGCATGGTGCCCAGACTGCCTCATCCTGCTAAGGACAGAGTTAGTGGATGACAGTCTCCACTGGTTCTGGAGGGAGCATGGTGCCCAGAGTGCTTCATTCTGCCCGTGACGGACTCAGTAGTGTCAGTGCCCTTGGCGCTCATGGGCCAGCGGTACTTGAGGTGGCGGTGCCCTGTTCAGCGGTGCATGAGACGGTGGTGCTCTGTTCAGCGGTGCATGAGACGGCGGTGCCCTGTTCAGTGGTTCTTGAGGTGGCGTGCTCTGTTCAGCGGTGCATGAGATGGCGGTGCCCTATTCAGCGGTTCTTGAGGCGGCGGTGCCCTGTTCAGCGGTGCTTGAGGCGGCGGTGCCCTGTTCAGCAGTGCTTGAGGCGGCGGTGCCCTGTTCAGCGGTTCTTGAGGCGGCAGTGCCCTGTTCAGCGGTTCTTGAGGCGGCGGTGCTCTGTTCAGCGGTGCATGAGACGGCGGTGCCCTGTTCAGCGGTGCTTGAGGCGGCAGTGCCCTGTTCAGCGGTTCTTGAGTCGGCGGTGCCCTGTTCAGTGGTTCTTGAGGCGGCGGTGCTCTGTTCAGCGGTGCATGAGACGGCGGTGCCCTGTTCAGCGGTTCTTGAGGCGGCGGTGCCCTGTTCAGCGGTGCTTGGAGCGGCGGTCTCCATTGCAGTGAATCAGTTGCTGGTGGTCCTTCATGGCCCAGCGGGGCATTTGCTGGCGGTCCTTCATGGCCCAGCAGGGCTTTTGCTGGCTGTCCTTAATGGCCCAGCGGGGCTTTTGCTGGCGGTCCTTAATGGCCCAGCGGGGCATGTGCTGGCGGTCCTTCATGGCCCAGCGGGGCTTTTGCTGGCAGTCCTTCATGGCCCAGCGGGGCTTTTGCTGGTGGTCCATCATGGCCCAGCGGGGCTGGTGCTGTCGGTCCTTCATGGCCCAGCGGGGCTTTTGCTGGTGGTCCTTCATGGCCAAGCGGGGCATTTGCTGGCGGTCCTTCATGGCCCAGCGGGGCTTTTGCTGGCGGTCCTTCATGGCCCAGCGGGGCTTTTGCTGGCGGTCCTTCATGACACAGCGGGGCTGATGCTGGCAGTCCTTCATGGCCCAGCAGGGCTTTTGCTGGCAGTCCTTCATGGCCCAGCGGGGCTTTTGCTGGCGGTCCTTAATGGCCCAGCGGGGTTGGTGCTGGCGGTGGCCTCCTGGGCAGCTGGGCTTGTGCTAGCAGTGGCCTCCAGGGCAGCTGGGCTGGTGCTGGCGGTGGCCTCCTGGGCAGCTGGGCTTGTGCTGGCGGTGGCCTCCTGGGCAGCTGGGCTTGTGCTGGCGGTGGCCTCCTGGTCAGCTGGGCTGGTGCTCGTGGTGGCCTCCTGGGCAGCTGGGCTTGCGCTGGCGGTGGCCTCCTGGGCAGCTGGGCTGGTGCTGGCGATGGCCTCGGGCTGCTCTTCCCAGACTTGCTGACTTTCTTGTGCACCCTTCCCCACCTTGGAAGGTGTTGCAGCTGACTCCACACTCCCACCTGTACCCCTGGGAGCGTCTTTGGTGGCTGGAGTCTTCCCTCTCTCCCGCCCGGTACTGGCCAACTTCTGATGCTTCACAGGTGGGGAACTGTCTGTGCTGTGGCTCCGTGCCACACTGGCTGCCCTGGTGGCCGGTGCACTCCAGATTCCGGTCACTACAGGCACCACTGGTCCCGGACATGTTGTGGCTGAGGTGCTAGTTCGGGACTTATGAGACGGATGGAGTAGGGGAGGTGTGGGAAAGAGGTCAAGGTTGGACAGGAAACGTTTTTTGGAAACACTGGGACGGGTAGCTGGAGGGGGTTTGGGAGTGGAGGAAGAGGTTATGATTGTAGGAGGTGTTAGTTTGCCGACTTTGGGTGAAGGTGCATGCGCTGGAGGCTGTTGTGAGGTGGATGGCTGTTGGGTGGCTATGTGCCTGCGTTTGTGTATCTTGGGAGGAGGCGTCACAGACACACTGGGAGAGGACACAGGGGACGTGTGAATGGTAGTGGGGTGGTGACTGCACGTGAGAGGGTTGTGGTGGTGGGTGTGCTGGTGATGGTAGTAGTGGCTGTAGAGGTAGTGCATGCATGTGTGAGTGTAGACAAGACTGGGAGGGAAGAGAGAGACGAGGAGGAGGGGGACACAGTGGAGGCAGTGGATGTTGGTGTGTCTGCATGTGTGTGATGCTTGCTTGAGTGCCTGTGGTGCTTATGTTTGCCTGAGATTCCCTTGTGTGTTGACGTGTGTGTGTGCTGGTCTGTAGGTGTGCTTGGGATAGGCTGAGGTAGAGGGGATTGGGTCTGGGAGGAGGAAGTTGGAGGGAGGAGGCTAGACGCAGGGACAATGGCTGTCATCAGTGCTGAGGCCAGTCTTTAAAGCTCACTGAAGGGCCACCTGACCAGAATGAATGCCCTCCAGGAATGCATTTGTTTGTTGCAACTGCTTTCAACACCCTGGATGGCATTCAATTTGGTAGACTGCCCAACAGTGAGGGACCTGAGGAGGTCAATGGCCTCCTCACTGAGGGCAGCAGGGGTGACTGGGGCAGGGCCTGAGGTGCCTGGGCGAAGGTGATGCCCACCCTCCAGGGTGAGCGGGCACAGGGCGAAGGCTGAGGGGCTGCTGGGAGGGCGGTGCTGGAAGGAGGGGTGGCGGCTGTACCTGTAGATGGGGGTGGCACAGATGTTGCCGCCATCACAAGGGAGCTCCCATCAGAGGACGAGTCCTTGTCACTGGTCTCAACTCCTGTCCCCGCCGTGGAGCTCCCCTCGCCCTCCGTCCCACTGGTGAAGCCCGATTCCGTAGTGTGGCCCTCCATGGCCATGTGGGATGCAGCTCCCTCGTGCTCCGGTGCCACTGCTCCTCCGCCTGATGATGCTAATGCACACAAGAACAGGGAGACCACAAAAAGGGGGGGGACGACAGAAAAAAGACATGTTGAGTGCATGCATTACCGCTACCGTTGGCGGACACAACAGACACAGAAGCCCCCTGCAGTACGCCACGCTCTTGGGCTCCACTGTCCAATTCCTGGGAAATGGCCTAACAGGCTATGGACGACATCTGCACACATGGATGACACAGGGGCATGACTAGGTGTAGTTGGCACTCTACAGAGGTGCGCTGGGGTGCCACATGGCCTGCCTTACGGAAGGACCTTGCCTACGGAACTCACCCTGGCCTAGGGAAACCCACGGCCCACCTCCACTGCGCGCAAAATCAGCAGAATGCGAGTGTACTCACCCCCTTATGGCTGCTGTGATGGCCTCAAGCGCCCATCCAACTCCGGGTACGCCACCGCCAGGATCCTGAACATCAGGGGGGTCATGGTGCGACAGGCACCCCTCCCACGTTGGGAGGCCATCCCCAGCTGAGCCTCCGCCATCTTCTTGCTCTAGCGGCGAATGTCCTCCCATCTTTTCCGGCAGTGGGTGCTCCGTCTGTGGTAAACCCCCAGGGTCCGGACGTCCTTGGCGATGGCACGCCAAATATGTTTTTTTCTGGTGGGCGCTGACCTACATGATTTGTACAGGGGGAAGAGAAAGTAATTACCAACTCTACCGTCAAAGTGATTGACCCCCATCCCTACCCTTGCCATGTGGCACATGCACTCACCGTCGTTTCATGCACCCAGCACTCTCCCCCCTTCCTTCTTACATCCACCCCGCGCCACACAGGCATAGCCCATACAGCGTGCTCCCAGTGTACTTACCTGTTTGTCTGGAGGACCGTAGAGTAGCGTGTACTGGGGGAGGACCCCGTCCACGAGTTTCTCCAACTCCTCCGATGTGAAGGCAGGGGCCTTTTCCCCAGACACTCGGGCCATTGTCTCTTCCAGACCGAGGTCACAGCAGCACTTGCAGTGTAGGTACTCTCCTGTCGAAGATCAGGTATCGAGTGATTGACAAGATTAAAAATGGCGGTCACGTCTGCGGCGGTGCGCACCGTCACCGCCGGCGTACATCGTCATTGGCTCCTGGGACCCATAGAGTCCAATGTTAACCAATGCAGCATTGTGCGGCGGTCTTCGACCGCGTACCGCAACAGTGTACAACGCCAGCGCAGTTACCTCACATCCCATTGTCCCACTTTAGAGGTCAGGCAGCCGCCATTTCAGGGGCCCACATGGCTTCATTTTCAACTGCGTCACACATACCTAGGCCTAGACTCAACACACATACAGGCCACTTTTTAGATTATGAATGGTGTTCTGTGTAAGGTGTGGGTACGTACCTCTGAGTTGTTTGACTCGGTGCTCGCTGTTGTCCTTCATAGACACCGTCCTCTGCATCCTCCGGTGTACCGACCGTTGGTGGACCTGTCGACAATGGAGGAAAGACATGTGATAATCACATACAGGCTTGACCGTGCCACAATCCAGGAACTGTGTACCCAGTTGGAGCCAGACCTGATGTCAGCTATCCGCCATCCCACAGGAATCCCCCCTCAAGAGCAGGTGCTGTCAGTGCTCCATTTCCTTGCAAGTGGGTCATTTCAAACAACAGTGGCCATAGCATCAGGGATGTCCCAGCCTATGTTCTCCAACGTGTTGTCCAGAGTGTTGTCTGCCCTGCTGAAACACATGCGGAGCTACATCGTTTTCCCTCAGGTGGAGGATTTGCCTACAGTGAAAGGTGATTTCCATGCCCTGGGACATATCCCCAACATCATAGGTGCCATTGATGGGACACATGTGGATTTGGTACCCCCCCCACAGGAGTGAACAGGTTTACAAAAACCGAAAGAGTTATCATTCAATGAATGTACAGATGGTATGTTTGGCAGACCAGTACATCTCCCATGTGAATGCTATGTTCCCTGGCTCAGTCCATGACGTTTCCATCCTACGGAATAGCAGCATGCCTTATGTGATAGGTCAACTTCGGAGGCACTGTGTGTGGCTATTAGGTGAGCACCTGGAAGCTAGTCAGTGGGAATGGTTGTGTGGGTCTGGGGAATTCCCTCCAGGTTAGTGTGTGTCTAACAGTTGTCCCTCGCCATTTGCAGGTGACTCGGGTTATCCCAACCTGTCATGGCTACTGACCCCAGTGAGGAATCCCAGGACAAGGGCAGAGGAATGCTACAATGAGGCCCATGAGCGAACTAGGAGGGTGATCGAGCGGACCTTCGGCCTCCTGAAGGTCAGGTTCAGGTGCCTCCATATGATAGGTGGATCCCTATTCTACTCACCAAAGAAGGTGTGCCAGGTCATCGTGGCCTGCTGTATGCTTCACAACTTGGCTTTGCGACGACAGGTGCCTTTTCTGCAGGAGGATGGTCCAGATGGCGGTGTTGTTGCTGCTATGGAGCCTGTTTTCAATGAAGACGAGGAAGCAGAGGAAGAAGACATAGACAACAGGGACTCAGTGATCCAGCAATATTTCCAGTGAGACACAGGTAAGAATACAAACCTGCCTACTACATGTACTTAAACACTACTACCTCTCTACTGTCTGTCGTTTTCATCCAGTGTATGGTCACTGAGTTGTCACTTTCCCTTACGATTTCACAGATATGGGTCCCACTGTGTGACATCTGCTTTGATTCCTCATGGACTAGAGCTGTGTGACATAGGTATGTTGAGATTACCAATAAAAAAGCTTTTTGCCACAGTTATTGATAATACAGTATTCCGAAATCACAGACAGACTCCAGATTGTTTTGTGCTTTAAGGGTGTTTATTTAAGTGCTCAATATTGGAGGGGGTTGTAAAATGGTGAGGGGTGATGGTGGAGGAATGTCCATGCCAGAGTCCAGTCTATTAGTCTCACAGGTGCATCGCCCATATGAGCATAGGAAGTGGAGGTGGGGCAGTTTAAGGATGGACAGGGTGACAAAGTGGGACAGTAGGATGACAATCAGGGTGGTCTAATTTCTTGGCGGGGGTCTTGGCATCATTCTCTGTCTTTGTCCTGGATCTCAGGGACCGTTTGTGAGGTGGTTCTCCCTCTGCAGGGGGTGGGTTGCTGGTGTGGTGGTCCTGTGGCGGTGCCTCCGGTCCAGTAGCGCCGGCAGAGGTGGTGGGCAGTTCGTCGTCCAGGCTAGGGTCAGGGGCCCCTTGTAGTGCCACAGTGTCCCTCCTGGTGTTGAGTACTTCCTTCATCACCCCTACGATGGTTCTGAGTTCCTCCCTGAAGCCCATATACTGTTCCTCCTGCAGGCGCTGGGTCTCCTGAAAATTGGCCAGTACCATTGCCATCGTCTCGTGGGAGTGGTGGTAGGCTCCCATGATGGAGGAGAGGGCCTTGTGGAGAGTGGGTTTCCTGGGCCTGTCCGCCCCCTGTCGCACAGTTGCCCTCCCAGTTCCCCTGTGTTCCTGGGCCTCGGTCCCCTGGACCGTGTGCCCACTACCACTGCCCCAGGTCCCTGTTGTTGTTGGGGTGGTGGGTTAGCCTGGGTTCCCTGTAGTGGTGGACACACAGCCGATTGACGTGTCCTGGGGATGGAGGTATGGGCCCGCTGGGTGGGTGCTATGCTGGTGTTTCCAGAGGGGGGAAGCTCTGTGGTGGCCTGTGACTGGGTGTGGGGAACCGACTGTCCCGAGGTCCCCGATGCGCCGGGCTGGTCATCTAGATCCAGTTGGACAGAGGTGGTGTCATCACTGTGGGCCTCTTCTGTTGGTGGTGTGGACATGTGTGGACCCTCCTGTCCGGTGACGATGGGTAGGGGTCCTGCAGGGGTATAAAAGGATGGTTATTACATCTGTGTGTGTCATGGTGTGCAATGGGTGGGTGACCGTGTACCCCAGTGCTAGCATTCCTGTGTGGGACCTTGTGTGATGATGGTTTAGGGGGTGTATGGGTATGTGCAGTGGGCATGCTTTGGTGATGGGTGTCCATTCTTTGTTGTTGCATGCAGGTCTTGGTGTTAGGATGTGTTGTTTGTGATGTTGGGACGTTTGTGATGTTGGAATTAGAGTGATGGGGTGAGGGTGAGGGTGGGGGTATGTGCTGGCATGCAGATAGGGTGGGGGATGTAATAGTTAAGATTTGACTTACCAGAGTCCATTCCTCCACCTACTCCTGTGAGGCCCTCAGGATGCAGAATCGCCAAGACCAGCTCCTCCCATGTGGTTAGTTGTGGGGGAGGAGGTGGGGATCTGCCGCCAGTCCACTGAACCGCCATGTGGTTTCTGGAGACCACGGAACGCACCTTCCCCCGTAGGTCGTTCCACCTCTTCCTGATGTCCTCCCGATTTCTTAGGTGCTGTCCCACTGCGTTGACCCTGTCCACTATTCTTCGCCATAGCTCCATCTTCCTTGCAATTGAGGTGTGCTGCACCTGTGCTCCGAATAGCTGTGGCTCTACCCGGACGATTTCCTCCACCATGACTCTGAGCTCCTCCTCCGAGATCCTGGGGTGTCTTTGCCATGCCATGGGGTGGTGTAAGTGATGTGTGGGGTGGTGTGTGGGGTGATAAGTGTGCTGATATGTAGTGGTGTGTAGTGTGCGGTGCATGGAAGTTATGTAGGTGATGGTGTTGTGTGCCTGTGGATGCTAGTGTTGTTGATGGTGGTGTCTATCTCTGGCCTTCGTTCATGATTTGTGGTTATAAAGGTTTGTGCGTGATGTGGGTGTGTGTTTTATATTGTATTGGGTGTGTGGGAGTGGTGTGTGTATGTGTATCAGGTGTGTGTATTTCGAATTGTCCAATGTGGCTGTGTTTTGTATGTGTATGTGTATTTTGAGTACGGCGGTGTGTACCTCCAATGGCATACCGCGGATGAAAGACCACCGCGTGGATTCGTGTGTCGTGATAGTGTGGGCGTATTTCTGTTGCCGTTACGGTGGAGGTTTTGTTTTCGCCAGTTTATCACTGACCTTTGGTGTGGAGGACTTGTGTGGGTGTCTGAATTTTGGCTGATTCCGAGCTGTGGATCATAATAGCTGTGGTGGATTTCCGCGGCCGCGGCGGTGTGTTGGCGGACAATGTTGTAATTAGGGCCTCTGTCTGTATAAAGAGACACCACTTCTCTTGATGTTCCCTGCACAAGCATGTTTAAGTATGGATAAACACACACCCCTTCCTGATGAAGAATAACAACACTTTTGTGAATGCCCTTGGTGAGTATTTTACACTGAAGGGTAGAACTCTGAACTGAAAGTGTTGTTCATCCATAGGAAATCTGAGAAAGTGCTAATGAGACTGTCTCACAGGAGTGTGAATATATGCCTCTTGCAGATTGAAGGAAGCGAGAAAAATGTTCTTATTGACCAGAGGAATGATTGACTACAAGGTGACTGTACAAAGGTGTATAATCTTTAGCCAGATATTTACCCACTTCTAGTCTAGAACTTATTGAAAGACCCATAATAGTTTTTGAACCAAGAAAATAATTGAATACATTCCTTTGCTTTCCTCCTCTGTGGGAACAGGAACTATTGCAGCTTTGTCCAATGACAATTGTAACCCTTTCAGCAGGGCTTTCTTCTTCACTGAATTGTGTGGAATGTGAGTCACAATCACTCTAGTGTTTGGAGGGATTTCCAGGATGTCTATTGTATAGCCCTGCCTGATGACATCCAGAACCCACTCGTTCTTCATAGTCTGTTCCTACTTTTGATGAAAGGACTGATCTTAGGACCCAACTGAAAGACCGTTGTTAACAAGAGAATCAATAGTTTGGAACCCCCTTTTTCTTGGCCCCACTTAGTGGATCAAAGCAAAACTTTCCAGGAGGAAGATGAGGTGGATATATTTTGTGTTGGAATGTTTTATGCAGATTTGTCAAATTACTCCAAAGTTCTTAACAAAACTAAAAATGCTTTAGATATGAAAATTCTGACCTATATATAACTATACAGTGGCAACCACAACTGTACGATATATGTATTTGTGTGTGTGTGTGTTAGAGATAGAGAGAGAGAGAGAGAGAGAGGGAGAGAGAGAGAGAGAAATTCTAATATTCACATCAGTTTGCTTGCATTATAGGCTGGCAAGTCATCTTGAGTGCCTGGTCAGTGCAAAAGGGAAGAAGACAGGGTTGACATCTGTCAATAATTCTGTACTAGTAGGCAATAAGGGGCTACTTTAGACTGGGCTATAAAATAATTGTTCTCCATATTCTAAAAACATACTGCTTTTAACTCTGTGATTTCTCTACTGAACTTGTTGCCAGTCTACTGAAATTAGAGCAATTCAGAAATTTGATAGACTTATTTGTTGGAGTACATAAATCCTGTATATTTCCAAAATACTCTCCAACAATTGGAAACCACATTTGACTCTACTTAAATTGGAAAAGACAACAGTTAAATATCTGGGTACACAAATATATCATACGCCCTAGGGTGTAGATGGAAATGTTATCATAGTATTGTGAGTATCTCAGAATTCTGTGTCGTTTTGGAAGAGACTTTCTCTCTAGGAGTTAGGGAGTGTTGCTCTTTCGAAGATAGTGATGCTGTTGCATCTTATTCTGTTTCACAAATATACTTGCAAGATTCCCTAGGTTTGTGTTTAAGACTGGAGATTGACTACAGGTCAATATGAAATGAAGTTGAGTTCGGCAAGACGTAGCCTTCTGCATGGTTCATTTGCCATTTGTGGACTGCTGTCAGACTATGAAAAGAATTACCTGTTTAAGCATCTGAATTGGGCAACTGAGTGGTTTGGTTCTGTTTGTAAGTGATGACACACCATATGGACACATCAGATTGATAGATACAAAAAACAGCTGGAAGTGCTGACATGCTGCACTAATTTGACGTCAGCCCAAGCACTGGCTTTGCTACTGTAGTGCAACATTCCTTTTTACAAGGTCATGGGGATCAGCATCTAGTTTTAGTTTACAATATATTCTCTAGATACTATGGTCCAAAGAGGGTCCACTACAGGCAGGAATTTAAAAACACGTTTTCTCTATCTTCTGACAATATACATCTTTAGCTCTATCACTTGTCTACTGAACTTCGTTCCAGTCTATCTAAAATTGTCAGGCTTATGTGTTGGAGTTTATAAATCCTGTTTATTCCCCACATGCTCTCCAACAATTGGAAACCACATTTAGCTCAACTCAAATGGGAGAAGACAACATTTAAAATATCTTGGTACAGAGATTTATAATATGTACAAGGTTGTAGAGGAAATACTATGAGAGTACTGACATCATCTCAGAATTCTGTGACGTTTTAGAAGAAGCTTCTTCTCTAGACATAAAGGAGGGTTGCTGTTTCAAATATGGCTATACTCCTGCTTCTTATACTGTTTAGAATACACATTCAAGACTGCTAAGGTTTGTGTTTAGGACTCCAGGGGCTGCATTACAGAAAGTACCTCTGTTGTGCAATGCACATGTGCGCCCGTTTTGTGCACTTTAGTGCACTGTGGTGTTACAGAAGGGGCCACAGATGCTTGTGCAGTCCCTTCTGTCATACTGATAGAGCTGGTGCACATGTAGCACCAGTGCTATCATAAGAGGGAGTTCACTCATTAGCATGGGGCATGGTTCTGTGCAAATGAGGGAATCACTTTGCTTCTACGCTCACGCAATATAATGGCGGGTGCAGTGGAAAGTTTGCCTTTAGGAATCACTTTGAAAGTGTGCAAAAAACAGGGGCCATACTTTCAGTGCTCCTTCTTAAAGGCAGCCCACTGGAGGGGAGAAGGGGGGCCAATAGACCCCCTAAATATCCCCTTGCTGATGGGTGTAGTCACTCACTGCACCCGCCTACAAGGGGATCTCTAATCCTTCTTCAAAGTGCAGGTGGCATGCTGCCTACACTGTAAAACACAGAGCGGCTTTGAAGTAGCTACTTCATATTTCACTTGAATTCAGGGCACCATAAGTTCATGGCTGCCCTAAGGGCAGCACATCCAACATAATAGGGTGCGCTTTCCCAGTTTGTGCTCTGTTTTAAGAATTGCGGTGTCACAAACACGGAAATTCTGCCCTTATTGAAATACATGTCTAGATCCATTAGAAGTTGATCTAATATGGGGTTAGACACAGGATAACTTTGTGCATGCTTCAATTGCTGGTTTTTGAGGACATTCGGAGTGCACCAGACCATAAACAACTGCTATCTGTTCAAGCATCTGTGTTAGACGTTTCATCCTTGGCGTGGTCTTGCTTAACTTTTTGCCCCTGTTTCCCGGGTTGTTGATGTGTGCTGGACTCATTTTTTGCTATTTTTGTTACTCTGGGCACTTTACCGATGCTAACCAGTGGTAAAGTGCAAGTGCTCCTATACAAAATGTGTATGTAATTGGTTTATCCATGATTGGCATATTCGATTTACTATTAAGTCCCTAGTGAAGTGCACTAGAGTTGCCCAGGGCCTATAAATCAAATGCTACTAGTGGGCCTGCAGCACTGGTTGTGCCACCCACATTAGTAGCTCTGTAATCATGTCTCAGACCTGCCACTGCAGTGTCTGTGTGTGCAGTTTTAACTGTAAATTCGACTTGGAAATTGTACCCACTTGCCAGGCCTAAACCTTCCCTTTTCTTACACGTAAGACACCCCTAAGGTAGGCCCTAGGTAGCCCCAAGGGCAGGGTGCAGTGTATGGTTAAGGTAGGACATGTACTAATGTGTTTTATATGTCCTGACAGTGAAATACTGCTAAATTCATTTTTCACTGTTGCAAGGCCTGTCCCTCTCATAGGTTAACATGGGGGTTACCTTTAAATATGATTAAAGTACAGATTCCCTTTGGGAGCGGATAGACATGTGGAGTTTGGGGTCTCAGAGCCCACAATTTAAAAATACATCTTTTAGTAGAGTTTATTTTAAGATTGTGTGTTTGAAAATGCTACTTTTAGAAAGTGAGCATTTTCTTGCTTAAACCGTTTCTGTGACTCTGCCTGTTTGTGGATTCCCTGTCTGGGTCAGTTTGACAGTTGGGCTGGTTGCACCTCTCACTATACAGTGGCACAAAGGGAGCTGGGGTGTAGTCTGCATTTCCTGATAAGCCGTCTGTACTAGGAGGGAGGTGAGGAGTGGTCACTAACACCTGAAAGGGCAGTGCCTGACCTCACACAATGCAGTCTCCAACCCCCTGGTGTGTGTCTGGGGCCTGGCCTGGGCAAGGCAGGATTTCACAAACAAGACATACTTTTCTTTGAAGTAAGCCTACTTCAAAGGGCAAAATGGGTATAAGAAGGGCACCCAAAACCACAGACTTGACAACACTTCTGGAATCGAAGAGGAACCTCTGCCTAGAGAAGACCTGAAGAGCTGAGGAAGAATAGCTGCCCTGCCTGTGACTGTGCTTTGTGGAGATATCCTGCAGTTGCTGCTTCTGCCTGTGCTAGAGGACAAAGACTGGACTTTGTGTTGCCTTCCTTCTTGTGAAGAACTCTCCAAGGGCTTGATTTAGAGCTTGTTGTTTGAAGTCTCAGGGACAGCAAAGACTTCTCTCTGCCAGCACCTGGAGCCTCTGCTGAGACTCCTATCCTGCCAAGTGGTGCCTATCGAGTTTCTGGGACCCTGAAAGGAGAAGCTGGCAGCCCAAGAGTGAGAAATCCACGCACCGACTGCTGTGCGGGGAAAATATCAGCGCAACTTCGATCTCCGGCTGGAAAATCGGCCCACCGCCGGCTTTGCGGCTGAAAATCGATGCTCACCTGCAACACGACCGGAAGATTGACGCCAGGGCTGGAGAAATGGCGCACAGCATCGCTGACAGAGGCTGGTGAGATCGCAACCCACGCTGCATGGTTTTTGGATCATCGTGCGGCTGGATTTCCGACAAAAACACCACTGGGCGTGTAAAAACAACACAAGGCCTGCCCGGACCCGAGAGTGCTGACCGGATCAACGCATCGCTCTCCTGCGGAGAGAAGAAATTACACTCGCCGACCCGACTACAGGAGAAACAACGCAAGGTCTCACTCGTGAGTGAAATCAACCCATTGCAAGCCCTTTTTCATGCAACCCTCACCCGTGCGGAGTTATTTTTGAGGCGCCCAAGGTACATATTCACGCTAACAGCGTTAGTGTGTGTTAAAAATTACATGAAGACTCTTTTTCATTTTTAGTGATAACTTGACTTGTGTATTGTAGATTTTTGTCATTTCGGTTTTGTTTTGTTTAGATAAATATTTTCTAGTATTCTAAACCTGTGTTGTGTCATTTTGTAGTGTTTTCATTACAAATACTTACCTAGCACTGTGAAGTTAAGCCTACTGCTCGTGCCAAGCTACCAAGGGGGTAAGCAGGGGTTAGCTGAGGGTGATTCTCTTTTACCCTGACTAGAGTTAGGGTCCTAGCTTGGGCAAGGGGAAACCAAAGATTGGTTCATGGTATGTGCTATAGGGAATCAGATTTTATACACATTCTATAGTCCTATCCTATGTTACATGATGTCTGGAAAACAATTGTTGCTTATGTAGATGTTCTCATTAAGCGCAGTTACACTTTAGAACACTCATTTGTTTAGCTTATTTTAAAGGCCACATCTTGAACACTGAAAATGGTGTGTGGTTTTTCTGAACTGGCATTCTTGGTAGCTAACAGATGCATTGCCATGAAAAGGAAATGCCCTAACTTTGCAAAAATATGTTAATGGAAATCTGTGATTTTTAAAATATGTTTGTGAGAAGGTGGTTCTGACCATCTTATCTGCCTGGATTTTACATTTTTGATCACCTGATTCAGACCTTTTACTGTGGTGGAGACTTATAGCCTGGAACACACCGACAGTAAACTGGTGGCAAATATACTGCACATGTCTTCCACCTTTACAGGTAAGGCCCCTGCGGCGTGGCAAATAATAAAAGGCTCTTGGCTTGGGACCTGTGAACATGTGTGCACACGCATGTACACATGAATGAGGGGTGTATGTGGGAGATTCCTGTCATGCACTGCCCAGGAGCTGTGCACAAGTAGCCTGGCACAGAGGGGACTGTGCAGAGTTGGTTAGTGACCTGGTATAGGCCTTATAATGTGGCTGTACACTTGTAGGAAACGTCAGTGTAATTTAGGGCCTTACCGCCACTGAATGACCGCACCGCGGTCAAAAGACCGCGGCGGCCATTTAGACATTTCCTCTGGGCCGGCGGGCGCTCTCCAAAAGAGCGCCCGCCGGCCCAGAGGAAATGCCCCTGCAACGAGGACGCCGGCTCAGAATTGAGCCGGCGGAGTTGCAGGGGTTCGATAGGTGCAGTTTGCACCCATCGCGTATTTCAGTGTCTGCTTAGCAGACACTGAAATACTTTGCGGGGCCCTCTTACGGGGGCCCCTGCCGTGCCCATGCCATTGGCATGGGCACGGCAGGGGCCCCCAGGGGCCCCCAGGGGCCCCGCGGCACCCCCTACCGCCATCCTGTTCCTGCCGGGCGAACAGGATGGCGGTAGGGGGTGTCAGAATCCCCCATGGCGGCGCAGCAAGCTGCGCCGCCATGGGGGATTCAAAGGGCAGCGGTAAACCGGCGGGAGACCGCCGGTTTGCCTCTTCTGACCGCGGCCGAAGCGCCGCGGTCAGAATGCCCTGCGGGGCACCGCCAGCCTGTCGGCGGTGCTCCCGCCGACCCTGGCCCCGGCGGTCTTAGACCGCCGGGGTCAGAATGACCCCCTTAATGTCTTAACTGTAGTTACACTCCATTCTACATCTATGGAAAAGGCTGCCTTAGGGTGCAGCTTCATTCTCCTTGCTCTACACACTCCAGAGTCGCATCAATGTAACCTGTGTGAAAAGAACAATTCTGTAAACTCAAAAGGCATATCTGTACAGCTTATGGGTCATCCAGGTATGTCATATTTCTCTGACTCAGTACAGGGTCAGAGCCCAGGCCTTCTGTGACCCTGCTGGCTGAGTTAATTACTTTCATTTTCAGCTGCAGGAACAAAGGCCTTACCCATCTAAGGGAACAATGAACAATGCTTAAGTCAACTCCCAAGGAGGAAAGGAGTGGGTAAATTGCTCTATATCAGTCAGTTCTCTTCCTGAACCAGGAAGAGGGCCTGCTCTAGGCCACTAAACAAAGGATTCAAGGCCTCTGGAGCTAAACTAGGCAGAGGGCTCCTTTGAAGGTTTGTTAGGGAAGGCCCTGGAAGTGATGTCAGTGAGGGTTGAACCTCAGAACGCCAGAGCACATGTGGGAAGTGGCTCCTGGGTGAAGACATTTTGAGCTATCCCAGAAGACTCTGCAGGGAGGTTGGGACAGGAGCTGAGAGTAGATGTGGCACATCAGAATAGGCCAGAGGCATAGCCCTGCTGGGCGCACCCACCCCAATTTAAAAGATCCTGCTCAGGTAATGGTAGGTCTCTCTTGGTTGTACTTTTCTGCAGAACTCTGGAACTGGAGGCAGCCTCCGTGGGCAATTGGAAGGAGAAACCCCCTGATTGACATCTAGTCCAAGGACTCTGATTGACCCTAGGACCAGTCGAGCACCACTCAGGACCAGGGAAGCTTGCCCACTTACTGACCCTGAGAACCAGTTGGGGAAAGACTGGGCTTCTGTTCAAGGAGAAGGAGAAACCCAGAGGTAAAGCAAAATGAAAGGCTGGTGCAGGGAACCAGTGAAACCAGCCGCCTGAAAATGTAATCACCCTTGAAACAAAGAGGCATGAAGAAAGTGCTGCAGATGGCTAGGGCTCACTGCCAAGAGTGAAACGTGATCAAGACCATCAAAATCAGCCCAACGCGGCCAGAGTTGTAGGTGACAATACCATTTTTATCTCAGCCCCCCCCGGGGTAGGCCAGGGCATGTGGCTACCCTGATAAACAAGAAGTCAGGAAGTTAGCACCAGGGTGGTTTTTCTCAAAGAAGAGGAGGGGCTCAGGACTCCATCCTTGAGCCAGAGAAGATACGTTAATGCAGGAGCGCCATTGCAGTCCCCCTGCAAGGCACGAGAGGGCACCCAGGACTCCGTCCCTTGCCCATTGATCAAGAATGGGCTAAGGGAGTGCAGTCATGCTGCCCTGTGATTTCTGGAAGAGGCCCTGGACCCCAGCCATTGGCCCCCAGTACCTGGAAAGAAGAAGGGGGAGTGTCACCACACTCCCTCACATGGCCTGCCTTCCCCACTTCCGGTGCCCATGACGGGGAGCGGGAAGGCTAGACCACCAGTGTGCATCAGCCTGCAGGAGCAAGCAGACAGGAATGATGCTGCTGGCTCATGCAGCAACAGCCAGTGTGCTGGCGTGCTGGGAGCCAGCTCAGGGCAGCCTTGGGTGGGTTTCCGATGCTTTCCCTCAAGGCCTGCATGCAGAGTTTCCCGGTGGGACCAGGCACCCCAAGAAGAGGGAATGAAGCTCAAGACCACTGAGAAGACAATGTGGCAGAAGACCTCTTAGTGAAATGAACACAAAAAAACACAATAAATTGAGGAGACAGAAGAGTGGCTCTCCTGGGTGCAGCAGAAAAGCCACTGCTATAAAATGCACCAAAAGCCATAATGCCCAACGAGGCATAGACGCATTTCTTCTACAAAAAAAACAAAAAAAAACTTTTGTTTTGGCCTTGTGGTGGCCCCAGGAGAGTGGTGTCACCACCAAAAGGATCTACAAATGTGGTGGAGCTGCAGGAGCATTGCAGCCTTCACCCAAAATAATTCAAAAATCCCCATTCTACAGTGGCATAATGAAACTTGAGGGGAGATCTATGCACTTGCAGCTGAGATAAAGCAAAATATGTGTGATTGTTGCACTAGAACTCCCGAGAAGCATTTCCATCCGCTTATGTATATTTGTAAATTGCTGCCTAGTACTGAGTAGTGTGTGTGCAATAAATGTACTTTTTCCTTTTTTAAAAGAAAAGCACAGATTGGACAATAATTTTTTGAGTGTTGTTGCTGCGTTTATCTGTGAATGGGGATTACTAGCCCATACCGCCTCCCTTGAGTAGGCCTTGGACTGCTCTGTTCACTACCCTGAGGAAGTTAAGTGCTACAATGGGGTGTATGGTTCCTGGTAAAGGACAAATGTGGACCCATTACTTGTGCAGGCCACACAACTAATGACCCATTTTCTAACAAGTGTGATGTTGAGAGAGACTCTGGCCACATCCAACAAACTAAGGTAAGTCAAGCCATACATGTTGAAGCCCGGAACACAATTCTGCTTACCTTATCTGTCAAGGATGATGATAGAACCCCAAAACAGATTCTTATATTTGAGCACATTAACACAAAGAACAAAACATTTGAAGGGAGCTAGATCCCTCAATTCGCTCACTATACATAATAAATGTTAATGCATTCATTTACTGTAAAAAATCTGTCACAAAATGTAAAGGCATTAGCGGAAGCCACTACCCATGACTATGGAATATAGATGAAATAAAAAAGGTAGTTTGTAAAAATGCACTATAAAATGCTGTATACTACATGTACCTGACATCACAAATGGCATGACTATTGAACACTCAATATCATTTGATGACAACTTAAATGCTATTGCTATAGTTATGTCAGAAGTGGCCTCCACACTGCCTTAGGTAACAAATTTTATATAGGTTTGTTTCAAGACTTTTTTACATTTAAAATCAATAAAAAGATTTTCAAAATTTATGGCCCACTTCCCTCAACATGAAAGAAACAAAATATTAAATCCTTTACTTATGTATACCTGTATGGTTTACGCCACAGAATTGTTATTTGTTGTTTAATGTTTATAAACTAGAATGCAAAGGATTATGGGTGAGTTTGGCGGCCTGACTGAAAGACCACTGTGGTGGCAGCTGCCAAAATAGCTTGAATCCAGTGACACAGTGAGCAAGGGAAGGGTATGCCCAGACGTGGGTCCCGTGCTCACTGTGCCACTGGATTCAAGCTAGCCTGGCTGATGAAGAGTGATAACCTGAAACCGGTCTCAGGATGCTTGTTTCCGGTCCAGGGAGGACCTGGCTTGGCAGTTTGGGCTGGACTGTTCCCATGAGGAACAGGGTCAAGACTGATTTACATATGGCTGGGTCCAAATTGGGGTGGCATGGTGAGCAAAAGAACGATGGATTAAACCCAGATCTGTGACTGGGGGTGAGTGTTTGAATTGTTCAGTACTCCGTCCATCATCCTTTTGTGTTGCTAAAGTTGCCCTAAGTGGGAAGGGTATGCCCAGACGTGGGTCCCATGCTCACTGTGCTACTAGATTCAAGCTAGGCTGGCTGATGAAGGGTGATACCCTGAAACCAGTTCCAGAATGCTTGTTTCCGGTCCAGGGAGGACCTGGCTTGGCAGTTCGGGCTGGACTGTTTCCATGAGGAACAGGGTCAAGACTGATTTGCATATTGCTGGGTCCAAACTGGGGTGGCATGGTGAGCAAAAGAACAATGGATTAAATCCAGATCTGTGACTCGGGTGATTGTTTGCATTGTTCAGCACTCTGTTCATCATCCTTTTGTGTTGCTATAGTTGCCCTAAGTGGGAAGGGTATGCCCAGACGTGGGTCCTGTGCTCACTGTGCCTCTGGATTCAAGCTAGCCTAGCTGATGAAGGGTGAAACCCTGAAACCGGTCCCAGGGTGCTTGTTTCCGGTCCAGGGAGGACCTGGCTTGGCAGTTCAGGCTGCCCGTTCCCATGAGGAACAGGGTCAAGACTGATTTGCATATGGCTGGGTCCAAACTGGGGTGGCATGGTGAGCAAAAGAACAATGGATTAAACCCAGATCTGTGACTGGGGTGAGTGTTTGCATTGTTCAGTACTCTGTCCACCATCCTTTTGTGTTGCTAAAGTTGCCCTAAGTGGGAAGGGTATGCCCAGACGTGGGTCCCGTGTTCACTGTGCCACTGGATTCAAGCTAGCCTGGCTGATGAAGGGTGATACCCTGAAACCAGTCCAGTGAGGACCTGGCTTGGCAGTTCGGGCTGGACTGTTCCCATGAGGAACAGGGTCAAGACTGATTTGCATATGGCTGGGTCCAAACTGGAGTGGCATGGTGAGCAAAAGAATGATGGATTAAACCCAGATTTGTGACTGGGGGGTGAGTGTTTGCATTGTTCAGCACTCCGTCCTTCATCCTTTTGTGTTGCTCAACCCCTGGCACCACCAGTCCATCAACCTACTGCTGAACATATTGTGAGTCACAAATCACAAATGTGGTTCTTCAATGGTGGTCCTCCAATGATGGTATGAACCACGGTGGTCCGCGGTCTTTCCTGTGCAACACACCACCACATTGGATGGATTTGACAAAAACACAGCTAACATACATACCTGACACACCTACAAACCACACTATAAAAAACACCCCTTCACAAACCACAATCCTTTGCAACTACTACGCCACACACAGAGAGATAGAGGCAAAAAACAATACCCAAAACAAAGATTAGGCTCCCTTCCAACTTACTCAACCACATGTTCCACACCTGCACAATACACTCACAACAAAAAATAGCACCTCTACACCCCATGTCATAGTCATTAGCCCCTCAGCACACAGCACCTACACCTCATCTCTTACATTTGTCTTATATCCCACCCCCATGTCACCACAAAAAACATCCCCGTTTCACAGATGATGAGTTAAAAGTCATGGTGGATGAAATTATTAGAGGAGAGCCACACCTCTTTGGACCAGAAATCCAGCAGACCACTATCGCTAAAAAAATGGAAATATGGCAAAGGATAGTTGACAGGGTCAATTCTGTAGGCAGCTACCCATGCACAAGGGAGGACATCAGAAAGAGGTGGAGTGTCCTCAGGGGGAAGGTGTATTCAATGGCTACCAGGCATCAGCTGGCGGTGCACAAGGCTGGTGGTGGTCTCTCATTACCTCCCTCACAGTTTACATCATAGGAGGAGAAGGTCTTGGACATCCTGTATCCTGAGGGACTGAGAGGAATACCTGGATGAGTGGAGTTGGGTAAGTCCACACACCAACAATGTCACCTAAATGTATTTGCATGTATGCTCACTGATCAACATTTGTCAACTTCACTGTCACACCTCCCACCACCCCTGTGTACAACTGTCCAAGTCCCCTGTCTGTCATCTCACATGTGGAAAGAACTCACCTGGGGGCACAGTATCTGGATGTGGTGTAGGTATTGCAAGGGCTGATAGTACTACAACTCCCAGCAGGCACTGTTTCACCATAACCAAAATCACAACTGTGTACCAATTTATAATAACCATGCTCAGAAACTTACAATGGAGAATACCAAATGAATGGTTCATATCAGTGTACACTGTGGGTATAGGACAGGCAATAACAACAATGCAATGGACAGCTGCCTATACAAAACCACTTACACAATACTACAACTGTGCCCTCTGCTACTCTGTCCCTTCTTCCCCCCCATAACCCATAGAACTGTACTCACCTGGGGCTGATATTTGTATATCGGTGGGCATAAGACACCTAATGACAGGAATGCTAAGGTCAGCTGTGACTGGGATACTATTTACACCCTGCTACTACTGTGTCCACTGATACTCTGGCCCTTCTATCTCCCATCAACCATAGAACTATACTCACATGGGGGAATCTCATATTTATTTAGTGTGTTGTACTTGTTGTAACCTTTATCATATAGCCAGGTAGAATGGTCAATACAAATCTTATGTCCACATCAGTCTCCACGTCACAATGTGCAGCTCTCTGTTGACTTGCGTATGTTGTTTACAAAACTGAAAGGTGGCATGAAACCGATGATGCTACACTGCTGCCAAGATGTCAAGATATGGTTCTATGAACAGACATACAAGTGTCAAGATATCAGGCATCCTGTAGCAAGGTGACCTGAAATAAAATCCTCAGAAACCCATAAGGGCAGTATAGTAATATTGAAAGTTGAGGTCCATGTCACATAAGGACATCAACCAAGGTCAACCTGTACATAGCCCAAAGCATAAGAAACTGTTAGGAAAGGATGGCACATGTCACAATGCAACCAATATTAGTCTGTTTCGCATCCTCAACAGGTCTACCTGCCACTCGGAGCAGCCAAACTACTCCTGAGACTTCCACTTCCCCCCTGAATGAAGAACACAGTGAGGACACCACTCCTGGCTCTGTGGACGTTAAAGAAGAATCTGGTCCATCTAGACAACCTGGTCAGAGGACGGTTACCACCACTGTGTGCCCCCCAGTTCAGATACTGGAATCACAACTTCAAATCCCTGACAATGATGGACCCGGCACTAATAGCAGTGGTCAAACTGTGCCAAGGGGACGTGGGGGTAGGGGGTGTTGAAAGGGTGGTGTGGGTGGGTGCCATGAGGCTGCTAGGGACAGTTCTGGCCAGGGCACAGACTCCTCGTCTTGGAAGCTTACCAACAATCCTAAGGTATGAAGGGCCAGGTACTTGCCATGCTGGGAGAGATATACAGATGCCGAGGGACAAACACCAGGAGGTCATGCAACAGTGGTCAGCCCTCAATGGGCACATGACCTCCCTCACAAGGGTGCTGGGAGACATGAACAACACCCTGTGCAGGGATAGACAATAACACCACACCCCTTCCATTGCCCAAGTTACACCAGCCCACTGAAAGGGAGGCCCTGCCAGGAGAAAGATCTGCCTCAGAAACCCCTGCCTCTGTAGCTGTAGAACCCCACCTCTTCGCCCCGCAAGCATTGACATCCACCAAGACATCCAGGAGGTGCATATGCCAAGACACCAACCACTGCCATGAAGTAACCTCTGACTGATGGAACCCCTTTGTCTGCCACAGATGCACCCTGTTGACTTTTCTTAAACCACTTGCCATTTTCCATGATATTGGGACATTGGACTTGGGACTACAAATGCTGTGGCTGCTACCTTGATGATCACATTCACCATGACTGATCCCTTCACTGTTTGACTTTAGTGTTTTGCACACAATCAGCCCAATATCTTTTACACAAGATAATAAATGATACTAAAACACCATCTATGTATTGTGAGCATTTATCACCAATGTGAGTGGATGTTTGTGAAATGTGTTACACGCTCCTGATTCAAACATACAAAGGTGATATCAGGAGGGACATGTCACAAGTAATACCATGCTGACCTCATTCCCTAACAACAAAAATACCCAAGTCAACATTTAACAAAAAATATTTTCATTACACTGTGCAGCACTCTATCAGCACAATTGTTAGGCCTGTCATAGTCAGGTCTGTCCAAAAAATATATTCCTTTGCTCAGGTATCTGTAAGTAGTTCTTCACTGGGCACTGAAGTCATGGACATGTCAGGCAGTGACCAACTAAATAGGACAACAGAATGGTTGAAATTGTCATCAGCTTCGCTGTTTTCACATACCTACACCATGCCCAGCAAAATAACATACCCCATTATACAGACAGAGAACAGTACTGCAGTCCCTCGTCAGAGGTTGTTCCACTTACAATGGCAATACATCTGTAGGCATGTGACACACCTATGTCAGTGTTATATCACAGATACTGTGGCCTCCAATGAGGGAACACAATGACAGCTACATACCAGTCACATAGGACCATTGTCAACACAATGTGAAGATAGAGGGAATGGTTTGAACTGGGTTACATGTGACAGGAACACAACATCACAAAAAGGACACTATTGTTCCCACATACCATGACAAACATTTCCATTGTGTAGCACGTCGCTGCCCTCCCACTGTCCTGGCAGCCTGGGCATGGGACTCATAAACCCCAGTTATTCTTAACACAGTACCTGCATCAATCCATGTCCACTTCACATGTTGGACCAGCTCCATCCATCTTGCAATGACACAACTCAGTTATGTCCACATGAGGATGGTATAGTGAAGAGACCTGGACGGATGAAAGTGTTACATTATAATGATAGCCAGGTGAAGGCTTACATGACGTACAAGTTACCATAATAATTTGTTAGTTAACTCAGACTGTGCTTTGCAATGACCCAAACTAAGGTGTTCCTCATGAAAGTCATATGTGCAAGTCAGTAAAACCTAGAAAACTTTTGCTGCATACTTCATAGCATCAAATGACCTGTCAGATGATCACACAGAGACCCTTCACATACAACCATGAACCCCATAGTGCCCCTATGAATCAGTCAAATCACAGATCATAATATACTTACACTACAGTGAAGTACTGATTGATGAGATAAGCCTGTATGTTGTTGCCTTCACCCACATCACTGTCATCTTCACTTGGCATTTCTGCAATCTCACCCAGTGGCACTGATAGCTCCCCCTCATCTGGGATGTATGGTATCTGTCGCCTCAGGGCAAGGCTGTGGAGCATGTAGCAGGCCACACTGATGTGACACACTTTAGAAGATGAGTAGAAGAGGGCTCCATCAGACTTATCGATGCAGCAAAATCTTACCTTCAGTAACCCAAAAACCCACTCCATGACACGCCTTGTCCTTCCATGAGCCTCGATGAAGCGGGCTTCCCCTGGCGTGGTTGGCTTCCTCACTGGTGTCAACAACCAGGGATGGTTTAGGTATGCAAAGTTCCCTATACGGGAATGCAACATAGGTAGAAACATAAGTTCTGGGCATCATCACGTGGCAGCAGACATATCATATTAGCACACATAACATATGTGGCTCACCAATCAGCCAGGCCCTCTCTGGGTACAGTTGTCATCAGCTGGGGAATAGTGATGTTCTGCATGATGCAGGCATTATGGACAGACTCGGGGTACTGGGCACATACTTGGGAGATGTAGAGGTCCCCCCATTGGACTACCTGGACATTTATGGAATTTAAGTTTTTCCTGTTCCGATAGACCTGTTCATTGCGATGTGGAGGAACTAATACTACATTGCTACCAACTATGTATTCCACTACAAGTGGGATTCGTGCCAAACCACAGAACTCTGCCTTCACATGGGCAAAATCATGAGGTTCAGGAAAACTGATGTAGATGTCCAGGGGTTTTAACAATGCTGATAGGACATCCTTCAAGACAAGACTGAACATAGCCAGGGACATCCCAGCAGTTAATGCCACTGTATTTTGGAAAGAACCTGTAGCCAGGAAATGTTGCACAGACATGACTTGCACAATGGGTGGCATGCTATTTGGACTACTAATTATAGGCATTAGATCTGGTCCCAACTGACAACAGAGATCTTTGATTGTCTCTCTATCCAGATGGTAAGTTTGTATCACACGACGATTCCCCATTGTCTGCAAATCTGCCAGTGGACAGTACCCAGGAGGTTGTCTGACTCTTCTTATTCCAGGAAAACTATATAACTAATAAGGAGGTATAGCCATCAATCATTGTGTCATTTGTACGTGACAATACATGTGTCACATACAAACGTCGACTTGCCAACTGAAACCAATGGAATCAGTGGTACCATATCGACTCCACTTGGCGATGGAAAACGACTGTGACCGCCTGCAGAAGTTTTCATGGCGGTAGGAGACTGCTACAGCATGGACATAACCATTAGATAACATTGCTGCCTATGGCGGTCCTGAGCCAATGGCAGTGTCCGCCGATGGTGATGGTTGCATACAGGGTGGACGTGACTGTCATCTCCTGATGAATCTGTCACTTGACTCCTGACACTGCTACCAGAAAGACCTCCACAACCTGAACTGCTGTGTACTGCCTCTGGGAGCAATCATGCCACATCCTACAGGGAAAATTGGGCCCCTGCCTTCTCACAAGGAATGCTGGAGAGCTTGTGGAGGAGGTCTTTCCCCTATAGGGATAACTCTATGGTGCATCAGAGGAGCAGGTAAGATCACCATGTGCAGATCTGTTTCAGTTGCTCACCTCAAACATTAGTTAGTCCTGTCCTGGCGCATGGGTTAAAAGTTAGATTGTGTCATTTAATCTCTGTAGGTGAAAGTGTGAGTGTGTCTGTGTCTAGCCTCATATTTCTTTTGATAATTTATTTGTAAGATGGCACGTATAGGGTAACCATTGATTACCTTTAGAGGTCGACACAGACCTTTGGACTCAGATAGGGATGTGATGGTTAACAACAATGAAATCAAACCAATAAACATCACTTTTCATATTGGAGTCAGTAATTAATATGTACCATGACCAATGTGGTCATGAATCACCACACTAGTTTAGTAAAGTTCTAATGTTTATTGCTCTTTAGATTAACTATGCTAAATCATGTAAACCAAACACAAGATCAAATGATAAAGATACATGAATAACACAGTTTGACCAAACCTTTGGAAGAATCTTGATTTAGGCAAAATGTTTAACATTAAGCATTCAAGAACCACCATGCAGAATAACAACATAAGCATATGAATACTAGTCACTGAATACATTTAGTTGTTGCAGATGAATTGTTAACAATCAAGTTATACTGAACAGTCAAATTTAGAATGTGACATCCCTAACTATTACTCTAATTAGATAAGCATGTTTGGGCTTCATTCAAAAATAAAAGAAGACAAAAATCAATTTGGAAAACTTCTGACTATGGCACTAACCAAAAATAGTGGTTGGGTTTCTAAAAGAGAAAACATAAAAAAAATATACAAGAAAGACAAAGGTGCAATTTGGTTATACCTCTCCTAAATGGATCAGCAGGCACCAATGTCTTCATCAGTGAAGAACCTTCTGGTCATCGTCATTGGTCAGTGACAATATACAAAACAGTTCAGTAATGTTTGGCCTTAATGCATCTGAACTGTCAGTGGTAGAAAGCCAACACACAGCACATTATAACACTAGCAATAATAAAAGCACAGCTAGGAACAGAGAAGAACTGCAAGGCACACAGGAACAGAAGAAGTCTGCCCCTTACATCACCTAATTCTGTTATATTAAACTCCTAGAAAGCAGCTAGCTAAAACTCTATTGGTCAGTCTATGGGGTAGTTTGGGTCAAAAGCCAATTAATTCACTCCATGTTCTCAGCTATCCCCTTTTTCCATTTACTGCATTCACCATTGGTTGATCCTTTTTCAATACTGTCACCAGTTTCCAAGGCAAAATACAAACGCTGCAGATTGCACATAAAGCCTATTCAGAAATTCAGTAAGACTTTGTTTCACTGGTACATGTTATCTTCAGGGAACCAGACAAATGTTGCAACATGAGAATATAACTTTTCTACAGTGAGCTTAGAAAACTAATTTCAGAACGTTAGCAGTTTAAACATTGATGCTGCATATCCAACATGAGTCCTTTTTAAAACAAATGCTAAATTATACAGAGTTAACCATTTCATAATTTTCAAATCATGAATTCTTTTATTACATTTAATAATTGTTTTTCTGTACATTTAATTATACGTATACAAATTAGAATTCATTAGCCAGTTATTTTATTATTATGTCAAACTAGATTTATGGCTGCCATCAGAGTGCTCATGTTTTTCTAAAGCACATGTTTTTTGAAAACACTCGTTTTCAGCATTACAATTTTTAAGTTTAAGCAAGTTTTTTCAGTTAGTTTTGGTAGCACACTTTTATTAATGATGTTTAAGCTCCAGCACTTTCAGTGTGAATAAATGGTAGAGTTACTGGGCATGTAACAACATGAGGTGACAGGTTTGGAGTCCAGGGACAACATGTAAAGTGTTCAATGAGTGTTCTCTGACCCACCATGGAAATGATACACATGTGTAGCTAAGGTGTGTGATGGTCACCCTTATGGTGAGTGTGTGCAGTGATTTCCCTTTATCCAATGACTACTATGTGCCACAGGTGCACAGGTTTTTCTGAACAGGTTCTCATTGACGTGTTGCCATTAGTTGAATATGACACTGGCTGTTATTGTGTGGGACTTGTGACAGCAGCCACAAGCACAGTAAATGCAGTCCTAACTCATGTTTGACTACGAAGTGAATGAGTGAGGGACTGAATGCTACATCTGAATATGTAGGAAGTTTCATGTGTCACAGTTGTTCTGTGCCCACACTGGTGTACTTGGGTCAGGTATTGCCAACATGTGTGCACATTTATTTGGGCTCTAGACCTGGAACATACCATGAATTCCCCTCAGTCCTTTACTACAGCATGGCTAACATTTGAAATTGTATTGTCTTAGTATGATCAGCTGTAACTCCCCAGGTGGGCGTAACTTCACACAAACAGGTAGATCATCCCTGTTACAGTAGGAAGTTGGGTAGGTTCTAGCACACAGTCCTTTATTGCATATCATAAGATATATCTATGTGAGTGTGTGATGAAAAAAGGGGCAAGGTATCTCGCTTTATGTGATGAATTTGTGTCCATCATATATGTTACATGATTTGCAGAGATAAACTCTTGTTAGCTGTTGCAGGGCTATTGCCCTTGGTTAGTGAGTTATGTTCATAGCCATGTGTAATGTTACACCACAATTGCTCTAATGCATCTTGAATGCCTGTGTGCTTGAGCTACTTTTTCACTGTGACACTGTATTGTTAATGAGATGCAAGCATGAGACACCCACAATGTTGTCCTCATGCATGAGACTTCGGACAATGTTGTCCTTCTGACACAATTAGTAGGAATGGTACATAGGCAAGGGATGTCCAATCACAGCAATAGATCACACAGTCATGTGTCAACATCATGTGTATACTGCCTTCAATAATCACACCTCACTGATTGCATTTTGTCATATGTCTCTGCTATAGTTATGAGTGATCTAACACATAAGGCCAGGCTTTTTGGCCATGTGATGTTTGAATTTTGATATCATTGGGTTTGTTGTGCTGGTTCTAATATACCTGTGGTTAGTTTTGGGTTGTGTCCACTGAGTGCCTGATTTGTGTGTACTGTTGTTGTTTTTCATTCTGCTGACATTAGGTGTATTCCATGTAGAGATAGCAGGCTTTGTCTCCCTCCTCCTGCCCAATGCTGTTGACAATGTGATACATAGACCAAGGATACTTTTTTCTTATTTCATTTCCAGGTGGTACATGTTGATATGTCATTTGATTTGGATGGTGATTTGGATTATCCAATGTCACTTGATGAAGGTATGGCTTGCTTCTACCAGGTGTAACGGGACTCCCGTTATAGGGCTATGGCCGACAACGACTGCTGCCGGGGCAACCACAGACAGCTTTGCAGAGATGTGCCACGGGGGCACTTCAACAAAAAAAGATCCGTCGACCACAGAACACTTCCGGGGTCAGGAGGTCGGGAAACACACAGAAGACACAGAGAGGCAGCAGCAGGGGGAGAGCGATGACAGGAGACAGAAGGAGGGCACGGAGGTGGAAAAAGAGGTGGAGAAGGAAGAAAATGGAGTGGCAGAGGAGGACAGAGAGAGGAGCGTCGATGGAAGTGAGCAGAGAGGGAACTGAGTGCAGAAAAAGACGCAACAGCAGAGGCAAAGAGGTATCGAGACTAACCTGGAGAGGAGCCCGACACAAGAAGTCCCTGCCACGTTCCTGGAGGGACATAGCTACACAAGGTACGATCCTATCTTGGTAAAAGAACTCCCATTGAGGTTAGGAAAGACGGAGCGAGGGTGAGGGTACGACGAGGGGGAATAACCTCCTAAAGAAGAAGGTGAGTTAGTTGGGGAAAAAGAAAAATGCCCTAAAGAGATCACCTTTGCATGCCACGCATGTGTGACACCTGAAGTGACCCCCACCTCACGTCCTCCACTCACTCCCTCCGTGGTGAACCCTACCCTGTTGATACCTAGTTTCCATCACTTTCTCTTGAGGCACACTGGTCTGGAGCTGGACTTGAATCCAGAGGAGCAAAGAAACGACCTAGGAAAGAAAAGAAGAGCAGAAAGAACTTTAGCAGATTGAAACAATCATGTCTCTATAAATAATCACAAGAAATAAGACAAATATTCAGTAAAAACCCCAATTATAGGCTGTGTTACACCTATTTTTGCAATATCGGCCTCCGACACCAGAGTTGCCTGCCTTTACTTGGGAATTTATGTAATGGTTTGATGAATGATTTCAGGGAAAGGTCTTAGTGAGGATGGGATTGGGCCTGTGTCAATCTTTAGCTAACTTGGCAATGGGAGTCCATTGCTTGTCTACTGCTCCTTTTTAGATTGCAGTATTTGACACCCATTATTGGTATAGAGGTTACCTAGGTATGGTTTAGCTAGTGTGGTTGTTCTAGGTAATCTATGCTAATGTGATTTTCAAAGAGGTAGCTCTGATGGTGTGTTTCTCTAACAAATGTGATACAAGTTTTGTTTTGTGTTGTTACATGATGTTGCCATTTTTTAGGCACGTCCTACGGGGGGGTCAGTTGCTCTTAGGATATGTTTTGTACATTGGCAGTATGATGGATGTGCTCTTATGAGTATGTCCTGACCCTACTTCACTATCTGGTTTCAAGATTAGCACCAGCAGACAAGTGAGACAGAGCACAGCCGAGTGAGGAAGCTTCTGGCCATTGGTACTTTGGTCAAGACACCACAGACAGCGAGGAACCCAGTGGCCTGGAGGGCCAGGGGAGTGCCACAGGAGAAACTGGGTTTTCTGCTTCATCTTCGGAATGCTCCTCAAGTGGCCCCTTCCTAGTGGTGGTAGACCCATCGAGGACCCCCCGTACCATCTCTGTCCGTCACCCCCGTTCTATCACCTCCCTCCCTGTAGCTCCTCACCCAAAAGGGTTGGCGTCTCCTTTGCCTCAGACATCTGTGCTCCAGCCCCTGTTAGCCCTGCTGCCCTCAGTGAGGAGGCTGTTAACCTCCTGAGGTCGATCTCTGTGGGTCAGTCCCAACAGAGTAATGCGTTCCTGGAGGGCACTCACAGTACAATGGTTGGTGTACAGAGATCTTTTCAGGCTATGGCCTCCACATTGACGGCAGCCAGTCACCCCTTGTCTCCCATCCCCCTCTACCGTCCATTTCCCAGTCCAAATCCCCCTTTCCCTGACCCTGTGTGTGTGGGTGGGTGTATGTCTCTGTGTGCGTGTATGCAGGTGGGTGTGTTGTGTGTGTGTGTGCATGTATGGATGTGTGAGTGTGTGTATGTTGTGTTGTGTGAACGCGTGTGTGCTTGTGTGTATGTAAGTGTGTGTGGATGTGTGTGTGAATGGATGTATGCATGCATGGATGAATGTGGAAATGAGCGTGTGTTTGTGTGTGAATGTGGTACGTGTATTAAGGGGGTCTGGAGAGGAAGGGGGGTGGGGGAATCTCTGGAGGGGAATGGGGAAGACCCCTATCAGTGACAGGGAAAGGATTCCCTGTCACTGATAGTGCCTACCCCCATGGTTTTTGTGGCGGTAAGCATGCCACGAAAACCATGGCAGTAGGCTGGGTCATAATCCCGCAGGCGGGTAAGTGACAGCCGCCAGGCTGGAGAGTGAAGCCGTGGCAGTCGGTGTGGTACATTGGCGGTTTGGCATGTCTTAATATGGAGAAAAGTACTGCCAGCCTGTTGGCAGTACTTTCCTCCATATTAACACTGTTCACCGGGGTCATAATGACCCCCAAAGTGTCTTTATTAAGTGTTTATTAAAATTAATTGATGTGCTCATCATCAGACTAATGTAGTGGTGTGTTATGATTAGGTACTATGTATTTGCTATATTAATTGTAGGCCTTAAGTTAGCAAGATCTTGAGCCTAGTTGCACAGCCTCATGTTAAACTGTACTGTTAGGATAATGCTGTGAGAAATGTTTTTCTTTTCCCATGAGAACTGTTTGCTAGAAATGTTGTAATAGTTATGGATACTTTGTAAAGTTTAGTGTGAGAGAAAGCGATGTTTCCAGGAGCTAACAATGGATTCACTGACTGGAGGACAGAGTTATACAAAATTGTTACCTGACGAGTCTGACGATAGGAACAGGAGAAGAGGAGCCAATCATCGACATGTGAAAGACAGTTTAGTTATATCTTAGATTTGAAGTTCTACCTTCATTGGACTAAATGTAAACATATGATTCTTTGACCATTGGCAACGTGGGAAATATTGTAGACGATTTTAACTTAGCCCTACATCACAGAGAGAGAGAAGTTCTCATTCTATTTTCAGTTTCTGCCGAAGAGGCGTGCTCACTCTTATTTGATTCTCTTACTTAGAGAATTCTATCTTTAACTTTATTGCTTAAACCTTTGATGCTGAATGCTGATGCTTTAGACATTGCTTTCCAAATGGTTCAGATAGCTTAGAGGCCCCAGGTTCTAAATCATTCCTTTTCATGGTCCGATGCTGATGCTGACCGAAAACATTTGCAGCTTGCTGATTCATACTGAGGCGAGGTATAACAAAATGCTATTGCTTTTGTTGTAATTGTCTTTTGTTTCTAGGTACCAACAGCTAATTTTTATAGAGCCATAGCTAGATGTTTTCCAAATGTATGTTGACTAAATTGTTTTGTATAAAGTCCAAACATTCGATTCTAGTTAGAAGGTTAGGGAGGGAAGACCCTAAATGCTATTAGGTTGCTATTATTAGTCCACCATGGTTGCCCTTCTAACTAGTGTGCAATATGAATAAGCACTTGGTAAAAAACATTATAATAAAAAGGTTAGCTACCATTCATTTTGGCTCTCATCAGGGAATACCCGTTCCCACCACAGTGGCCTGTATACTCAGACAATTTATATTTAGTACCATAACTGATTGTACAAACAGATAGTGCTACCATTAAAATCTCATGAAAACACCACCTTGCCTTCATTCCTGGCCTGCACTGTTCTTTAATTAGAATATTTACTGGGGTGCATTCAAAACGAGTATACAGAAATTCAAATTCCTTCACCACGGATAAGACCATTAGCACTACCTTGCCCAACCCGGCAATGGTTCACTACACTGTCTGGGTAGATATCGAGCTCGCGTATGCAAGACACTAAGCAAAAAGTGGCTTACTAAGTAGACAATGTGCTCCTCAGTGCTTGTTGCAAATATATGTATTGCCACCTGATAATCCCTAATTCCTGGAGCTAAACAGATGGGCCTAAGCCAGCGTCGTCTTGTGACTCAATACCCTGGGCATGCAACAACAATCTGATTCACTGTCTCAGGAACTAAGGGCATGTTTTATGAAAATTTTGCACCGCCTTTGCATAATTTTTTTTACAAATTATATTTTGTACGTTTGCACTGCTTTTGTGTCAAAAAATGACGCAAAGGTGTCACTAACTTTTCATAAATCAGGCCCTAAGTTACAAACAGGACAGAACTTGTCTCTGCCATCTTTGAGCCAAGAACCACAAAAAGCATTCAGTGGTAGGCAACCATATCTAAAACCTCTGCACATGTTTGATTCTCAAGCACATTTCAGTTAAATGGCCCTTCTTGGCCCTTAATTGTTGCTGCTGCATGATGTGGTGCCAAAATGCCTTCTTTACAGAATTATGGATTTGGCCAGGATCCTCCCAAAGTGCCTCGAACTTCAGCTTCATACACCAGGAGTGAATGACACTCTGCCAGGGAACTTTTAGGGCTGCATCTAATCTTAATAAATGGGCTAAACAGGCTCTATACGGGGCCAGTTCGGGGGTAGACCAAATATAAACCCAATAAAGTAGGGGTTTAAACTGAGCAAGGTCTGTAACCCTGTTATAACCAAAGTCACAGCACAAGGGGGTAAGCGGTGTACTTACTGGGAGAGCTTATATTGCCCTAAAGATGTTATTTTTGGCAACCGCTAAGTTGTAAGATTTAGTGTACCCCCCAAATTTCAGCTCCATAGATGGCGGCAGACAAGGCCTTGGTGCGATAGACCTCAAGAGTTGGCGAAATAGAATGGGCAGTAGTCATTCTGAAAAAAACACAAAAAGGCATTTGACTTATGCAACAGTGTCAGAGAGCTTTTTAAGATTTGGGGGTCCCAAATGTCTGACATAGTAATAACTAGGTAACCAAAACACAACACCCTTTTGAGGTTTTCCTTGCCCACTCTAACATTCTTCGATCGTGTAGGGCACTTGCCAAAGACCATACATTTTGTTTTTGCACAGTTTATCTCCAGCCCTCTCTCTTCACAGAACAACACAAACCTTATCAGTAAATTTTGAAGCCCCATTGGGAATTCAGAGATTAGTAATGAGTCGGACGCGAATAGGAGAATTTAAACCTGATTGATAGTGCTAATCTTAGGGCGGAGGCTTTCCTGCAAGGCTGAAAACACATCTTCATTGGCTGTCCACATCAATAATTTGTCGAGTACTTGTCTCACAGTAGACAGGATTGGCAGGATTACTCGCATCTCATTTTCTAAATACTGGGATTATTTCAGGCCCCCTTCCAGGAGCTTGATAGGGTATTTATTTACCAAGCCCAAAGTTGGGGTTCTGGTTTATATAAATCCCCAGGTATACAGTCCGGGCTTGGGGCTTTTAGGGGTTTCAGAATATTAATTGCTGCAGAGTTTGCTCCGTAGAGAAAAAAGGGGCACAAACACTGGGCACAGAGAATGGAGTGCCAATATGCATCACTGCCTCCCCTTCTTCCGGGTGGCATGTGTTGTTATGACTTACAGAGTATAATGCATTGTTATGACTCAGAGAGTATAATGCACCAAAATGATCATCCCACTTATCCAGAGAGATATGAGAGCACCTAGGTTTTCCATGCTCTCTAGTACCATCTGCTACTTATGACCAAAAGCTGTAATTATCTCTCACTTTCAGGAAATGAAATAATTCTTGCCATTTGTCCTCATCCCATTTTTTCTTAGCCCCTTTATGTGCCCACAGATAGCTGGCACGAGCAAATTTAATAGCTGCCCTATTGCACTTCCTATCGCTGTTAATAGAAGATGTTTACCAACCTACAATCCTGGTTAAACCATCTGGGGACTTCCCCAAGCATTGTAAGCCTACCCCGGCATTCCCTGATAAAAATAGATTTAAGTTTGTCAAAAAGTAGGGTATGAGTATTTACCATGAGATCAGGATAAACAGCCAAGACATCAGGTTCCGACATATGATGGACAAATATTTGATAGATCTCCGCATACAAATCCTGGTCTGCCACAACTCTAGGCCATGCTACTCTACGACTGTTATTTATTACACTGGTCTCAGGCAATGCTAGACAACCTCAAGTATTGATCCCCCCAAAGAGGTGACCAAGGGATTATGATCACTATCGGTGGTGTCCAATACCTCCATGTCACAAATGTCCGGGGCAGCCGGACATCCAACAGCATGTAGTCAATAACAATCCTTTGGTCTCCTCTTCTAAATGTGAACGCTCTGGCCTGATATGAGAGAGTTCTCCCATTGCACGCTCGGAGCCCATGCGCTACTCTCAAAGAGGTTTCTTGTAGAGCAGTCTTAGTAATGTAGCTCTGCGAATTGCCTGCCAGCTTTGGGACTCTCGCAGCTCGTCCTCTTCCTTAGTCACCAGACTTAGAACATTACATTCCTCAAATGAGGTGTTACAATCTCCAGCCACTATTATTCTGGAGTCCTGTTTGTTGATCTCTACTAAACTATCTATCATATCCAGAACAGGAGACTCATTTTTCACTGGCATATAGCATGCACATACATTCAATGTGGTCCGTTCCAAACCCCTGGGAAACATCAAATTAATACCCATTCAATCGGGTGAAACTATCTTCAGTAATTCTTGCTCACAAACAATGTTATTGCTAACCAAGATCATAAGACCCACCCATAGCCCGACCCATTTTCTTAGGTGGGGTGGCCTCTACATTGTAGGTGATAAATCCATTTACAAAAACCTTATTCACAGCCCAGGTTTCTTGAAACAAGCAAACATCATACTTCATCATCATCATCACTTTACTTTATTTCGGTAAAAACATACCATAAAAGTACAGTACATAACAAGCCAGGAAAAAGATTATAAAAAGTAAAAATAAGATAAATAACAAGCTCTGAAAAGAGAAATATTAAAAACAAAATAAGACAATGACATAAAAAGATTTTCTTTTTCCATAAATATAATGCTAAAAAACATCCAGCCCCAACTAAAACATCAAGCTAATGGTCTTACACTTAAATACAGCAACTGTACACTATAATGCCTGCTTCTAAAATCTACTACCAAGTCTTATTCTTTAAAATCCCTAATCTAAAACACCAAATTGATTCAAACACCAAATTGATTCAAAAAAGTTTGCCACAGGGCAGACTATTTGTACAGATGGATCTGATTTAAGTACTCCCACAACAGATAAACAGTTCTTAAAACCCATTTGTTTGCATAAGGGAATGATCCAAAAAGCCCTATGTTTGCAATAGGCACGACATTGAAAAAGAACATGGGGCCAGATGTAGCAAGATATTCTTTTGCCATTCTGAAATTGCGAGTCGGTGTGACTCGCAATTTCAGACTCGCAAAAGCAAATGCAGAATGGTGTCTCAGACACCTTCTGCGACTCGCTATGGGGTCGCAAAGACCCACCTCATTAATATTAATGAGGTGGGTCGCTTTTTGCGACCCCATAGCGAGTCCCTGCACTCACAGGGATGGTGGCCTGCTGAAGTCAGCAGACCTCCATGTCTGTGACTGCTTTTTAAATAAAGCAGTTTTTTAAACATTTTGCAGCCCGTTTTACTTAAAGGAAAACGAGTTGCAAAATGAAAAAAATACCGAAACCATTTGGTTTCGATTTTTCAGAGTAGACAGTGGTCCATAGGACCACTGCCTGCTCTGAAAAAAGGCACCCCTTCCCTTTTGCAAATGAGTTACCACCAGTGTGACACTGGTGGTAACGGCGAGTTGCTTTGCGACCGCATTTGCGGTCACAAAGCAAGTCTGAATTGCGATGCGAGTCGCAAATAGGAAGGGAACACCCCTTCCTATTTGCGAGTCGCATTCCCGAATTGTGAGTCGGTACTGACTCGCAATTTGGGAATGAGCATCGCAGGAGGCCGTTTGCATGGCGCAAACTGCGTTTTTCGCAGTTTGCGGCATACAAACGGCTTGCAACATCTGGCCCATGGAGATCAGTCTCTTCATTCTTACAGCCCATCGGACATAACTTAGACTTGTTGGTAGAATTGGGCCATTTATAAGTTAAAGAACACAGAGGAAGAGACCCTATTCTAAATCTAATAAAGAGGGCACGCACAGATGGAGAGAGTACTGCATCCATAAAGGGCTCAAACTCATAATGGCATTTAAATTGCAAAAAACTATCAGTCATGGAAGAGGGCACAACTTCAGCTAATTGTGCAGTTTGAACTTTGAGCCAAAAAGTGTCCTTCAAGGTCTGAGCGGCATTTTTGGGAATAGAAGAGGGATCCTTCCAGTAGGACCCCAAGCCAAGATGAGATAAGGACTGTTCAACGTAGGCACACCACTTAATTTTGGTGTTGAGATTCGTGCCCAGCAGTTTGGACAGCCCACATCTAAATGGAATAAGAGCATCTGATGACCATAACCGGATCCAGAACAATAATGGCCTTCGAGCAGCAATCTGGTTAACTGGAAGAAGATTTGAGTCCATTTGGATAGGAAAAGAAGGGGTACTTGAAGGAACTCTTAACAGCATCTTTAGAAACTGATTTTCCGCCTTAGCCAGGTCCTCCAAATTGCAGTGGCCCCATAACTCAGCACCATACAAAGCCCCCCCCAGCTTGTAATTTATATATTTCAAGAGCAGGAGTCAAGGCAAAGCTGGTGGATCTGGTTGCAAATCTCACAATGCCATCTGCCTTTTGCTTCAGGCACATTAATGATTTCTGTAGGTGGGCATGCTAATAATGTGAGTCTTCTAATTTTACACCTAGGTAATCAAACGTGCCCACTCTTTCCAGTAAAGCGCCCTCTAAACAAACACTTTTTATCTCCAAACACCATATATTTCGATTTAATTAGTTGATTTCCAGACCATGATCTTTGCAGAACTCCACGAATCTCGCAAGCAAGCTTGAAAGGCCCATGGCTGTTCGGGAAAGTAACAGAGTATCATCAGCAAATAAAAGACATGGAATCTTCTGCCCTCCCATGATAGGGGCATCACTAGGTCAATCCAAGAGGTGGGGAATACATGCGTTGATAAATGAGAGAAACAAGGTGGGCGCAAGTACACAACCCTGTCTCACACCGAGAACTGTGGGAAATGCTGAAGTCAGTTCACCTGCCAGTCCCCATCATACCCTGGCACAATTGCCTGAATAAAGATCTTTAATTATTTTAAGCATGGAGCCGGGGACTCCAGCTTTGCTCATAACTTCCCACAGTTTAGGACGCGGGACAAGGTCAAAAGCGGATTTCAGGGCAACAAATGCCACGAAAAGGTGGCCTGAGTCCACATCTACGGTCTTCCACTTTATAGTAGTAAAGCGCAAAACCTGGTTGATAGTACTGACCTTGTCTCTGAACCCTGCATGATGGTGACTTAATGCCTGATTTTTCACTATCCATTGCTTCAGCCTACTTAACAGCTGATAGCAGAATATTTTTTTGCAAATTGTCTAGTGGGCTGATGGGGATGTAGTTCCCTGGAAGGTTTTTCTCACCTTTCTTGGAATTAGGTAGAGTGTAAAGGGGAATTAGCATTTCGAGAGGGGCTTTTAGGAACAAGTGCTTGAGGCTCTGTACTGCCATTTGTTAAATTTTGTTTTGACCAATGACTTTGTGTTTCACCACTGCGCATATTAGTTGCTCAATGTTCACCAGTAGCACATGGTATGTTTTGTTCAGTTTAGCCGCCTATGGGCTTTGACATTGCATTAGTCATTACATTCTGTATTCTGCCTATTGGCTTTGACATGGCATTAGCCATTACTTTCTGTATTCAGTTTAGCCGCCTATGGGCTTTGACATTGCATTAGCCATTACATTCTGTATTCTGCCTATTGGCTTTGACATGCTGTATCCAGTCTAGCCGCCTATTGGCTTTGACATTGCATTCCTATTGGCTTTGACATGATGTATTCAGTTTAGCTGCCTATTGACTTTGACATGCTATTAGATATTCTGCCTATTGGCTTTGACATGATATCATATATTACATTTTGTATTCAGCTCCGCTGCCTATTGGCTTTGACATGATATTATACATTGCATTTTGTATTCAGCTCAGCTGCCTATGGGCTTTGACATGATATTATACATTGCATTTTATATTCAGCTCAGCTGCCTATTGGCTTTGACATGACACTAGACATTGCATTTGATATTTAGGTTAGCTGCCTATTGCCTTTAACATGACATTGCATTTGATATCTAGGTTAGCTGCCTATTGCCTTTAACGTGGAGTTAGATCTTGCAGTTGAGAATCCAAGCTGTATTTTTCCAAGCTGTGTTTTTGCACCAGAGAACCAAGATGTTTTTCTCACAGTAGACTAGACATGATAAGAGAGAGTACATGGGTGTTGTTCTCTCTGCTTGAGCTTGGGAACAGGAGTAGTCTTGGAGACCTGGCCAGTCTCCAAAAGGCTTGCTCAGTTTCCCAGGTCTGAGAGGAGGGGGCACACCTTTGTAACGAATGTAACAGGCTGCAGAGAGTCAGATTCGAATCTGCCGGACCTCGTGCTGGAGCTTGGCGCAGGCTGCCAGCAATCCCGTGTGGGTAGATGAATCTCTCTTTCTCGCGGCTGACAGGGGTCATCAGCTTGCAGACCTTAGAAAGATGAAGCTGTAGATAGTTCCCACACGGTGAAGTATTTGTTTTGCTTTGCATTCAATATCTTATAAATATAACCTGCTGTGTATATTGCAAACTGATATATTTTGTTTGATTAACGCGGACTTGAAAGCTACTAATTCGTCATACATAAAATATTGTGGTTGGGGAAGAATTAACAACAATAAAAGTCTTCTATGACCTCAGAAGTCCATTTCTGTTGTGTTATGTTAGTGCTTAGAAACTAAATAAGAGGAAAGCACTACAATTGGTACCAGAAGTGGGGTCGGTCATTAAGAGGTGATTAAGAAGGGGTTTGACGAGTTAGTAGATTTCTAAGTGCACACTTTAAAAGTGTAATTGTTTTTTGTTGTTTGGAGAATTACAGAAATTGTTTTCTGTTTGGGGAATCACAGTAGCACGGCAGACCATGTCTGAGAATACATGTGTTGATGAACTGCCTGATGGTGCTAAGAAAAACTGTGAATTGTTTTCTGTTTGGGGAATTACAGAAGAAAATGCATGTGTAGCTAAAATGCCTGATAATGCTTTGAGAAATAATTCCCGTTGTATATATGTAGAAAACGTGTGTTTTGGAAGTAATGATGACAGAAAGGTCTGGATACCTTTATCTGCTTACAGAGAAATGCAGGAGAAATGTAGGAAGTTGGAACATGAAAATAGGAATTTACGTGAGCAAATTAGCCCGACTGAAAGTTATAAAAGGGCTGTTTTTGAAGAATCTTTCTTGTCCCATTCCAGTAATGAGGGGGTTAAGACAGCTCCGAGCTGCTTTGAGTTTTCGTGTAAGCCAGGGTTTTTGGCAGCCAAAATGCATTCCTTAACTGATAACACGGACGAGAGAGACCAGAATGTGATTTACGAGTTACCGTTGCAAAATGCACAAGTAAAACGAAGGATTTTAGAGCAAGACACCCCGAGTTTCATTAGCTTGTTTGATTTTTGGAAAAAGAATAGCCCTCATTTGAGAGAAATGCTAACACTTTTGTATATGGTCACTGTGAAAAATTATATGCAGTTGCGCGCTTGTGATTTGGCAAATGAAATAATGCAGACTTTAGGTTTTTGCGCAGTGCAAGAAGGAAATACTTATGTACATGTAATTCAAGAACAAGGGAAGAAAATAGTGCCCCTAGCTAGAATCATACAATGGATCTGGTACTTGCAAGACAGGGCTAGAGTACCACAGATAAAAGAGTTACCAATGAAATTGTGTGCACCATTTGAATTCGTGTCCACTGAAGATAAAAAGCATGTTTGTTTTACTAATGATTCATTGACTGAAATGTTGTTTTCTGGCACAGGAGAAGGAATGGAGTTGTATAATGTGTGTCAGATTTTAAAGCAAGAGCTACGTGAGATGTGTCATTTTTATGCTGATTTTTGGTTTATTGCTAATGTTTTAGCACCTAACTGGTTCAATTACCTTGCAGATGTTAATGAGAAAAATTCAGAGAGAGAAGTGTACACCCAGAATTCTGCCTTAGTGGGGATGGCTAAGTGGGTGCCCCAGAAATGTGAACAGCTGAGAGAAAAAGCCACTTACAGGTGGGCAGAGATGAGAGAGATGCACATTCCCCTAGATTTGATAAAAACTGTGCAGCACGCACAAAAGCAATCTGTCATGCAAGCAGTCACAGAGCAGTTGGGGAGAGGAAAGTTACCAGGACCGAAATGGCAAATTGATCAGGTTTTAGGGAAAGTGATTGTTGCAAATTACCAAGGAAAAATCGAAATTATGCTGATACCTAGAAAAGAATCTGATTCATTCATACAAATTGGAGACAGAATGGCCCAAATTGACAAAAGTGCAGTGAATGGAGGTTTGGTAAAGAATGAGTCTGCCCCAGCCCTTCTGACAGTGCAAGAAAAGGGAAGCTGTGGCGCAGCAGATAAAAACCTCAGTGCTGATGTGTGGGCTGAAGCCCTAAGTGATCCTCCAGACCCTGCAGAAAATATAACAAAGGGCCTCAAAAACGTCCTGCCGATTATAAAACAGGGAAAGAAAGAGGAAGGGTGCAGTTTAAATGAAAAATGTTATTTGCAAGAAAAGTCATACTTGTTTCTTTTGCAGATCCTACCACGTTTCGCCACTGTCCCTGAGTGTGCTGTGTGGTCCCCCTTCCGGTGTGTGCGTGTGGGGTCGGGGAAGGGACCGAACCCCCAACCTGAACCTGGCTGAGTAAAGTGCCAGCACCATGGATCCATTTTGCGCAAACTGCGCCTTCAGTTCAAGTTCAACTTGTTTGCTGTGTTTTTTTTGTTTTTTCCCTTCTCGTATGGAACTCTGACTTTTGCTTATCTTCCAGCAAACCTTTCAGGTGGACCGTGCACCTTTACATGAGCAGAACTCATGCCACATCAAATTGCTAACACTGTTGAATTAGAGTCTCATTCAGAAAAAAAATTGGTCAGTCTTTTCTATGTAGATGTATCTGATGTGAAAGGTTATGAAATCAATGTGTTAATTCACTTCTATTGCTTTACAGGGATTGCTTTGATCATAATGTTTTTTTTGTCTGTGCTGATGTTTTTTTTGTTTTTTGTGTTTGTTTGAAACAAGAGATATGTGAAACAAAAATTAATTGGTCAAAGGGCAGAATGTACTGCCATTTGTTAAATTTTGTTTTGACCAATGACTTTGTGTTTCACCACTGCGCATATTAGTTGCTCAATGTTCACCAGTAGCACATGGTATGTTTTGTTCAGTTTAGCCGCCTATGGGCTTTGACATTGCATTAGTCATTACATTCTGTATTCTGCCTATTGGCTTTGACATGGCATTAGCCATTACTTTCTGTATTCAGTTTAGCCGCCTATGGGCTTTGACATTGCATTAGCCATTACATTCTGTATTCTGCCTATTGGCTTTGACATGCTGTATCCAGTCTAGCCGCCTATTGGCTTTGACATTGCATTCCTATTGGCTTTGACATGATGTATTCAGTTTAGCTGCCTATTGACTTTGACATGCTATTAGATATTCTGCCTATTGGCTTTGACATGATATTATACATTGCATTTTGTATTCAGCTCAGCTGCCTATGGGCTTTGACATGATATTATACATTGCATTTTATATTCAGCTCAGCTGCCTATTGGCTTTGACATGACACTAGACATTGCATTTGATATTTAGGTTAGCTGCCTATTGCCTTTAACATGACATTGCATTTGATATCTAGGTTAGCTGCCTATTGCCTTTAACGTGGAGTTAGATCTTGCAGTTGAGAATCCAAGCTGTATTTTTCCAAGCTGTGTTTTTGCACCAGAGAACCAAGATGTTTTTCTCACAGTAGACTAGACATGATAAGAGAGAGTACATGGGTGTTGTTCTCTCTGCTTGAGCTTGGAAACAGGAGTAGTCTTGGAGACCTGGCCAGTCTCCAAAAGGCTTGCTCAGTTTCCCAGGTCTGAGAGGAGGGGGCACACCTTTGTAACGAATGTAACAGGCTGCAGAGAGTCAGATTCGAATCTGCCGGACCTCGTGCTGGAGCTTGGCGCAGGCTGCCAGCAATCCTGTGTGGGTAGATGAATCTCTCTTTCTCGCGGCTGACAGGGGTCATCAGCTTGCAGACCTTAGAAAGATGAAGCTGTAGATAGTTCCCACACGGTAAAGTATTTGTTTTGCTTTGCATTCAATATCTTATAAATATAACCTGCTGTGTATATTGCAAACTGATATATTTTGTTTGATTAACGCGGACTTGAAAGCTACTAATTCGTCATACATAAAATATTGTGGTTGGGGAAGAATTAACAACAATAAAAGTCTTCTTTGACCTCAGAAGTGCATTTCTGTTGTGTTATGTTAGTGCTTAGAAACTAAATAAGAGGAAAGCACTACAGGCTCAGGCTGGCGTCAGTGGAAGAATGAATTCCAATTTTTAGAAACGGTATTAGAGTGCCAGATTTCAGCCTCTTCTGGACATTCCTCTCTTTTTTATGAAGAATCAGCTCCACTTCTTCTATTAGATTATCGATCTCTCTAGACACGCAATTAGTGTGGGGTTGTGTGACTCTATTAGATTTTGGAATTATTGATTTGGCGGAGCCCAGTTCAGGGCTAGCTCTCGCCTTGCGTTTCCCTATGCTATACAAGGATCTCTGTGCCAATATAAAAACAATTTGAGAAAAAGAGAAGTAAACAGAGATGTCTCAAAGAACCCCAAACCGTACCTTGGGGCCTAGAGGGGGAGCCCAGCCCGGCCTCGGACGGTCTATGACAGGCACGGACAGGCCTTCCCTTGGCCCGGGCTTCTCCCGGGCGCGGCACGCTTAATAGCGACCGTGTTTAGAAAGTGCAGCAGGGATCCTGGGGGATGGAGTCCCTCTCCTCCCCCGGCAGCAAGGAAGACTCGCCCATGTTGCGCGGCATGCTTAATAGCGTCCGCATTTAGAAAATGCAGCAAGGATCCTGGGGGATGAAGTCCCTCTCCGCCCCCGGCAGCAAGGAAGTACCTTCAGCTCCTTTCATTCACTGTGACTCTCTTACTGTAGATGTCAGAACCAAGTCCTCATTTTTGTCAGAACCAAGTCATACTTCACTAAAAGGGAAATCCAGTACTCATCAATCAACTTTGAATTCACACCTGCCACATTCCAAGAGAATGAGTGAAGATCTGCCCTAGATGTAATTGCTTCTGTAGAAGGAGAATCCTCTTGCACTACGTCTTCAAGGTGGCAAAGCACCTCCTTAGCGGGGTTAACTGGTTTCAGCCCTAGTACTGCAGCTTGGACCGAATATGTACTTCTGGTCGCTGATTGTGGTCCTGGCTGAAGTAGTCAGTCCTGTTGGTCTAGTGAGGCAAGAGGCGAAAATCTATTGCAAGTGGGAATACCATAGTGAACATTGTGAGTGCCCCAGGTTTGATGCAGACTCTGTATGGTAGACTGAACAGTGGTACTTGTGCCTATCGCTCCAGGGGGATAAAAAAACCCAAGGGGAAGTGCTCCAATGCCCTTGTTTCCTTGACCATTTTGCCAAGCCGGTGTAGCAAGGACTGGACACAGCGTGGTGCTTTAAAATTAAAAATTACACAGTCATCCTGTATAGTTTTTGGCATGGTACCCACAAGTGAGACCCTCCGAGTGGTAATAATTTCCCTTCAGAGATCATGTGACCACCCCGAGTGTTCCCTTAACCAATGAGTGACTTTGTTTAACAATGAGTCATGTGTCTCTCGTTTCTCTATAGATAATTGTGGGACATTCTGGAGAACAATAATATATGGAGTGCATTCCGGTGGTAAACTGGGTCTAACATCAGTAATATCAGGGTTAGTTGAGGAAGACCCCAAGTTCGCCTTGCCTCTAGCTGCTAGGGGGCAGTCAATACCAGGTTGTTGGGAAATACCCTCGTTGGGCCCTTTGTCAGCCAGGGATCTATTCTCTGGGTGCAAAGCAAGCTGCCCAGACACACCAAAAGCAGGCCCGGTTGAGCAAATTGCCTGGGCTTCAGGGGTTGCACAATGCATCCTACTCATATGGTCAGTCAGTTTCGCAGAGCTTGGGGGATATGATCCTATGATGCGGGCAGTTCCAATCTATTTCAATACAAGTTCAATGAAGTCTAAGCGCTCAAATATGGGATTCAGTTTTTGATCTAGAGCAGTGTGTAGCATGGTTTCCAACTGGTCTATCTTCACACACTCATTCGGGTCAACTGTCTGCCTAGTTTCTTTTACTAGCACCTTCTCGCTAGTTGTCTGGCTAGTAAACTGAGTAACAGACTGGTTATTTCCAGTCCTCTGGCGCTTTGGTGTTCTGACAATATCAGGTGCTTTCCTTTTCCTGTTCCCTGCTGGCAACTATTCTTCTCCTGTCAGGGACGGAGGGGCTGCTACTGTAACTATAGGCTCCGGTGAAACAAGTGCCTGCTTTGGCTCCTGGGCTTGTTTCGTAGTAGCCCCTGATCTCCCTGCAGAAGCTACATGTGCAGGGGTCAGCTCAAATAGACCTCCTTCTTGCCACAGCAGCTCCACATCTCTGACAGGCAGGATGTTGGAACCCCCAGAACTCCACTTGTAGGAGAATGTTGTGAAGTAACGGCGAGCCAGCGCTCTGCCAACTCAATTTCTTTGTCAATAATACCGACTGCCCATGTTATGAAATTATCCACACACAGTTGGCTTGAGCCGGTAAGGCCATCAGGGCCAAGGGGGCAAGGGGCAGCTTTGGTGCTGGATTAGCATTTGCAAATCTTGCCTCTCTGCCTGGTTCAATAACAGAAGACATCCCTTCACAACCAGGTGTTCAGGATCAGCACAGACCTCAGGAAGCCAAGTCTCCAGCAGCACCTTAGTTCGGCAGATTTCCAGGCACCTCTCCACCTGTTCACCTTGTCTTGGTCTGCTTACTAATCTTTCTTGGACTTCGGTTATTTATCTGATTAAATTAACACCAAAATGGTAAAAATCAAATAAGTATAAATGGGGATATACACCCTGTAGAGTGAGTTTAAAATGATGTCAGTGTTTTTCAAAGGAGCTCCTCTTAGGTTCTGTATAAAAAGGCTTCAGTTCCAGTGTGAGTGGGGCATAAACAATTTAATCTGGACTTTTGGTGCTCCTCTTAGAGGAATCACTGTACAGCAGAAACCCAGTCCACCGGCCAGAATGCAGCTGAAGTTTGTCTCCAGTATAACACCTTGTGCGAGTGCGGGTGATTTTCACTTTCCTTCCCAGGGTGATGGGGTGGTCAATGACCCAGGTTGTGTGGGGCCCATAGTGAGTACAGGAACCAAGGTGAGTGGAGCCAGAGAGAGTTCAACTTTGGTGCTACCCTTGGCTCAATACCCCTATTGATGGCGACGGACGCGTCTGACTGTCTCTTCCAGCAATGTGCAATTGAAACTTACGATTTGGATATATTGGCCATGCCATTTCAGGATACCTTATGAGGTTTAATATGTATACATAGGCCTTGAGAAAGCCCAGGTGAAAGTACCTTGTTTTGGCGAAACACGTGTCGGCTGACTGTGCTCACTCTGTTCTATGACTCAATTTCTGAATAAACTTTAATCTGGATAACCCTTGAAAATAGTTCTCGAATACTTTAAGGAACTTCAAGAACATTTGGCGATTGGTTGACTTAATAGTGATTACCATAAGGGGGAATTTACCATATATCTGCTATTCAACTCTAAGTTTGGAGGATTAGGGTCCATTCCCTCTGGTCTGAGTTTCCACACCTTTGTATGAACAGGCATTTAACTAGGGAAGTATCTGAATTGGACCCTCACTTTCTTACCTTGACGCTATTTCTATTGCACAGTTGTTCTTGCTATTGATTTGTACTGTAACTCTAGAGTGCATAGTAATTCATGCTTTGGTTAAACTGAGATTCTTTAGAAGGTTTGGCCAACCAGTGCAGTGTTGTTTTTGTATGTCTACATTAGCATTGTTAATACCTGGAAATAAACATTTTAACTTTCCATAAAGGTGGGGTTATTCATGACCAAATGGGTCATGATGCATGAGAATTACTGACTCCAAAGATTATTGACATTGTCGATTGATATTTGTTGATGATTTATAATGAAGTTGTCATAAGGGGTTGTAATACATCTAAGTGCAGTCAAAAGGGCCATCAAAGCTCTAAAGCACCCCCTTATAAATTAAAGCTAAGAAACCAAATAAGGTCAGGTGCACTAACAGAAATGGTAACAGACGATGGTTACGGCTCCTTAGAGATTTCAGCTCCTTAAAGGATTAAGGCTCCTTGAGAGGCCACCCTAGAGTTTAACCCCTTTAGAGAACACAATAAAGATTTTGCAGAAACGACAGCAGAGCAAGAGGGTTATGTCTCCTCAAGAGGTTACTTAGAAATATAGCAGAGCAGAATTGTTTTCTAGAAATGGCAGTAGAGTAGGAGAGTTTCCACATGGTGATATTTCAGTAGGAGGCCATCATAAAAGAAAGATTACGTCTTGGATTCTCTAGAAATGATAACAGAGTAGGTTGGTTACATCTTCCTAAGAGATCGCCACAAGGTTTCCCTAGAAGTGGTAGAAGAGTGGGATGGGTAGCTCCTTTAAAAGATCAAGTATCATGAGCAGGTTTAGTAAGAGAAATTGGTAAAGGTTATGATTTTCAGATTCGATGATACAAAGTTGAGAGAAAATGTGTCCCGAAGAACTTAGTATGACTGTCCCAGAACCTTGGAGCTTGCCAATGACTGTTTGAGGCTCGGCATTCTAATGACAGTGTGAATGGAATAAGTTGTGCGCTTGCACAGCTTATGCAAATCGCAGGTGAATTGTGATATTTGTGAGGGTTTAAGGAGTTTGCATACTCCAAATGAAGCTGTTGAAGGAGTTTGGGTACTCCGAAGTATGAGAGTAGGGAACTCGTCGAACTTCACTTGCGTGTGGCACTTTGTGCTCAAAAATTGTCCATGTGGTTGTTGGTATACGGACCCTGCGAGGTTTAAGACTCCGGTGTATATTGAAAAGTGAATGAGACACTTGGTTTATTGTTGTAATTTGTCTGGTTTAATAGGTCAATCGAGCATGGATGACAAACTCAAGAGTGCGTGTTAAAGTGAGTGGAAAGTTTTTCGACTGAGATCTGGAGAGTTCTATGTGCACCAGGACAGACCTTCTGATCAGTTGAGAGTGAAGTTTGCAGGCCGAGTTTTGCTTGTGAACCAGGGAAACTGAGAAAGAAAGAGTAGCTGCTAGAGCAAAAGGCTGCCAGTGAAAAATCTGTAAGGTTTCTGAAGAGATTGTGCTACCTACCTGTAGGAAATGGCCAAATTAGGTTTTGATTTTGTTTAGTGCTCATGATGATTTTGCATTTGTTTTGCATGAAACTGAGTTGAGGAGGACAAAATGAAAGACTTTGGCAGCCGCTGTACGTGTAAGTCTGATGTCATTGGAGCCACGCTGGGATCGGTTGTTAGTGAGAAGGATTGGCGGACAACAGTGAAGCGTCATTGGTTGAGAAGGTCGTTGAAAAGGATTTTGGGATTTAAAGTCACTTCCTGATTTGACTGAAAATAGCGTTTAAAAGCGCAAAGATTAAATTTTGAAGCGCTTTAAAGAGGGCCTTAAGGGGAGATACCTATATTCCAACGAGAATAGGAGAAATTACACCGCCAGAAGGTACATGCGTCTACATTGTATTCGAAGAGCAGGGTGCTGCTCCATGTCTTTGCCTGGAACAATGGTGCACAGTGACAGAGAAAAGTAGCAGGTTAGCGTTTTCTATCCATGGAGTCCATGGAACCTTTAATTTGAGGACCCTAGAGAATTTATGGAGAGTATTGTATGATTTGAAACCTCCTCCAAGACCAGCACAGTTCGAAGCTTTGGCAATTTGGGAACTAGTGCCTAGACAGCAACAGCAATTGAAATTAGAGAGATGAATGAGAAAAGCTGAGAAGACACTAGCAGAGGCTAGATGGGATAGTGATCAGAAATTTTGGAAAACTGAGAATTAAGTTGTTTCCTGTAAGTACACAAGAGAATTAGAACAAAGCTAGAAAGAGCACCAGAAAGAGGGATTTGTATCTTTCTAATGACAAAGAGCAGAAATCCACAGAATGTAGGAAGTCTTTGACGCAAGATGAAGAGTCAGATGATGATGAATTTATTTTACAGTTATTGAAAAATCGTCCCCCACCAAATGCAGCACATGAGAGAAGTTCAAGCCCCAGTGTAGATCCTACAGGCCCGATATCAGTTGAATCAACCCAGAGTCAGATACTGGTTAGTCATAATTCTCCAGTTAATTCGGAATTCAAAGGTCTATGCCGCAAATGGATATTCCTAGAATTTACCCTGATGTGCCTAAAAAAAGATACTGTGAAAAACATGATAGTGCCAACAGGACATGTTTACCAGAAGCAAAAATTGGTCCAGATAGAGTCCATCCCGGACTTGATGTCACCAATACCGACACAGACGATCCTGAGATACACCTACCCAGCAGGATCACAGACAGAAATTTCTCCTTTGACAAATCAGAATATAGGTATAGTGCACCCACGAAACCCAAATGTCAGACCAAGTCCAGAAGCAGTGTCAGTACCACTCACCACAGGGCCAGTCATACTGTTGTTCACCCAGGGAAATAACGAGAAGAGAACAGTGAGCAGAAATCTCTGAACCCAAGTGTAGAAAGGGAGGGAAATAAGGCAAATGCAAGAATGACCACTCCCATGAGACCAACATTTGAAGGAACAGGTCCTTTAATTGATTTAAGTCCTTTCAGGACTCCTCCAAATAATGAGGTGAGATCATATATAGGTCCAAATCCAAGCATGTTAACACCAGAAACGCGGAACCTAACATTACAGCCAGTGCCAGGTGTAAGTCGCAATGATTTTATGTTACAAGGTTTGACAGCTCAGCAGTTAACTGGATGGTTAGAGAGTTTGAGTAGTACAAAAGGAGATCCTAGCAGAGGAAGTGCCCGGAATTTGACTAGGCTTAGACTAGAGGCAGAAGACCTACTTGAGGGAACCATGAGGTTAGACAGGATTGACACATTCAAGGAAGACGAGTTGCATTACTCGTGCAAGCTGATTAATAACAGAGTAGGAGTAGTACATCAGAAATTAGCAGATTTAGCAGAGAAGTATGGCATAGAGATTGAGATAACAAAGCTCTTGAAGAGGAGTTACAGATCAGACTTTGATAGAAAGGATTTTGAAAACATGAGCATACCAGGAGTAGGGAATTAGTACAGAGCATTCAAACATGGGAAGCATTAGACAAATGGGAAGGCAAATGGGTGAAGAAAAGAGACAAAAAGAAAAGGGATTCTGCAAATCTTACTGCAAATGTGCAGCAGGTTGACGACCCAGTGAAAATTCTACCACTGAGAGAGATTCCAGAAGGGAATTTTGACCATGTCCCTTGGAGCAGTTGCAACATTCTATCATTTACAAATGATTATCCCAGCTTGAGATAGAAGCCAGTAGAATGGTACCTGCAGACAGACAGGTTTGTGAAACTCACAAAATGCCTGTGGAAGGATTTGAACACCCTTTTAGAGATAGTAGTTACAGCAGACTTAGAGGTTGAATGCAAGAGGAGCATAGATTGGCCGACAAAAGAACCTCAGAGAGATCCAGCAACAGGTCCACTGTCTCCTGACATAATTACAGTAGATATTACTATAAGGTGATTGAATTTTTGAAAATGAGAATTTCACCCAAGATTATTGATTGTCAGAGAATAGACAGGACAGTCAAGGAAGCGAAAGAGTCAATATATGCCTATTACAAGAGATTGTTGCAGGCGTTCAAACATTAAAGTGGTACAGAGACAATTGAGCTGAAAGACATGGTTCATTTTGTGTTCAGATTTGTTGAAGGATTGAGACCTGAGATTAGCCAGATGATAAAGAATCATTTGATTTGGTGGCAAGCAAAGCCAATTGATGAGGTATTGCAGTATGCAAAGTACTGTAGTGACGAGATTGAGTTGAATCAGAGAAAGTTGAAAGAAAAAGCAATGGTGATGCATATTAAAGTGGCACAAACAGGAATGCAGGGAAGTTTTCTGCAACAGCAGCAGCAGGGAAACGTGGTGTTTCAGAATCAAGCAAGAGGTAGAGATCATGGTGGAATTGGAAATGTGAACCGCAGTCCTGATTAGAATACTGTGGTGGTTCAGGATGATGAGCAAGGAATGAAGAGATTGTTGCCATGTCACGCTTGTGGAGGCCTCGGAGTTGGACGTGGGAGTGTCCAATGTTAGGTCAAGAAGGTGTTGTCGAGCAAACAAGCGATATCAATTATTTTCAAAACATGAAAAGACCGAGAATGAGAGGTCATAATCCAAATTTTCAAAGCAATGTGAATCAGATGCAAGGTTTTCAGACCATGCAACTGATGCAAATGCCATGTTTGCAGATGTTCCAGTCATAGCCAATGCAACTGCACGTACAAATGGTACCTAGACAGCAAATCCAAATACCTCAAGCCCCAATGAAGCAGCAACGTGTGATGCTTCCTCAGCAGGTCAAAGGTTTAATCAGAACAATAATAGAACACAAATTCCCAAAAATTGAATAATCAATGACGGCTTGAGTGGGAGTTCGGATGAAGAAGAATGTGTGTTGGCAGCTTCCCTAGAGGTAGATCAGAAAGGTCCATATGTAAAGGAAAAAGTAATGGGTCATAAAGTTTCATTCTTAGTTGACACAGGAGCTACACGCTCTACAGTAAGAACTCCAGAAGTTCCAAACTTGCCCATTTCAGGAAAAACAGTCCAGATTGTAGGAGTCATCAATCAGTATTTGACCAACCCAATTACAGAACCAGTTCAGGTTAAAATTGGCAACGTTAAAAGATTACACAAGTTTGTCGTTCGTTACTCGAGTCCAGTATCATTACTAGGAAGGTACTAGTTATGTGCAAAATGAGATGTTCAATTACTTGCTCAAATGATGGAAATGAAATTCAGACAAACAGTGATGATGAAGATGACATGACCCAAGAAACAGATTGTCATACAGTAAATGAGAAATAGCCTTTGATTAGCTTCTTTCCAGTCTTCACAGTGAGAGATCTTCCTTCTGACTTACAGGAAACAGTTAAAATGAAAGTGAGGGATTTTACAGGAAAATATATTGTTCTAATAAAAGGAGTTGAGCCATTTAAGGTCCCAGTCAAACCAAATGTGATTTCTTCCCAGATTCCTCAGGACCATATGATTCAGGACACAATTGAAGGGATTGCACCCACAATTGCAGAATTTGTAAACTAAGGAGTTTTGAAAGAAGTGTTGAGCAGTCCATATAATTCACTGATAATAGGATTGCAAAAACCCTGTAGGAAAGTTTGAATAGTTCCGGATTTGAGAAAAATAAATGACATTGTGATTAAATGTTGCCCCGGAGTGTCGTATCCAGCAGTGATTTTGATTCAGATCCCATGCGATGCTGAATGGTTCACTGTAGTAGACCTGTCACAAGCATTCTTTTTTGTGCCTCTTTAGGAGGATAGTCAATTTCTTTTCTGTTTCAAATTTTTATATCAAGTCTACTGTTGGAGTACAATTCCTCAAGGGCTTCCAGAGTCACCTTCTATTTTCAACCAGATCTTGAAAAAGAACTTGGAATTATTTGAAATGCCTTTCAAATCGACATTGGTACAGTGCATTGATGATTTGTTAGTCGCATCAAAAACGAGAGAAGCATGCCAGTATGATACTATTTATTTCCTTACTGAATCATTTAGGGAAGAATGGACATAAAGGGCCTGATTACAACTTTGGCAAAGGGTGTTAATCCGTCCCAAATGTGACGGATATACCACCAGCCGAATTTCGAGTCCATTATATCCTGTGGAACTCATAATACGGTGGGCAGGATATCCGTCACATTTGGGACGAATTAACACCCTCCGCCAAAGTTGTAATCAGGCCCAAAGTGTCCCCAGTGAAATTAAAGTACTGTCAGAAAGAAGTGACATATTTGGATCACCTAATCGAGAAAGCAACTAGGAAAATATCTAGAGAAAGGGTCACAGCCATATTGCAGATGAATCACTTAGCCACACAGAGAGTTGTCAGGATGTATTTGGTAATGGTAGGCTATTGTCCCCAGTGGATTCCCAACTTTTCAGTCATTTCAAAGCCATTGCAGAAACTCACTCACAAAGAAGTTACTGGTCCGTTGGTGTTAGATCAAGCCTGTATGAAAGCATTTTCGAAATTGAGAGAGAGTCTGTGCAAAGCCCCGGCTTTGGGAATGCCTGACTACGCGAAACTCTTCATGTTGTTTTGTCATGAGCATAATGCATGTTCTTTATCTGTCTTGACTCAAGTCCATGGTGGTGTAAACTGCCCAGTAACATATTTTTCAGCTACTTTGCACCCTGTTGCTTCAGCTTTACCAGGCTGTCTACGCTCAATAGCTGTGGTTGGATAGAGCCTCAATCAGAGTGAGAGCATTGTGATAGGACATCCTTTAACAGTCATGGTTCCTCACTCCATTTAAGTTTTACTTACACAAACCAAAACGCAGTACCTTACAGGTGCCTGGTTGACTTGTTAGGAGACGATCATCCTGGGGTCCCCAAATGTATCAATCAAAAGGTGTTCAATGCTTAACCCAGCAACCTTATTCCTAAAAGAGAATGTTGAAATTGACAAATTGGAAGAAGCTGAACAGGATTGACATGAAATAATTGATTTGTGCACAAAACTGAGACCTGTTATTAGAGATATCAGATTGGAGGAAAATGAACAAATTGATGGTTCCTGTTTAAGAGACAACATGAGAACACTGAGAGCAGGATATGCTGTGTGCACAATTTCTAGTACACTTGAGGCGTCTTGGCTTCGAGCAGTATATTCTGCACAAGTGGCAGAACTGGTAGCTCTTACTAGAGCATGACATGTTTCTGCACAGCTTAAAGTTACCATCTGTACGGACAGACAGTATGGATTTGGAATAGTCCATGATTTTGGCCAGTTGTGGTCAAAGAGAGGTTTCCTGACCTCTTCAGGATTCATGAATTGTTACAAGCTATTCAAATGACTAAGACGATATTCATGGAGAAATGCAGCGCACACCTAAAATCACAAGACAATGGGAAATGGATATGCAGATCAAGTCGCAAGAGTGGGCGCATTGAACTGTACAGTATATCGTTCCAAGATAAATGGAAACTGTTATCTGATGAAGACGAAATGTGCCTAAGTTATGCATTGCATGTTATAGATACCTCAGAAGAATTGAAAGCATTGCAGGATAATGTTGACAAAGATGAGAAAAAGACTTGGTTTAAATTGAAATGTGTTCAATGTGAAGATGATGTGTGGGTTTCAGAAGAAGGAAGCATAATCTTGCCTAATAGTCTGTTGACTCCAATGGCTAGATTTTATTATGGTCAAGCACATGTTGGGAGAGATGCTATGATTCGAATGTCCAAACAATACTGGTTCAATCCAAAGTTTAGACAGGTTGCCAAAGCAGTTTGCCATTGTTGCATCATTTGCCAACAAATGAACGTGGGTAAAGGGACAGTGGTCAATTTGAGCCACATTGGAAGAGCATGAGGTCCATTTAGCAGAATGCAGATGGATTTCATTGTAATGCCTGTATGTGGAGGATTGAGATATGTGCTTGTCTGCATCTTTAGCCATTGGATAAAGCTTACCCTATGAGAAAAAATGACAGCCTCACAGTAGTGAAGTTACAGCTTAGGGAACTGATACCATGTTTTGGGTTTTCCGGTTTCTTTAGAATCAGATAGAGGAAGTCACTTCAATAAAGAAGTAATTAAATTACTATGTTCAGCTTTAAACATTGAGCAGAAGTTGCATTGTAGCTACTGCCCTGAAGCCTTAGGCCTTGTAGAACAGATGAATGGTACTTTGAAATCAAGAATGGCGAATATGTGTGCGTCCATGAATCTGAAATGGACGGACACACTGCTGTTAGTTGTGATGACAATGAGAAACACACCTGACAGGAAAACAGGACTGTCACTGCATGAGATCCTCATGGGCAGAGCAATGAGGTTGCCAACAGTTCCTGCAATTGCTCTTGTAAACATACCAGATGATATGGTGTTGGACTACTTCAAAGGTCTGGCTGATGTGGTTCACTCTTTCTCTCATCAGGAAAAGCTACCACACTGCAACCATCTCAAGATCAAAGACACAACCTGAGAGCAGGGGATTGAGTTGTGATCAGAAAGCACATGAGGAAGACATGTTTGGAGCCTCTATGGAAGGGTCCTTACCAAGTAGTGCTGATCACTAATACAGTTGTAAAGCATGCTGGAGTTCCGAACTGGATCCACGTAAGCCATGCAAGGAAAATACCATGTCATTGGACAATGAAAAGGAGTTGTTGAGAGTACCAACAACATCCAGATCAACTCCAGAATTGGAGAGGGAAGATGGAGAATCAGAGACTGAATCTGAGCAGACTGCATCCAGTACAAACACTCCGGTGAGAGACGAAGGAGAGGACCTGCAGGAGAGTGACAGTGAACCAACCTCATCTGAGGCAGCAGGAGAGTCTAGTCAGAAGAGTGCTCTCCCAAAAGCAGACAGTCTTGAGAAACAAACCGAGCAGGAGAAGGGGAAGGATTTGAGGCGGATCAAAGTCAATGTGATCTGACTCCTCCTTAACCAGTTGTGGGTACGTCAAGAGAAAATCCTGCAGAACAAGGAGAAATTACAGTCCAACACCGAAAAGTTCATTGACGAAAGGTTAATTGAAAGGAGATAAATGGCAGACGTCACAAGAGAAAAGAAGCAATTACAGTGACAACAATTGTGGAAGAAGGATACACGAAAAGAAAAGACTATTTGAGTGATGGAGAATTAAATGGAGATAGGAGATTGAAAAGCAAGAGAATTGCAAGTTGAAGGTACGCTGGTCCTGAATGGGCATATGCAACAACTAGTGAATGGCAGAGTGAAATTTTGTTTTTTTGTTTTGATTGAGACATTCCAAGTCAAAAATCAGTTAACTGAAGTGTTGAAAACTATAAACTGATAAAGGTGCAAGTAAGAGACTATTGAAAGCATCTGGAAACAACTTTTGATAACCTGATTTTGACAAGCTGCGAAACTGATTTAGACAAATTACTTATTTTTGACAAAAGGATCCTAGAAGAAAGACTGAAAGCTGTAGATAATTCCTAAAGAAGATTGATGCATAGTTATAATGTTTCTCTTCTACTTTCTGATTCTTTACAGATCATAAGTAACCTTAGCCAACAGAGTAGGAAGAATAGGTGCTGTAAATATATAGGTATTGGTTTGGCGATTGTGTGTATGATATTGTGTCTTGAGTTTATTGTGGGCATGACTGTTCTTGACAAGAGTAAGGCCAACCATATGTCAGCTTTAGAGCCAACTACTACACTCACAGCAGTAGAGAGGTTTAGGTTAGATGAGAAATATTTTCACGTAGATGGCACACAAGGAGAACTTTCTTCTAATATTTTCTATTGTTTGTTACGTGTGTATGTTGAGACGGTGGATGCGAAAGATTGTTCTGTCTGCATGCAGAATCCTTCATCAGTCAAGGAAGGAGTTACCTATCATAGTTTGCCCCTTACATACAGAATAAGTTGTGTCTGTTACTAACAAGATTCTATAATTAGGAGTTCATTCAGTATTTCTATTCCAATTATGATGTTGTATTTTCCTTTGTCCCTATAATTAAGTACCTGAGTAGAGTAGCTAAGGAGAACACTATAGAATTAGTGAGAGGATTCTTTGAGCCTGCGTTGATATTTGTAACAGCTTATGCACATAGAAACAACCTGACATGCTTGCTTACATCCAGAGAAGAGAGCTTCTTAGATCAGACAGACGACAGGAGAAAAGCACTAAAGGAGAAATTAGAAAAAGGCTTAGAGAAGAGGATATTTGGTAATGATCATGCATTTTGTAACACAAAGAGACAAGGGAGATTAGTTTTAGATGTGCTGCACGTCGGAAATCTTTGTGTAAATAGACCTAAATCTAGAACTGATATGTTGTTTGTGGGAACGAGTGAATGCAGACATGTGTTTTTGTTTCAGAATAAATGGACGTTCATGTTGAATGGACAGGATCCGGCGATTCCAGGATATTTTACATCTGTGGACCAAATGCGTATTACTGTCTTACAAGAGGATGGTATGGAACATGTTACTTGGGGATAGTTTTCCCAAAGATATTTCAACTAGAGGACTTCAATAAGATACCTAAATTGACTGAATTACATCATGTTTGACAAAGCGAAAATCATATTCTGGCATAGTTGGAGACATATTTGAAGCAGTAATTTCTTCTGTAGAAGTTATTTTGAATTTATTGACGATTCGAAAGTTGTCTACTATTGTGAATAACATTCTGACAAATTTTTCAGGAGCCAGGCTCCTAATGGATACAGGAATGCCTGCGGTAAGATCTAATGGGGTCATTATGAACATGGTGGTAAACACCGTCGTCCGCCGTGGAGATGGTGAACAGAATACCGCCATTGGCAGTGAACAGAAACCCACCATATAAAAATGCCAAAAACAGAACCCGCCAAAATATTTCCTATCACCAGCCACCGCCAGGGCCTTGTTGGCAGAAAGGCTGCACATCCCACCCTGCCACCACCAAGCACACAAATCCCCCGCCCTCCAAATAATGATGCACAAATGACTGCTGCAGTTAGTGGATGCCGAACGACCATTGGCGGTACAGACCGCCACGGCCAGCATTGGGACCCAACAGCAAGAAATGCACACATTGACAAGTTTGAAACCCACACACCTGACACACATCCACAACACCATAAAACACTCACAGACACACCCCACAATCCTTTGCATCGCCAATAGGAGAAGCCAGACTGACAACACTACAAGCAGACGCTGAATTCAACAACACACAACTCACACACCCAATCACACAACAGCACCCTCACCAATATCCACACAACACACCATTCACAACACACTCCATTGCACTCCCTAAGCACCCACGCTTCACAGAAAGAGAGTTAAGAACAATGGTGGACAAGATACTCAAGGTCGAGCCACAAATATTCGGTGCACAGGTCAAGCACACACCCATCACCAGGAAGATGGACTTATGGCAGACGACTGTCAACAAGGTCAATGCAGTGGGAATCCATCCACGCACAAGGGACGACATCCGCAAGAGATGGAATGACCTGTGTGGGAAGGTGAGGTCCATGGCATCTAGGCACAACATTGCGGTCCAGAAGACTGGGGGAGGACCCCCACCAACACCCCCTCACTACACCGACTCGAGGAAAAGGTACTGGCCATCCTGCACCCTGAGTGCCTCACTGGACTCACTGGAGGAATGGACTTGTGTAAGTCAACTACAATTACCCCATATCCACCACGCCTGTAATGCATGCACCACCTCACCCCTCCAACTACCACCAGGACCACACCCCACCCTGGCCACAATCACTACATCCAGTCACCTTGCATTTCCACAAACCCATTAATAGGCCCACATCCCTCCCCCTGTGCACAGCCACCCACCCTTGCAAGGTATCATATTGGCACAACACCACCCACAATGCACCTCCACAACCCATGCTAAATGCAATGGCAACCTCACAAAAGAACGCTGCATGGCCCAAAAGTGGGAAACCTGAATAAAATAGGCCTGTCCTGTGCACCCCATCTGATTTTGTAAATGTAACATACATGGCCATTCCCCCCATAGGCACCACCACCCATGCCACCCTGACAGAAACGCCAAGGAGTGCCAGCGCCCCACATGGAGACAGAGTCACCACTCAGGACACTGGAGAGGGAACTCTGGACAATGAGGAATACCCTTGTCCATCATACAGTCCTGGACTGTCACCATCCAGCAGCCCCACCCAGGACACCACAGACACTCCTACCACCCAGCCACCAACATCGGCACATGGCAAATGACCCCACACCAGTGGATCCAGGCCGCAGACTGGTGGAACACAAGTACAGAGGCCACAGTCTCCACCTACCAACAGGCAGGATGATGATGGCCCCAGTACAAGTGGTACCACCAGACCTGTGCAGGGAACACAGGCACAGGGGGCTAGGGACAGTGGGAGGGCATCAGTGGCCCAGGGGGAGGCCAAAGGATGGATGCTGCAGCCCAGGATGTGATATCTGAGGTCCTGGGAGCATACCATCATACCCAGGACAGGATGGGCCAGATCGTGGCCATCCTGGATCAGAATCAAAGGCTGCCGTTAGCACACCACCAAGAGGCCATAGAGCAGTGGAAACAGCTCAATGCCACCATGGCCACTATTGCCGGGGCGCTGCTGCACCACTTCCCAACCCAGCCTGAGACCCCCACGAACCAGGAAGCCCCTACCACAGACCACGATACAGACCGACCATCAACATCAGCAGCAGCAACTGGACTGGTGCCACTGTCTATGGACACACAGAAAACCAGCACCCCTACCCGTACAGCCCAACACCAGACACTCAAACAGTCCCTAAAACCCAGATACGGCACTGGTACACCTGCCAAGACAAAGGCACCGTCAAAGAAGTGACTCTGACACAAACTGTCTCCAAAGTGTGCCACTGAACCACCATCCTCACCGGCCAATAGCACCTCAACAACTAGTAAAGTACAGATGGACATATAACCAATGCCAACAATCGCTGAGACCGTGTAGCCAGTATGGACACCCACCATCAGCCCACTCCCATCACTGTAAAGAGCACAATGCATCCCTGACACCTATTAAAACACATGTGCACCAATTCCTATGTCCCCTGTTAATATGTTGATTCAAATTGAAGTGTTAATGCATTTGCATGTTGAATTCAATAATCAGCAAGAATTGCACCCCACACACAACAGGGTGTGGACTAAACAGAAATGTCTAACAATTTGTTCATCATTTCACATGTCACTTGAAAATCATGTCACAGTGTAAATGGCTACAGACGCCATACCCCCATAGAGAATAAGTCAGACTGACAGTATGCAGTACAGCCAACATCATGAACAAACAGTACCTCATAGTCACTGGAAGTATAGTTGGATCAGTTGGTTCCTGGAGTGGACATCTTCCCCCTCTTCATCATCACCATCACTCACATCCCCTCTCAGAGGAAGCTGGCTTGGATATACAGCACCCTCCTCCTCCAAAAGGGATATAGATTTCCTCACAGCCACATTGCTGTTCACTTACTCTTGGGGGGATGAGAGCTGTGTGGGTGCCATCGATGGCACCTATCACACTGGGAATGTTGGCAAAGGCATAAAAGTCTGACTTGATGGCAGGGAGTTCAGTACGTTTGGGAAACCTCACATATGACTGCAGGTGTTGTACAAATGCATCCAGGAATCTGGACAGGATAAGGCAAAACATAGGCTGTGAAAACCCTGCACCCATGCCCACTGTCACCTGAAATGAGCCCGTGGCCAGGAAATGGAGTACAGAGAGCACTTGCACTTCAGCAGGGATGGCATGCTGATTCCGATTAGCCAGTCTCTGTACTGGATCCGGTAAAGCACAAAGGGCCAGATGTAGCAAACTTTTGCGAGTCGCAAATGGGTTGCAGAGCTATTTGTGACCTCCCAAAACGTGAAAGGGATGTACAAATCCCTTTTCGGAGTACCAAATAGCGATGCGACCCATTGCCGACTTGCAAAATTTGCGAGATGATTTTCCGACTCGCAATTAGGAAGTCGCAAATTGCGAGTCGCAAACCGTATGCAAAAGCCAGTCGCAAATTGCGACTAGTCGCAAAAAGCCCATTGTGCACACCCAGATTACCACTGATTCAGAACAGATGGTAACCGGAACAAAAGTATAAAAGGAGACCCAAAAGGCATCTGGGTTACTCAAAATGGCTGCACTATACATGATTGCATGGAGTAGGAGAGTCCTGGCTGCCCAGCAGAGGAGGAGGCAGAGACAGGAGAGGATATACCGAACCAGGCAGACACTATTTCAACAAACTGAGGAGGAGATTTATGATAAATACAGACTGAGCAGCGCAGTTATCCTAGAGATCATTGAACCGCTGAAACCTCAGCTAGAACGCCAGACAACGTGCGGCAGCGCCATCCCCACACATGTGCAAGTGCTATGCTCACTGCACCTCTTGGCCTCGGTGGCTATCAGGGGGTGATTGCAGTGGCAGGTGGGGTATCCCAAAGTGCCAGACGTTTCCTAGATGCCATACTCGCACACATGTCCAGATATATATATATACCTTCCCAGAAATGAGGCAGAAATGAACAGCACCAAGTTGGACTTCTACAGAATTGCCAACTTCCCACATATAATAGGGTGTGTGGACAGGACACATACCAATTTGCCCACCAGCAAATCTGGGGTATGTGTTCCGCAATAGGAAATGTACCCACTCACTAAACATCCAGGTGGTATGTGACACCCATAATGTCATTACTGACATTGTGGCTAAATATCCAGGGAGTACACATGAAGCATACATATTCAAGCACAGTGGGATACACCAACGGCTAGAACTTGGGGAGTTTGGAGAAGGATATTTATTAGGTACTAGCAAGTACACTCTGATGCCTTAAATACATGTTACTGCGTAACCCTGTGATGCCCTGCTAAGATTGCCTCTTTTGTCAAACAGGTGACAGTGTATATGCCCTGAGACCATGGATACTCACCCCATACCTAACACTTGGCAATCGGAATGAGAGGCGATACAACATTGCACATCGGCGGACCAGAGCTGTCATATAGAGTACGCTCGGCTTGTTGAAGTCACGATTCAGATGCCTGCACAAAAGTGGAGGAGCACTTCAGTTTGCCCCAGAAACAGCATGCAAGATCATTGCTACTTGTGCCATCCTACACAAAATTGCCACCAGACGTGGGCAATATCTCACCCCTGAGGACACAGATTTGGAGGATGAGGACCAAGAACTACCACAGCAACGGCCTGGGGATAGAAGCATCGCAATGGAGGGCAGACAGTGACGGAACCACATAGCAACCCACTACATCTGCAGGTACGTAGCAACCGTGAAAACACTCACTAATGTAAGACACACCTTGCCCAGTTGTGTAGTTCAACAAATTAACCCTTTTTTTGCAGTACTATAATGTGGAAACAATAGTCAACTATACTACAGAATGCAAAACAAAACTGTAGTCTGATACATTACGTGCATGTGCCTCTGTAACACCACATATCAGTAGCTCACAGTCTCCTGCGACTGCGACCACCATGGCTCACTCCAGGTTGGTCCCCTGTGCCCTGCCGTGCACTGCTACTCTGCAACACACGTGCATCAGTGGCAGACACACTACTCACACTGGAGACCTCCTCACTGTCCTGCGGGTTATCCCCAATGCCCCTTGCTGCCTGACTGGTCTCCAGCAGGTCCACCGCGTGGCTGATGCGGCCAAGTCATTGAGCCACATCTCCTGCAAAATGGCCTAGTTCCACTTGCAGGCTGACAGTGCGCCTTGACAGGCAGGTTGTAGTGGTAGCCAGGCACCCTATAGACACACCTATACTGTTTAAATGGGCAGCAGTATTGCGCTCCCTGCGCCATGCTTGTGCCCTGTCAGCCACCAGTTCCTTGACCAAGTTGTCTGTGGAGGTGTCAGGTTACCCAAGTGAGCGTTCATTGTAGTGAACTGGTTGTCCACATTTGCCAGCCCATGCATGATTGTGTTCTGCAGTCTTGAAAGATTACGGTTCATTAACCACATTTGTCTATTTAGCAGCCGGTGACTCTGCAGTAAGGATGCCTCCAGTCCCAACAAATCCTCATCGGCACCATCCTCTTTACGCACAGACTGCATTGTGCGTCGTCGTGTACGCACTGAGCCAGATGATCCCTGTGCTTAACTCTCCCTAGGCATTGGCCCCGTTGTCACTATAGCTGCCTCCATACCCAGAGCAGGATCATCCATGTTCTCCTGTGCCAATTGGATGGGTGGTGTTGTCCTGCACACCCCTGCGGTGTCTGCGGCAGCCTCCTCCTGTGTGACAGTGCCTTGATCCTCTCCCTGCACAGCGGCGCTGATGGGGGGGCCTTGTGGGAGACCTGTGTGACATAGGGGATACACTGTCAATGTCGCACATATGTTTGATGCCTCAGAATAAACATTTCCCTATATTTGGACTACTCTACTACATTGCCCATAATGAACTGTTCTACAGGTTGCAAAACTGGGAATGGAGCTAATCTGGAGGTGCCTGCTGATGTGTACTGTGATTGTGTGCATGATGCATAGGCTGGTGTAAATACGTTAATTTTGGTATTTACTTTTGATTTTCCTGGTGCTGAACTGTCTAGGTTTCCAATGCCCACTACAGCCTCCGGCTCCAGAGTTGTCTCCACCATGGTTTCGATGGCTGTAGGGGGTGGTACAGTAGATGGCCCTCCTCCAGTGCCAAGCATCTCCCTCATGCGCTCCGCCACCCTTTCCTTGGTCCTGGAGCGAAGGTCATACATCTTTTGCGGACCTCATCCAGGGTGCAGTGGCTGACACCGATGGCATTTATTTTGTCCAGGATGTCCTGCCAGATCTTCTTTTTGTGGCTGTCAGGGACACTCATTGCTGCCTTGCCAAATAATTCCTCATGGTGCAGGCAGCACTCCTCGGTGAGCACCTCCAACTCCTTCTCAGAAAACTTAAGTTTTCATTTTCTGCCTCCACTGGGTGTCTCCTTCTCCTGTGTAGCCATTGTTGCTGCAGCTCCTCTCACCTGGGTGTGGCTCTGCAGTTTGGGCTGGGTGGGCTCCTCCCTGTTCCATGGGGTTTCTTCCTGGTTCTGATGTCCTCACTCAGAACCAGGAAGTGGGTTTTTCAAAAGTTGAATTTGCACCTGCGTGCAATTTGCGAGTCAGTCGCAATTCACAACACAGGACCACACCTTTCGTGCAATTTGCGACCTCGCAAATTGCGAGGTCGCAAATTGCGGTGCGACTCCGCACCGAATCCCTATTTGGAATAGCGATTTTTCCTGGCATATCGTTTTGCGGGTCAGAAATAGCGATTTGCATGGAGTCGCTATTTCCGACTAGCTATTTTTTGCGTTCCTACATCTGGCCCTATGTCCATGAATAGTAGCACGAGTGAGACTGTAATTGATAATGATGTGACGTTCCACCATGGTCTCCAAATCAACAAGTAGTCCGTACACAGATGGGGCCCTCCCTCACCACATGGGTCTGTATCTAGGAGGACTGGAGAACACATTTGAGGGACACAAATTCATTTTCACATCATGTTGTGTATTCAACACTGCTGTCAAACATTTAGGTGACACATGAGCATTGTAGGATGTTGCACTGGAGTGACATGTCCTAACGGATGCATCTGGACTGTTGTGGTGAGTAAATAGTCTTTTGAGCATGCGTTAGAGGGCTGGGATCCGTACGGCCTGCATGGGGCCCATGACCAGGTAATAACTGCGTAGTAGTGAGCAAAATGTCAGCCCCCTGTCATCCAGATATGTAGCAGTGAAAGTGACCTCATAAAACTAGCGGTTGTCGTAATGGCGTAAGGCGGTGTTCACTGCCGTGCACTCATTCATTGGTTAAAATGCTTGTCGATGGGGAATATGGGCCTATCATGATCGCCGCTGGCAGTGACGTTGCACGCCACCGGCAGTGACAGTGCACACCGCCGCAGAGCGTACGCCATTTCATCACCACAGGTTCACTTGACTCCCAGATTCCGTGCATGCAAGTACTCCACTGAGTGTTCTGCTGTGTCCTGACTCTGGTCCTGGAAATGACACATGTCACAGGGGAAAAGGCCCCGGCCTTCACCACGGAGGAGCTGGAGAAGCTGGTGGACGGGGTCCTACCCCTGTATGCCAAGTTATATGGGTGACCAGAGGTGCAGGTGAGTAGGCGGATGGGTCATGGATGTGTGTGATGGCGGTGGGTGGCTGTATGCATGTGTGCACGATTTGTAACTGCACAGCCGTTTAATGCATGACATTCAGCATGAGTGAGGTGCTGGAATGCTGTGTTAAGTGTCTGTCCCATAGTGTGAGTATGGCCAGCGGTATCACAGGTGTTTATTCTGACCTCAGTGTTTATTTTCTGTGTGTCCCCTAAAGGTCAGTGCCCATCAGAAGAGGAGACTCTGGCAGGCCATCGCCAGGGAGGTGTGGACCCTGGGGGTCTACAACCTGATGAGCACCCACTGAAGGAAGCGGTGGGAGGACCTGCGCCGCTGGCGAGGAAGACCTGCAAGACCCAGCTGTGGAAGTCCTCACAACGAGGAAGAGGTGCCCATCGGGCCCTGACCCCCCTAATGCACTGTATTCTGGCAGTGGCATATCCAGACTTGGATGGATGCTTGAAGGCTGCATAGCAGTCACAAGGGGGTGAGTACCAAGACCATTTCATGCCTCCTTGATGGATGTCTCAGGGTGCTGTAGTATGTATGCTGTCTAGTGGCAGGAACTCTGACTGATGTCATTTTGCATTATGTCCCCCATGGGCAGTTAGATGACAAGGGCCAGGTCTGCTTTTCTTCAGGTCATTTTGTAATGTGGGAGATGGTTGTATACTAGGGTTGGGGCCAGTAGTCAGGGGCATAGTCATGAGTATAGCTGTAGGTGCTGCATGCTGGTGTATTAGCTGGGTGGGAGTATGGGTGAACCAAATATGTACATCCATTCGGATGTTAATAATCTCTCTCCTGTTTTGTCTCCCGACCCCTCTACTCTTGTGTTTTCTGTGTACATCAGCATCATTTGTCAAGGGAGCAGTGGCACCGGCGAGTGGGGATGCAGTGGCCCACGGTTCCAAGGAGGCAGAGTCTACCGACGCCAAGGGGACCAGTGGGCTGGAGGGTGAGGGGAGTACCACGGGGTGGCAACTACTACTGGAGGTAGTGACTCTGATACCCTCTCTGATGGGAGCTCCCTGGTGGTGGCAGACCCTAATGGGCCCACCCAATCTATGATATCTTCCGCCACCCCCATACCATCACTGCCCTCCCAGTTGCGCCCCACCCAGTTGCCCATTCCCACTCACGCATCTCCTTGCCCCCAGGCCCCTCATCCTCTGTCCCAGTCAGCCCTGCAGCCCTCACTGAGGAGGCTATTGACCTCCTGAGGACCATCTCTGTAGGGCAGACAACCATTGTGAATGCCATCCAGGGGCTAGCGTCCCAGATGCAGCAATGCAATGCATACCTGGAAGGCATTCACGGTGCCATGTCTGGTCTACAGAGATCTTTTCAGGCTCTGGCCTCCTCTTTGACAGCAGACAGTGTCCCTGACCTTTCCGTCCCCCCTCCAACCACCTCCCCCCTTCCAGCAATCCACTCCCTTCACCCATCCCAAACACATTAACAGCCATGCACACACCTCAACGCACAGAGAAACACATGCACCACACTTCCCACCACAAGCATACACACAGCCAACATACAAAGGCACACACTACTACATCCACTTCCCCCAGTGTGTCCACCTCTTCCGTCTCCCTGTCTGTCACCTCTATATGCACACCCACAAGCACTACACCCTCAGTCACTGTTTCTGATCCCATTCTTACAGTGACCACAACATCAGACATCCAGTCATGCACCCCAGACACCAAGCCTGCACTCACCACAACAACTCTGAATAACACATGCAGCACACTCACCAAACTCGCAGTCACCCAGACAACATCCATTTACACTGGCAGCCTGACTTGTCCCACTTTGCCCACCCCTCCTCCTCCCATTACACTCAGACGTTCCCAAACACCCACCCAACGCACATCCACCACACCTCAGCATACTGTACAGGCACCTGCATCCACGTCACGCACAACTACACCTGTTACAACCACTCACTCTACCTACACTCCCACACCTTCCTCCAGGTCCACCCCGACTGCCCCTAAGAAACCTTTCCTATCCCGTGTAGACCTTTTTGAACCCACTGTCCCACCCCATCTCGTCCCTAAACATGTCCACCTCCTTGCCCTGCCCACTCCTTCCACGTTCAAGTCTGCCCCTGTCCGCCCTTCCCATTCCCATGCCCCTTCCCCAGTGAGCAAGAGGCTCTGTGTTGGCCCTGGACCATCTGCCACCCCCGGTCCAATCCCGCTCCCCCACCTTCCAAAGCAATACCCAAGCCCCCTCTACCTCCCAAATGTAAGCCTAAGCCCCCCCTCCCAGACATAAATCCCCAGCCCCACCACCCCCTGCCCCTGTTTCCTGAGGTGCCTGGCTGCCCCAATGATGCCCCTGTATGATGGAGCACCATGTGCACATGTGGGAGTCACGTTCGGGCCATTTGGGCCCATCAGCCTTTTTGATATGGACTGGCCAATGGCCTCATTTGGACAATCTGTTGCTCCTAGAGCTTTAATAAAGTTTGTGAGCCCAGTGTTGGTGTTGGCACACTCTGGATCCGGGCTTCCACGTTTCATTGTGGGGGGTGTTGTGCACACTTTGGTACCTTGGCCAGGTTGTCTTGGGCTTTTTTGGGTAAGTACATCTTGCTCAGGTGTATATGCTTTATGATGCTGTGAGGGGTTGGGGGTGTGTTGCAGGGTAGGTGGGATGGGTGGATGTGTAACTGTGCCCTTTCTTCCCTTGTTTAGTAGGTTGCGGTACTTACCATTGTCGTCTTCGTCGATGGTCACGGTTGCAAAGGTATGTGGCAAAGAGCAGGACTGGCATGATTTCCAACTCTCTTTCCATGTCTGCTTCGGTGTGTTGTGGAAGCCTCCGGTGAGTGTTTCCTTTTATTTGGTTCGTTTCCGCCTGGATTTGAGTGGTGGTGATTCCCACCCCGGAACTGACGGCTGTCTTGTGCTTCATTATTTGTTGGGCAGGTAGGGCCTTTCCATCGGCCTGTGGGCGGCCTCTCCCGTCATTGTCGACAGTCCTCTCCTGGCAGTGAGTGTTGTTCAGGCTGCCTGTTTTTCATGTGCTTCATTATTTGCCGACCCAGACTGCCGGCCTGTTGGCGGTAATTATCCCCACCGACGACAGTGCGGTCTTGCCCTCCGTGTTCCTAATGAAGGCCTATGACTCTTCAGAACAGCCTTGCATTAGACACTCTTTTAGCAAAGGATGGAGGAGTTTGCAAAATACTAAACTCAAAACATTGTTTCTCATATATTCCTGATAATAGTAGAGAAATTAGAAGCTTGTTTAACAATCTGACTAATGATAGTGCTGATTTGAAAGAGTTGAAAGAACCAGGAGTTTAGGAAAAGATTGGCAAAGGATTTGCTTCTGTGGGAAATTGGCTTGGCACTCTAGGAAAAGGGATAATATTGAAAATAATACAAGTGATATTGCTTGTTGTGAGTTGTATAATTGGAGCATGGGGAGAATGTCATTGTATCATGTGATTAGATTAAAGAAATTGAAAAATGATCAGAGGAGGAAAGAAATGTAAATGAAAAAAAATTTCAGGGATAATTTGAAAAGAGAAAGAAGAAGTAGGGAGACCAAATTTTACGGGAGCAAACATTTGTGTGGGAAGATGTAAGGTTAATGACATATTTAGTCATCAGAGGAGGGATTCTGAAGGCTGAATTTTTACTAATCAATATTCATTTATTCTGAATTCTGAATCTGCTTTGAATGTGACGTAATATAGAAAATAATACATGACTTGGAAAGTGTGCCTACTTGAGTGGACGCTAGTCATCACGAAGTGTCCTTATTAACTGATTATTAAAATGAATTGATGTGCTTATATTTAGACTAATGTAGTAGTGTGTTATATTAATGATTATGTACTATGTATTTGTTATATTAATTGTAGGCCATACGTTAATGAGGTCTTAAGCCTAGATGCACAACCTCATGTTAAACTGTACTGTCAAGATAATGTTGTGAGAAATGTTTGCTTGCAGAAATTAATACATGAATTGTTCTTTTCCACTGAGTTGACCAAACGCTAGCAAACGATTTTCTTTTCCCATGAGAACTGTATGCTAGACATGTTGTAATAGTATGGATACTTTGTAAAGTTTAGAGTTTGAGAAAGCGATGTTTCCAGGAGAAAACAATGAATGCACTGACTGGAGGACAGAGAGATACAAAATTGTTACCTGACGAGTCTGACGATGGGAACAGGAGAAGAGGAGCCAATTATCGACATGTGAATAACAGTTTCGTTATATCTTAGATTTGAAGTTCTAGCTTCATTAGACTAAATGTAAACATATGGTTCTTTGACCAATGGCAACGTGGGAAGGATTTTAGATAATTTAACTTAGTCCGACTGCACGGAGAGAGAAGAGTTCATTCCATTTTCAGTTTCTATCGAAGAGGCGTGCTCGTTCTTATTTGATTCTCTTACTTAGAGAATTCTATCTTTAACTTTTTGCTTAAACTTTTGACACTGAATGCTGATCCTTTAAACATTGTTTTCCAAATGGTTCAGATAGCTTAGGGTCCCCAGGTTCTGAACTATTCCCTTTCATGATCCGATGCTGATGCTCACCAAACAGATGTCCAATTGACGAAGACATTCGCAGCTTGCTGATCCATACTAAGGAGAGGTATAACAAAATGCTATTGTTTTTGTTGTAATTGTCTTTTGTTTCTAGATACCAACCACTAATTTTTATAGAGCTATAGCTAGATGTTTTCCAAATTTATGTTGACTAAATTGTTTTGCATGAAGTCCACACATGTTTTTCTATTCAGAAGGTTAGTGAGGGAAGACCCTAAATGCTCTTAGGATGCTACGAATAAATAATTGATGTTACTCAGTTGCTGAACCTAAATGTATGCTATTTCTATTCTGCAGTTGTTCTTGCTATTGATTTGTACTGTAACTCTAGAGTGAGTAGTAATTCATTCTTTGGGTAAATTGAGATTCTTTAGAAGGTTTGGTCAACCAGTGTTGGTTTTTAATGTATATCATTTGATTTTGAGACCAAGTTACGTGATATTAGCATTGTTAATATAGAGAAATAAACATTCTAACTTTACATAAAGGTGTGGTTATTCATGGCCAAATGGGTCATGATCTGTGAGAACTACTGACTACCAAGATTATTGAAGTTGTTGATTGATATTTGTTGATAATTTGTAGTGAAGTTATCATAAGGGGTTGTAATACATCTAAGCGCAGTCAAAAGGTCCATGGAACCTCAAACGCGTCACCTTATGAATTAAAGATAAACCAAATAAGGTCAGACGCACTAACATAGTCATGAGACAGCCAAACTGGCAATCAGCCCCTATATCTTTGCTGCGAGGCAAAGTCACATTGAAAAGGCCTCATAACTACTAGCAGAATTGTATCCCAATGCAAAGTGTTGGTGAAAGAAGAAACTGGCTTTTCTCATATCACTTTGGATGTTCTGCTGCAATAATATGGACAGGTCGAATAGGACCTTTTCACTGTAGTAGTACATCTGTGAATGTGCATTTAGCAGAACAGTTGCTATAAATAACATGTTATTGGTTTACATTTACTTTCACTGACAGCTTAAATCTGGAGTGACCTTCAAAGTCTGTCACGTGTTTATCCAACTTCTGAATCCTACGCATGCTTATAATGCAGCATTAACAAATCCTTTATTCTAAAATCCTTTGCAGTGATTCACTCTGAAAAGTTAAATACTATTTCAGTATTTGGAGATCATTTAGTCTAGTGCATCTTGATCAGAATGTAAATTATAATTAAAATTATAACTTGCTGGGGACTCTATTAATGAAAGTAGCTCTTGTATTCAAATTAAGCCTATTTCTATCAAGCAGGCTCACATTGTATCCAAAGAGACACTTCAGAAATGACTACCTATTATGTGTTTTGAAAGAAAACTATTTTTTAGACATTGAAGCTATTTCTGTGGCAATGGTCCATCAACTAAACTACAAGATATCAAATTACTCTATTTGAAAATACCTTTCCATGGTGTATGTTCATGGCAAAGCAGAATTGTTTCTCCTTTTTGAAGGTTATAATTACTTATTTATTATTTTATTTTAGGGGGAATTTATTAAATTCTAAGAGTAACTATATGTAACAGAGAAATGGTCAGATTTTTACAAAATGAGAAGAAAAGAAAAAAACAGAGTGCAAGTAGCTGGCGCAAACATTTGTTTTTCAGGCACACTATGCTTGAGGTGAAGGTTTAGTCAGTATACTTTTTAGCTGTAGAGAAAGATGAGGGAGTTGACATGGGGAATTAAAATTAGACAATGTCACCAGGTCAATACAAAGCATTATTCTAGTGAATAATAAACAGGGGGTGATATGTATTCCTAAATGCCACCAGGGCATTTTGCTCCATCAGTGCTATTTGAATAAGGATGCATTGGCATGGTCAAGGCACATCTTATCCTTTTTGTCAGAATGACCAGTAAGCAGGAATGGGTCATTAAAGCCTGTGAGAGATAGAAGTAATCCAATAAAAATGGAACTCTGGATGTGTTGATCGACATTTATCGTCCTGATCATGAAGGGAGCAGGAAAATTATTATGCTATACAGAGGGTGCCACTGCCTGGGTCAAAATTCAGGTTTCCAAATAGGTTGTGAAAATGTCCTGAATATTCAGGTCAAACTTCTTCTGAAACACAGAAGTGATCAGGTACAAAACACCTGTTTGCTGTTAATCTTTACTATAAATTCCATTTGTTAGCTGAATTCAAATGTAAACTTTATTTATATACTTGGCGTTTGTTAGTTCCACAACCAACAGATTTCTAAAGTGTTTATATGCGTCATAGCTCTATTTGCAATAACTATAGACAAAATGTTTGTTAACAGTGAGAACTGAACCAGATGATCTGGATGAGAATTGAAATCCCCAATTTCTAACTAGGGCATCTCCAATTTGGCTAATGTTCTATTTGCAAATTCCCTGTAGGGGACAACTATAACAGTTCAGAAGCCCTGTTAACCAGATTCTTCTCCAAGGCTTAGTTTCAGGGCAGTCCAGATTCTAGGCCCTTTAAATAGGGCATTTAAATGTTAGGAACTAAGGAGCATATTTGTGAGCCCCTAGCGCCACCGGAGAACTACTTTTTGTGACGCTCTGATGGCGCTATGCCCTGTGCTGTAATTACAAGGTGGCGTTAAGCCACTTTTTGTGGCTTAACCCCACCTTGTAAATATGACTCCTTCACACGCAGCCCTGAATACTTTTATTCCTCCTTGTTATTTGCTTTCTGCAGCATGCATAGAAAGAGCAAAATGCCATGTGCGGTAATGTGTCCCTTCCATCACATAAACAATCATTTGAAAATGGTGCTTTGGCACTTCTGTGTGTGCTGCATTCTACAGCACACACAGAAATGGCAAATTGCTATAAGAGATTGTTTATGTGCAGGAATGGACACCTCTAAATACTCTAAAAAACTCTAAATACTCAGCACATAAACATGGCCTTGTGGAATGAAGCTCGCTTGGTGGATAAGCTGCTTAATCCTGACAGACAGCTTTGTAAGAAATTTTAAAAATATGCATTTAGGGGAAACATAGGCTCTTGCCATCATACATTTGGTTGATTTTACGTCTTATGCAACGTGGAAGTTATTTCTAGAGTCAGACATCCTAGGGGTGGTTTATTCACTTTGATTAGTGTTTCTTTAAACGGCATATACATTATACATATATCTACATATATATATATATATATATATATATATATATATATATACAGCTATAAATAAATTCATATTTTAAAAGAAGCATTATTTTTATTTAACACAATTATTTTATCATAATGAAAACAATATTACACACTTCTAAAAATATCATACATTATTAACAAAACTATATAACTAGGAGAGCATAATTTGACAACTCTATAATTAAATGCTTTTGTTAGAATAATGAGTGCATATTAATCATGTGCTATTATAAGCAGCACTTGATTCGACATTTTAGTATAATCTGTTAGCTTTATATTAATGCCATTTTGAATGCCAACTTTTACACACTTAAGGCTAAGAGGACTGCATAGCTCTTTTTCTGTGTTTTTACAATTGAACGTACATTGTCATGTTCCATGAATCCATTAAAAAATGATTTCATCCAAGCTTTGGAGGAAAGGAGAGTTCACACACTTCATAAGGCAACATAAAAGGAAGATGATTTAAAGAATGTGTGGAAGAAAGAAGAAAAATAAGTATAAAGAGGGTGTATCCTTGTTTGACAGTGGACAGACGACAGAAAGGTATTTGTTTTTATGATAAGGACGTACACTAGAACAGGAGAAATGGAATTAAGTGGAGGTGAACACTTGGAGGGCCTTTTTAAATCCTTACTGGAGAAGATCCTGTTATCCCAGGTGCATACATTTTTATGTAGACAGGATGCCTATTTTCAGCAGCCTGCTGATTGGGGAGGTACTTATTGCTTAGCTTTAGTAATCCCAAAGATATTTAATGTAAATAGTTTTGAGGCTTTGGAGAAGAACTAACTACATAGATCTAAATGTAATACTGCTGAAGGTTCACGTTTGGTGGGAGATATTATTGGTGCCATTATTCCTTCGATAGGAGTAGTCCTAAATGATAAAATATTCAAACGATTTATGCAGTAGTGGTTAAGTTAGCAACTAGTACATCTGGTGCCACAGAAATAGTAGCTCTCAGGTCTGTGGTCTTGCGAGATTGACAAGCTTTAGATATATTGTTAGCAGAGAAAGGCGGAGTTTCTAATTTGCTGAAAGTTCACAATTGTTGTGCATACATACCTGCCAAACCAAGAGTAAGGAGATAGAAGAATTTGGCAAAGAACATTTCTGACTTAAAATCCAAAGTAGAGGATTTACAAATAACTATTGTTTTAGGAACCTTAGGGACAAGGGTTTCTGTTATAGATGGCTGGCTTGGAAGCATTGGTAATGAATTTTTAGCTGCTCTGTTAGGGCCTATTTTGATTATTGGCATTTGTTTAATTTACTTATTTTCTTTATATAAGGGACTTAGAAGTTTGCAAGCAGGAAGGAAAAGAGAGGAGAGGAGAGACAAAGACAAAAGAAGGAGGAAATAGAAATTGAAGAAAGAGTAACGTTTACAAAAATGGAGGAGTTGCAAAAATCAAAGGGCCAGATAAAGGACACAGTAGATAAATGAGGTTCCACTTGGAGATTCATTTGTGTTTATTGTGATGGCTAATTTAGTCATCAAAGGGGGATATTGGGGGTGTGTAACTTCACATTTGCATAATTAAATGTAATTTACACTGCCGAGTAACATGTGCATATTAATCATATAAGTTATAGTAGGTAACTGCATTTAGCCTGTATAAGCAGCACTTGAAATAACATATTTGAATGATTTAGTTTAGCTTACAATTTATGTCATGTTGACTATTGCAAGTTTAAAGCTGAGTCCTATACATCTCTTTTTCTAATGTTTTGTATATTATGTTTTCTTCCCACTGCATATTCTGTGTTTTTTAAGACACCTTTTGCTAGCTAATGAATAGGCATCTGTTAAGTATCAGACAACTGATAGTGATGTTCTCATTGGAAGGAGGAGAAGATGCCAGATGGGAAGAGCTGACTGTACCCAAAAGACTGTTAAGTGTAGCAACTCAAGGATGGATCCATGTTTTCACTATTGTTTTTTCCTGGGAAATAAGTGAGTTTACCTGATTCCAAAGTCTGGAGAAGACTGATTGGCTAGTGAGAGAGGAAGCAAGCTGGGATGTTCCAATTAGTGTTTCTGTTGAATAATAATGTTGTGTGTTCCTTAGAGCACTTAGGAAAATATGCTTGCTGACTTCAAACTGAGAAAATCCTTCTCATCTCCCCTGATCTTCACTTCCTGAGCTAAAAGGTTTTATGCCTAAGCATTCTTATTTCTGTCATCAGACACCTTTATTTTGTCTCCTGGAGCTGATGCCTTACATTATTTGCCTAACCCAGGGTTCTGCAAAGTCAGTCCTGGAGAGCTGAGCCCATGCCAGGTTTTTCCATATCCAAATTTAGAAAAAAGATGTTTCACAAATCTACATTTTTCTAAATGTGGATATGCTAAAAATCTGGCATGGACCTCTGCTCTCCAGGACTGACTTTGCAGAACCCTGGCCTAACCATATGCCCTTAATTTAAATTAGGAGTTTCCTTTATGGAATACATGCGTTGCCCACTCTGCATTATATTTGCAGTTCTTGTTAATATTCATTTTGACCTTATTTTGAAATATTGACTTCTACAATATACATCTGTAATAATGATGACTAAAATTTGAATACTTAATTAACTAATTATTTGAAATATACTAATTTGATTAATAAATTCTTTCAAATTCACTTCAATTCTCTTTGTCATTTTCCTGAGGAGCCCTACTGTTCTTCACAGTTTATGGAAATGAATGTAAATTATTGTCCTTAGGTCTCGCTCCTTGTTCTTGAAAAAAAGTCCACATACCTGTAGTGGGGTTTTTATGATGATTATACCTGGCGCTTGAGATTTAAGAATCCCCTACCCATCATTACCTAATAATTATTTTATTTAAAACATTTTAAACTTTATTGATATATAATGAGTCCATTACTTACGTTAATGGCATTACTCCTAGTCCTACTCCCTCGCCTTCCTTTAGACCAATGAGGCTCCCTGCCTCCCCATAGACCCACCCTTCCCCTTAAACCCCGCCCCACCCCCACCTGTACAAAAACAAGTCCAAGCAGCAACTCAGGCGGTCCGTACCGGGAGGGCGGGAGGGAACGGAAAAGAAGGCGAGGGAGTAGGACTAGGAGTAATTCCATTAATGTAAGTAATGGACTCATTACCTCCCGTCCCTCCCTCGCCTTACTTTAGACCAATGAGACATAGCAAGAGAAAACAGGAGACGGACACTGAGTTGCAATAAGTTTGATCACAACCAATAAAGACCACCGAGTCCCCACCCCCCTATTACATCATAGAGGACAAGACACGGTGACCCAATACCGACTCCAAATTGCCCAAGTCCACCAGCCTGTAATGACGAACAAAGGTCGAAGGTGAGGCCCAAGTTGCGGCCCTGCAAATTTCCACCACAGAAGCTCCCTGAAGCTCTGCCACCGTAGCAGCCATACCTCTGGTAGAACGGCCCTGCATCCCTTGGGGAGGAACCTCCCCCTTCAAAGAATAAGCCATCAGTATCAACAAGCGAACCCACCGACTCAAAGAAGCCATGGAAGGCTTCTCACCCTTCCGGGCCGGACCGAAATTCGCAAAAAGAGAATCACCCTTATGGAAAGGAGCAACTACCCGTAGATATTCCAACAAGGCCCTACGCACATCTAAAGAATGCAACCGAACCTCCTCATCCGAGGAAGGATTCAGACAAAATGAAGGAAGGATGTCCTCCTGGCGAGCATGGAAAAAGGAATTCACCTTAGGAACAAAAGAAGGAACCGGAACAAGCACCACACGATCCAGAAAAACCTTACAAAAAGGAAACGAGCAGGCCAAGGCCCCCAATTCCCCTAAACGGCGGGCCGCAGTAATGGCCAACAGTCACAGTCCCCCAAAGGTTCAAAGGGAGCGACAGTCAAAGCATCCAATACCAATGAGTGATCCCAGGAAGGAAAGGAACGCACTGGGCGAGGAAATAAGTTAAGAAGACCTTGGAAAAACCGAGGCATCAAATGACCCTCATCAGACAGATTACGCCATGGACCCCTAAAAGCCTGAATCGCCGCCCACTGCACCCGTAGAGAAGTCACCGACAAACCCAACTGGGCACCATCTTGTAAAAATTGCATCACATCAAAAAGAGAAGTGGACGTAGGATCCAACGTATGCCGGAAACACCAAGAAGAAAAAAACTCTCCACTGCCTACCATAAGACAGCAAAGTGGAACGCCATCGGGAAGCCAGCAAAGTAGAACTCAAAGCTACCGGAACTCCCATACCTGTCAAACCCCGCCGTTCAACTTCCAGGCCATCAAGTGCAACCGCCTCAATGACCCCATCGAGAGGCAAGGAAACTCTAGAGTTGACGGACAGAGAGGAAGAGTCCACACCTCACCCGACGCCATCAACTGAAGCAACAGAAACCAATTTGCCCTCGGCCAATGGGGCGCAATCAAGATAACCCTGGCTCTCAAAAGACGTACCCTCAACAGAAACGCCCGGAGCAACTGAAAGTGCGGGAAAGCGTATAAAAGACCCCGAGGCCAAGGACACAACATCCTGTCCACCTCCCAAGCCTGAGGACAATGAAACCGGAGCAAAAGCGACTGATTTTCGCATTCTCTGGAGACGCAAATACATCTACCACCGGAAGACCCCATAAGTGAACCAGATGATGAAACAGAGACTACCGGAGGGAGAAAAGTTGAGAGGAAGGAATCACCCTGCTCAGAAGATCCGCCCGAACATTGACCACCCCTTGAATATAGGTGGCTCGCAGGGAAAGAACCCATTCTTGAGCCCAAACAAAAATCTTCTTGGCAAGGCGGAACAGAGCCCCCGACCGGGTCCCCCCCTGCCGGTTCACATAAGCTTTGGTCACCAAGTTGTCTGTTCGAATAAGAACCGCAACACCTTTCAGGGAGACCTGAAAATGAATCAGAGCCAGAAGCACCGCCTTCAACTCCCGCCAATTCAAAGAGCGTCTGGCTTCCAGAGGTGACCAAAACCCCTGGATCTGAGCCGACCCCATCCAAGCCCCCCAACCGGAGAGGCTGGCATCGGTCCTCACCACCACCGGGAGAGAAGGAGATAAAGACACCCCTACCCGAAGATGAGCGGTCACCAGCCACCAACCCAACTCCCTGCGAACAAACCCCGACACCAGAATCCGTGCCAGCAGAGAACTTGACCCTGGAGACCATTGAACCAGGAACCAGTACATCAGGCAAAGAAGATGGAACCGTGCCCAGGGAACCAGAAAAATCACTGACGCCAAATGACCCTGCAGACGCAACCACTGAAGGGCCCTGGGAGCAGGCTGCGACAAGATCGACCTCACCAGAGACTGGAGGACCAACAACCGCTTCTCTGACACAGTCACCAAACCTCGAAGAGTCAGAAACCGAGCCCCTAGAAACACCAGATCTTGGGAAGGAACCAAACCTGACTTCCCCCAGTTGACCAAAATCCCGTTGTTTTGCAGGACCACCAGAACCTGGGCCACATGCCTCCGCAACAGTTCCTGAGAGGACACTTGGATTAGAATATCGTCCAGATAAGGATGAATAAACACCCCTTCTGAATGTATAAGAGCCACCAGAGGGGCCAGCACCTTGGTGAAAATGCGGGGAGAGGACTTGAGGCCGAAAGGTAGAACACAAAACTGATAATGGTCCAGGCCTACCGCAAAACGTAGGAATCGCTGAGAAGACCGAGCCACTGGAACATGCAGATAAGCATCCTGCAGATCCAGAGATGCTAGGAAATCCCCCGGACTGGACCAGAGGAAATATAGTGTGAATGGAAAGCATACGGAAATGTACAGTCCTGATCCAGGAATTCACCCCTTTCAGATTGAGGACAGGCCGAAAAACCCCTGACACCTTCTGAACCAGAAACAAGACAGAATAAGTGCCCAGACCTCTCTCCCCCACAGGAACCTGCGAGATGGCCCCCTTGAGAAGCAAGTCCCGGACCCCATCCAACAACGCCTGTTTCTGGGCCCCGACTGTAGGCAGAGGAGTGGGGCGCACCCTGGAATCTAGAGGCACCACATCGAAATCTATAATATACCCGCTCTGAGGGCCAAATTCTCTGCCGCAAAAGCCCTCTTAAGACCAGACCTTACAAACAATGGCATCCGTAGGCACACAATCCTCCAGATTGACCGCCGTCTTGCCAATCAGGGTCACCAAAATGGAATCCACTTTAATTGAGGGAACAAATGTGAATCCGATCCCGTAGGCTGAAACACAGGAAAACCTAAATAGTCCCGAACATGCAACATCACCTCCCACATCTCTTCCCTGGAGACATATTTCCCACCAGAAGAAGTAGATGGAGCGTCATCCTCATCATCCCCAGAAGAGGACCTCTCCGCAGTCCCAGGAGGACAGGCCGCCGGAGAACGACCAGGCCTGGACACCCCTGCTTGAAGAGCCCGAGAGACAGCCACCTCAATCATGTCCTGAACCTCTTCTCTGGACATGAGTGGCGCAGAAGCCCCTACCGGAACCTGGCAACCCCCAGACGTGGAGAGGGGAACTTCACCATCCTCCCCCGATGAAGAGGAAGAGGAATCAATCCTACGTCTTTTGGCAGGTACCTTCAGCATGATACAAACCAGAAATGTCAGCCACAGGACCCCAACCCTTTAAATAACAGAGAAAGACCCTCCTCTGAAAAAGAAACAGCAAATAAAAACATCTAAACAATTAACAAAAACCTGTTAAAAACGCGGGCAGAACGCCCGTCCTACAGCTCCAAAATGCCGAAAATCCAAACCGCCACCTCAGCGCGGCTCCGCGAGCCATAGATACGGAAATCGTAGCCCCAGCCGCAAAGAGCCGACCGACCTTGTCAGCCGACTCCCAGGACGCGTCTCCAAGGCAGCCACGCCCGCCTCTCGAAGACGCGACCGCCAGGAACCCTCCCCGAGGAGCTCCACGCCTCGAGGAGAGCATAGCCGAAGACCCCCAGGCCCTGCCGTGGAAGAAGGAAGAAGGTAAGTCTAGCAGGGCTAGACAAAAAAGAACAGGAGGTGGTGGGGGTGGGGGGGGGTTTAAGGGGAAGGGAGGGTCTATGGGGAGGCAGGGAGCCTCATTGGTCTAAAGGAAGGCGAGGGAGGGACGGTAGGTAATTGGTAATAAATGCACACTCTCAGATACATGTATCTCAAATTACATGGTCTAAATATATTCAACGATTGTAAATAATATAAATCATATTTAAATAAATATCAAAATGTTTTTAGTACTTTAACAGATTACATAGTAGTCAATAAATGATTTATTAAAGTACAAAAAAACAAAAAATATAAAAATACAATTAAAAAAATGCCACAAACGTTTGAATTTTTTTCATAATTTAATGTAAGAGTGAAACTTCTGTTCTTCATATATAAAAAAAATTAAAAAGTGTGAAAGTGCAGATAATTTGGTGTGGGAGTAGGGCAGATTTACTATTCTAACTTCAATCCTACAACCATTGGGAAAAATGTAGATATCATGAGGGTGGTCAGATTTTGCTAAGATAACTCCAGTCCCTCTAACATAGAAGAAAGTGTGGATATATATGATTTAGTATCCTGACACTGTCCCAACGCACATTGGAGAAAGTGAACATATATTGGGTGGGGTGGGGTAGCAGTCAGATTTAAAACTGACTAGATATGTGGAGAGGAGCAGATTTACTATTCTAAGCCGAGTACCAGGAACCAGGAGGAAGTGCTTATAATTGGGGGAGCTAGATTGAATAGTTTAACTCAAGCTCCATTAACAATTAAACAATGATTTATATTTTGAGATGATCAGTGTATATAATTGGGGGGACAATGAACATTGGCACAAGTGCAAAAATTCGTGCAAGATCAGAAATATTATTGTAACTTCAGTAAATCTAATGTTGGGTAATAGTGCATATTCCTGGGTGGATAAAAAGTCTGATTTAACATTCTAACTCCATTTCCACTTGCATTAAGGAAAGTGAATTCATTTTGGAGAGTCAAATTTACTATTCTGATTCTCGAACCACTAACATTGGTGAGAATGACTATATTTGGGGGAGGGGGCAGATTTACTGTTCTAGTCAAACCAATTAACACTGGGGAAGTGCATATAAATATGGGGATTGAGGGTCAGATTTATTGTTCTAACTCCATTCTTTCTTTTGGGGTAGACGGGGTCATAATTAATATTCTAACCCAAGTACAACAAACATTAAAGAAATCAACTATATTAAGAGAGATCAAAATAAATATTTCAATCCCAGCACTGTTTTTTAGATTGAAAACATTTACTAAAACTATTAAAACATGTCTAAATATTGTATAATATAAAAAATATATTAAATAGACGTAGAACTGAATACAAAAGTACTATTCTATGTTTTATTTAAAAAGAACACATTGATGGTAAGCATATGCAAGTATGATTTTTAAGTTAAAACCCTAATATAAAATATAATCAAGTAAAATAATCCTGAATATATAATTAAATAATTGTTAGCAAGTTATTTTCACTACGTTAAACAAATGCAAATGAAACAAATCATCACTGATATTCCACATTTGTCGTACTAATAATCTTTCAAGTAATAATAATGTACCTCCCCAAATCCCCCAATAAATCTTCCATTTTTCCCACCCAGTCACCCCAAAAACCCTCAACCCAAAAACTAATTTATATAATATTGAAAAATAATACCCAACATATTCAAAATCAATTCTTAACAAAAATAAGCATAATATAACACAAATGAAAGCACTATTAAATACCACAATATTTTAATAATATTCCAAACATCAATATTATTTTAAAAACAATGTATAGTGTCTCTCTACATTTTAAGTCTTAGCATTTCTATTCTCAAGTTATTTAGACCTTAATATTATGTCAAACAAATTTCTGAAGTCGATATTCAGGAGCTAAACCCCGGAAGGATTTCTTTCAAATCACGATAATTGATGTTCCATGTGTGAATACTGCCTGCTCCATCACCTCATCAACTGACATGTTGACCTTTCCCCGGTGATTTCTAGGGAGACAATTTTTCCACTCTCTCTTTCCCAGAGAAATATATGAATATATGTTTAATGTACACTAGTTGGCCATTTTGTAGTTTCTTCTTAATACACTCATACTTATTTTTCTTCAAACATGCATTAGGAGTCACAAATCACGTTATTCACAAAACTGCACATTTTGTGATGGCAACCCAAGTCACAATGTAGCAAAGATACATATCAAGATGGAAAAGTAATTCCAACTACCAGTAGGTATTTTGAGACTCAGAAGAAGCGTGGTGCATGACACCGGTGACACTATCTTTTCACATCAGAATGTTTAAAATGAATCCATTTTCTGTAAGTGATGAGGCTACTTTTTGTTATCATGATATAAATGTCTGCGTAGATTGCACTCCATTTATTTTTGTATAGTTGCATGTTTTGTACTGTCTGCACAAAAATCCAGCCTGCCAAATGTTCTGCAATGAGCTTGAAAGTTGACTTGTATAATCAGGGCTTGTACTCCAAAGGCAGCTGGACTAGCTGTTAAATAGGGCCTGGGATATGCAATTAATGATCCTGTATTAAAAAGTGGGAACATGTCAATAAATCAGTCAGTTATTTTAGAGCGCAGTACTCACCAATAGGGTCTCACAGCGCTGTGGGTTAAGTCCTCAGGGTTCAGTCAAAGAGCCAAGTCTGGAGGTCCTTTCTGAATTGAGGTAGCAATGGTGACTGTCTGAGGTGGCGAGGTGAGGTGTTCCAACCCTGTGCCGCCAGGCTGGTGAACGATCTTCCTCCAGCCGAGGATTTCATTATGCAGGGTATGGTGCTAGAGACTGCTGGGAGGAGAGTAGAGGTCTCGAAGGGGAGTACCAGGTGGTGCGATAGTTGAGGTAGCTGGGTCCGATGTTGTGGAGGGCTCCGAAGGCCTGTATGAGGAGTTGGAAGTTGATCCTCATCTTGATGGGGAGCCAGTGGAGGTCTTTCAGGTTTCCTGTGATGTGTTCCCTGATGGGGATGTTCAGGATGAGTATGGGGGCGGTGTTCTAGATTTGTAGCAGCTTGCACAGGATCTTCTTTGTGGTTCTGGCATAGAGGGCGTTGCCATAGTCAGGTCTGCTTGTGATGAAGGCATGTGTCACAGTTTTGTGGCAGTCGCTTGGTATCCATCTGAAAATATTCTGTCAGAGGGTGTGGAAGCAGGAGGATGTGACGGAGTTGACCTCTCTGGTCATGGTGAGCGCTGAGTTGAGGACAATGCTGAGGTTTTGTGCTTGGTCTGTGGGGGCTGCAGAGTGTTGAGGGCCACCAGAAGTCATCCCAGACTGAGGAGGATGGTCTCAGGATGAGGATCTCGGTCTTGTCGGAGTTCAGCTAAAGGCAGCTCTCCTTCATCCAGGCAGCAACTGCTTCCATCCTGTCTTTGAAATTATTCTTGGCTGTTGAGGGGTTTTCAGTCAGGGAGATGATCAGCTGGGTGTCATCTGCATAGTAGACGATGTTCATACCATAGACCCTGATGATTGAGGCGAACGGGGTCATGTGGATGTTGAACAGCATGGGGCTCAACTAGGATACTTGGGGTACTCCGCAGCTGAATTCTGTAGGTTCTGACAGGTGTGGCGGGAGCCTGACTCTCTGTGTTATGCCTTTCAGGAAGGGGTGTATGCCTGATGTATGGAGTCTGGTGCATAGGGTGCGGTGGGACACTATATCAAAGGCGGCTGAAAGATCTGGTAGGATGTGGGCTGTTGTTTGGCCGTGGTCGAGGAGAGAGCGGATGTCATCTGTGGTGGCGAGTAGGGCAGTCTCAGTGCTGTGGTCAGGTCTGAATCCTGATTGGGAGATGTCCAGGATGTTGTTGTCCTCGACGTGTTGGCGGAGCTGATCGCTGACTGCTTTTTTGGTAACCTTAGCTGGGAAGGGAAGCAGTGAGATAGGGTGGTAGTTCTTGAGATCAGTTGGGTCGGCTGTGAGTTTCTTCAATAGCGGGCGGATCTCGGTGTGCTTCCAGTCCTCGGGGAAGGTTGCTGACTCTATGGAGGACTTGATGGTCTTGTGGAGCTCAGGTGAGATCAAGGCACTAGCCTTGTTGAAGATGTAGTGGGGGCAGTGGTTGGTAAGGGCTCTGGAATGGATGCTGCTCATGATGGAGTGAGTCTCGCCCATCATGAGGGGAGTGCAGGTGTGCAGGAGCTGTGGGGGTTCGTTGGATCCTGGTTGAGGTGTTATTGCTGAGTTCAGAGAGTCTTGGAGTCTGAAGCTGTTGTGGACGTCCTTGATTTTCCGATGGAAGAAGGTGGCTAGTCAGTCACAGAGGTCCTAAGATGGAGGGATGTTAGTGGTCTCAGCTTGTGATCTGGCAAACTCTTTGATGACATTGAAGAGTTCTTTTATGTTGTTTGTGGTGGTGTTGATGCGGTCCTGATGGGCTGTTTTCCTGGTGGATCTGATGAGGCCATGGTGGGATCTTGTGGTGTATTTGAAGGCTGCAAGGTCTTCTGGGGATTTGCTGTTCCTCTATTTCTTCTCCAGCCTCCTGCAGGTGTGCTTTGATTCCTGGAGTGCAAGGGTGAACCAGCTGGCTTTCTTTGTGGTGTGTTTCTCTGTGGTCGTCCGGAGAGGAGGTAGGGTGTTGGCAAAATTGGTAATCCATTTGTGGAGGTTGCGGGCTGAAGTGATGGCATCTGTTGTGTCGGGGGTGACGAGTTTCTGTAGGTGTTGATGTGTAACTCCTCTTTGGTCTGGTTCTATTTCCTGTGGGGGGGCGAGTCGTGTAAGTGTGCGTTGTAGGTGTGGAGATGGAAAAGTGGGTGCAGTCGGGGTCAGTCCAGTTTCGTGGGGTTGAGTTGTCGATGGTGATGTTGCTGCTGGCAGAGAAGATGGGGTCGAGAGTGTCAGTGTATGAAGGAGAGTAAAGTAGGAGGATTTTTTTGATACATTACTTATAAAAATCCATCTTGAATAGTTATGGATTGGAGTTGCTTTTTACACCATTACAGAGTTAACATGAAATAAGATGTCTTAGAGCATGTGATTTTGAGATTCTGAAAGCATTAGGGTCTTTACCTTTAGACAGTCCTCGGTGTTCCACACAGAGGATGGTTGTGGTGGTCTGGAAAAATGGGATCTTGCATTCAACCTTATTTAAGCACCTGCCACAAAGGGGAAGAAAGGGCTGGGGGAGGGAAGGGGAATAAAAAAAATAATTTAAAAAAAAACGTATCTGTTTCCGTCACTGCCGCCTGCCACCTAGCCCCTCTGTTCTTCTTCTGGTTTCCCAGCATTCACTGGGACACAAGCACAGGCTCCCCAGCAATCCTGGCATTGCTTTCATGCTAAATCTAGCATGAGAGCCATGCCAGGATTAGTCTGAGAGGTTTGTTCTGCCGCTCAGACAGTGCACTGGAGCCTAGGCAGTTGCTCCAATCCGGCTGTGTAGCACAGCTGAGTTGATGAAACCTAAGTGCACATGTGTGTTTGGCCAGCCGGAGACGGTTGGCCAAACACATATGCGCACTTAGAAGTGGAAAGACTCAATTCTCTCCCCTCCTGTGGCCCAGCGCCGCCCCTCCCTTCATATGCTGCTGGCTGAGACAGGTGCTGAAAAATAAAACAATAATGCTATATTGGTTTATTTTTCAGCTCCTGGCTTAGCCATGGGGTGACATTGCTTTGCCATTGCGAGGGAGTTGCCCTTGTTTACAGCATAGATATTGTTGATGCATCATTACATTAATGAGAACATTCTAAACTGCCCTTACTACATAATTGATTAACTGTTCCAAAATGTTTGACAAGCATTCAAATGAATGTTAGAAATTGTAAAGACAGACTAGTAAACGCTGCGATAATCAGATATAGCTGGATTTGTATTCTTTTTTAAAATCATTTTAATCATGTGGTTGTGAGTATGATTAAGATGTTTATGTAAGTTGAAAGAAGATTATATTTAGTCTTTTTCTTTGTAGTGTTGTTTGATTCTGTAAACATTTATAAACTATTTCATCTAAAGCATGTATCCCAGGACTTATCTTCAGTATTATTCAAGTAAGATGATGCTTTTGAAATGTACCCTCTTGTCAGTGGAGAACGTTCATGGCTGTTTTCACCTATTTCTACATGCTCAGGCCCTCTCTATCTTATTCTGCCCTAAAGATGAATATCGATGAGATTTGTTTGAGCTTGCTGTAGATTAATCTAAGTGATACAGGAACATTTCAGACTGAAGTGTCTGGAATGCAGGGTCCCTAAAAGCAGTTGAAATTAGCCACAAATCTTTAATTTACTTCCTTCACGCTTGCTTATTGGATAAAAGAACATTGATTTATGTACCTCACTTACTTCAGACTGGAATATCCAGCTGTTCTGTTTGATCAAGTGCGCAAAGCATCAACCATGGCTTTTCTTTATAGCGGAGACTTGGTTCAGGTGAAACTTTGTGTATCTAGGCATAAGCCTAAAGAAACATGTTATACCTGCATTTAAAGCCCTGCATTGATAATACTCTGTTTTGAAGATGACTATGAAAAACATTTGGGACCATATCATTAAAGTAGTACTTGTGTCAGGCATATGCAGGGCAGGGTAGGCCTTTTATTCCACCGGGCAGGGCCGGCTTTAGCACTGGTGGCACCCAGTGCGGCAATCTTTTTTGGCACCTTTCCCCACTTCCCCCATGACCTCCTTCTTCATGGATTTCCTCGTTACCAATTTCCAGCAGTGCCCCACATTTTTCCTTAGCCCCTCTCTTACATGCATTTCATTTGCGCTCCTCTTAACATTGCAGGGTGTCAGAACACTTAACATCACACAAAAATACAGGGACAATGAATAATAGGTGGGTAAATCAATATAGGAAATGGTACATAAAACAATAAGGATTACAAGGTGTAGCAAGAAAATGTCATCCATACTAGTAGGCAACATTTTTTAAGTGTTTGGTCTGTAAAGCACAAACACAGGATTTAAAATGGAACACAGTGGTTGAGGTTGGCTTTAATAATAGGAATACATTTTGTATCCAAACCAACCCTTTTTAGCAACATTAAGATGAGGAATGACTGGGGAGAAATAGTCCTTATCTATACCATGCCCTTTGCATATAGCTCTTTAATGACAGTTCATAGGTCACTGTGCTACATTATGATTGTAATTTATGCAACAAAAAAAAAATCTCTTTGACAAAAACAGTAACCCAATGAACTATCTACATAAAATACAATTCTGTGCTCTTAAATGTACCTATTTGTTACAGCAGGCATGCCCCTAAAAAGCTCTGATCTCTCTCCAACAGGTACATTAATCGCCAGTTATTTTGAGATTGTTATTGTTGCCTGAAAACTCCTGGTTACAAAAGGAACTCTGTAGCAGGTGCTTACAAGCCCATAAATTTGTTCCAATCAGAACCCCAACCCCGGAACTCAGCACCAGATACAGTTGCACTGGTCGCACCACAATAAAACCGGCTTTGTCATCGGGCATGTCTCCACTAAGCCGAAGCCCTTGGAGACCGATTTTAAAACCCAGGACCGTTCCCTGTGCCTTTGTCCCTTTCTTCACCTACCCGGGAGTTCAAGCATGGAGATGCTTCAAGAGAAAGAGAGGGAGGAGTAAGGCAGAGAGAAAGAGATCAGAGTGAGAGAAGAGTAGTAAAAGAGAGAGAGAGAAATAGACAGAGATGATGGATGGAAAGAGAGAGATTGTATGAAGATACTAGAGAACAAACGTGGTTGGAACATTTTTGCCAGTGTTGTTTTTGGTTCCCTATTATGGCCCGTATACACATGAGTGAATGTTTGTAAGGTAATGGACAGGCCTCCTCAACAGTGCTCTTACATATATGCTGGCACTGGTAATGCCTGGAAAAAAGAGAGGAGAGGATATATAGAGAAGCAGCTCACCCACTGTTTTCTTTCTGAGTGTTAATAATTTCATCAGTTGTTAGGAGGGGTTGAGGACTCTCACCTGAGAGAATGCAATCACAAACGAAATTATGTGTTGTAGGATCTAGCTTGAAGACCAGTGCCTGGGGTCCCTTCTTGCTCAAAGCCACAATTACAGGCACTGCAACACTGTCTATGTCAGTGAAGGACACTCCTCATGTGGGTTGTACTCTGTGATTACATGCTTGGGGAATAGCTTAATCTGTAAGACTGGGGAGTTGTGAGCTTCAGATTGTCCACCAGTCAGGCTGGCATATAATGTTTAAGTGCATTATATGACCAGTAGGGTGCATGAGAGGGGCCTAAGGGCAGTGGGCAGGGAGAGAAATGTGGACTCGTAGGAGTACTAAGGCCCAGATTTACAAAACTGCCAGGCAATGCAGTGCAGAAGCCAAAAGCGCAGCACTGCATTGAGTGACAAGGAGGCAGCAGGAAGAGCACCATGTATCTTCAAAGATATGACACTCTTCTCCCCTCTCCCTAGTGCCAGCACTGATTTCAGCTGCCATGCGCCCCACACGCACACCTTTGCACCATTGTGCAAGGGTGTGTGCATGAGTCCACCATAGGTTTTGTACTGGAAGGTTACCCTTCCAGTACAAAATACTATGCTTAGAAACACTTTAAAGCTTTTCCTATTTTGTAGGTGTGCTGCACAGTGAAGCATGCATGCAAAGTTTGAAAAGAAAGGACGAATAAAAACATTTTGCCATATAAAGCCTGCTTTCAAATGACGTTAACTTTTGGTTTGCTATTGTTTGTAAATTCAAAAGATGTGGGTGGTTGCTTGGGAATGCCCATGTACTATCCATGTAATTCCCCGTTGGGGCTAAGTAATGTAAAGCAGTGCTTCGGGTTGCTTTGTGTTACTTTTAGGGTACTTTCAAGTGCAAAACAAGTTTTGAACTGGAAAGTAAATTAGGAAAAAAACCTTTTGTGCTGGTTACATCACTTTTGTGAACCTAACCCAGCACAAATGTTTGTACATCTTCCACTCATAAAGAAAATACAATATGTTATAAAATAACTAATGTTTTTGAAGACTTTCAAAACAGAGAGGGAGAGTGTGTTTGTGTGTGCATTTTTGTGTGTGTATGTAGAAATTCCTGGTGGAATTCGACCAACGTCTCACCATACCCCACTGAAAGCGCATGTACTCAACTATTTATCAGAAAATACATTAATTGGGGGGGAGTGTAAGACCTCAAAAACCCCCTGAAGTTACGCCTCTGCATAGTTCACTCTAGTAGGGCATGCCCATGTGAGGAACCTTCCTTTCCTCCTCCAAAATGTGGAGCATGCTATGACCCCAAGCAGCTAAGGGAACACCTAAAATGAATCTGCTTCTGCTGCAACAGCGAGCAAACACCAGTATTACAGAAGGGATGGGGATCACTTCTGTTAAGGAAAGTTTTATCCCAACTCAGCGCAAATGCAAAGGGGCCCTGCAAAGATGTTGCACTTTCTGTTATGTGCCTCTTGAAACTTGTAGACAAGTAACACAATGCACATATTCTTCGTAGATGCTTGCCCTCTAGGCTTGTGTTCCTGCAAACGTGATGGTATATTTGTGCAATACATAATAAGACTAGCGTCCCACTGTAAATATGTACATAAAGTCTGGTTTCAAGACGCAGGGCAAAATTACCTTTTTTGGCTGAGGACAGTTTCTCTTCGTCTTCTGAGCTCACAGTGGCTTTTCCATCGTGACTAATATAAACTCTGGAATAAAAATCGGAGCTCCGCTGGTCAATACTAATGATCATTGGATAATATTACATATGCAGAATGTCCATTTATTATGTAATGTGGTCTTTTACTGCCCCATCTCTCCTCCAACAACTTAATTGACAGCTACGGTAAATACCTAGCCGATTTATCATAAGGAGCGATTTAAATTTTTTACGGTCACCTCTTTCAGGCTCTCAGAATAAAAAAAAATACATAATACTGCTGTTTAGTAATAGTTGTAAAGTCCTAGCATTAACTGAGAGGTTGAGACAAGACAATTAGAACCTTGAGGCTTATTCATGTACTGTGGTTAGGTTCTGTTCTACCCCCAGTACTGACCATTTTTTGGTGCAGGAAACTCTCTCAGGGATAAATTTCACCTATCAGTTTTTCAAACCACTCAGTGGTGGCCCTTTTGTGGAAGTCAGAAATTCCGAATAGGTCCAGCTTATATCAAATAGAAGCTGGGCACAACACTGCTCATCTCGAAGTCCAATATGTTACCTAATCAGAACAAATGCATATTTTTTTCTTATCAATGATTGCAAAGTCTATCCGTATATGTCTGGAAAGCATATATAGATACAATTTTAGGGATTCTAAGTCAATTAAAATCACATTACTGACAGGTGGTAGCATCTGCATTGGAGAGATGTATTCTCTGTGCCAGCATCTCCAAACAACTCCTTCACAGACTAAAGACAATCCAGAACACTGTCAGGACTCGTAGTCGACCTCCAATGCTGCACCCATATCACACTGAACCTCCGGAAGGTTTATTGGTTCCAGATTCACAAAAGCAACCAATTCAAACTTCTCACACACACGTACAAAGCCCTACACAAATCAGGACCAGAACATCTGAAGAGTTGCTTACACTTTTACGAACCCACCAAACACCTAGGCTCTGCATTACTCTCACTCACACACATTCCCTGCATCCGCAAAAGCAAAATTGAAAGTTGTTCATTCTTTTACATTACATCCAAAACACAAATCAATCTTCCTCAGCATCAGAGTTTCTTCAACACTTCTTGAGTTCCACAAGAAGCTGAAGCCCTCGATCTTCGTATAGGCACCTTGGTGACCACAAACCTGCACACCTACCCAAGCACCTGGATACATTCGTGGGTGATTAGTGCACTATATCAATTAATATATCATAACATAACAGTCAGCATTTCAGCAGGTGGAATGTAAGTGTTCATGCAAATTGACATAATGTGCAAAGGTATGTTTATATATGTGAAATAGATAGTGAATGTGAAATTTGTAGAAGATAATCATACTTAATTGTTATAGGCCTGCAAATGAGTTAAAGTGCTGATTGCTGTTGATGACATGTTAACTGAAAAATAATACATTAACATTAAAAGGCCTGTTTTTCACGTTGAATACTTTTTTTTCAAACAATTGTTTTTTTTATAAATGTTGTATTTTTCTAGAACTCTTCTGTTAGCTAGTGAATAGGTGTTTGTTAAGTTTTAGACAACTGATAGTGAGTTCTCACTGAGAGAAGAGGAGGTAACCAGAAGGATGTTTCCTGGGAAGAACTGTCTGAATCACAAGACCTCAACAAAGTATTGTGCCCCTTTGAGAAAACTGGGAATTTGTTTATTCCCCGGAGTTTGCTGTTATGGTACAGGATGGTGAATAAGATGGAGGAAAATAATTTTACAATCTAGAACTTGTGTACTTAATTAGTAAATTAATATAAATGCACAAGTTCTAGATTGCAACATTATTTACTAGGATAGGATTCCTTCCCCAACTCTGTAACTGGAGACTTGCTTTTAAGTTTCTGATGCCATCACGTTATGAGAGGTTGCCATACTTATATTTTATTAAAATTGACTGCTGATACCTTTGAGCAGAGATACATTGCAGCCTAAAATGCAAAGGCTTTATGCTTTTACGTAGATTTTTCTCTCATCGTAGCTTGTTATTGGGATACTGAACTAACGCCTTTTTCTCTCATTAGTCCAAATTATTTAGAATAGGGAATTTTAATTATGGAAGAGGCTTTTCTTTATTATTATCATATTAACTGCGATTTAAACAACCATTGTGTTCTATTTTATAATCACAAATTGATTAATGGACTATATTCATTTTTAATGCTGAAATCTAAGGATTAAAATCAAATCAATAGAAAGATGAAAAACTAAAACAATTGAAAATAAAACTCGTTATCTCACACTAACTCTCTTTATTGACTAAACTAAAAGTCTTTGATGATTTATTATTATGTAGATGATTGCTCTTCACTTCTCTTTCTCGACAAACAAAGGTCCATATGACCAGTGGCCTGGTTATTTAATGATTATTCTGGAAAGTTGAGATTGTGAAAAACCCTCTCCCTCATAGACATCTACAGAAGCAGTCATAGGTCTCTTTAGAAGTATGTTGGCTTTTAGAGAATTTCTGTATTTAAAAGTAAATTGTTAATAATAGGACATATGAAAGACAAGAGTAGTAAAATATAAATGTTATTTTTGATGCATGACTCAACCCTGTACGAAGGCAACAGGGAAGTGAGCATTTTTAGCAAATGCATTATTATCCTCCCTTTCTCCAGCTGCTTCAAATCAGTTGTTAGTTCATTTTTTGGAAATCAAAATGAGTGAGGCTATACAAAAACTGCCAAGTGGAAGACTTCCTGGAGAAGATGGTTTGGCTCTGATAATGTTTAATTAATGACTAACTCCACTGCTTAATAATTGATACTTCTAAAGGCATATTAACACCAAGTTTGGATAATAAATCTGAAGAGGATTGGGCAGAGGGCTCAAGTATTAGAAAGAGTAAACCTTTTACAGACTGGCCCCACAGATAATGGTAAAAATTAATGCTCTGTGTCAAGAATTTTGCATACAGTTTTTATACCTAGAGGCATGATATAGGGATACTCACTGTCCCTTTCACTGCATGCCCTGGTGATGGAGCCCCTGGTGTGCCTCGTTAGAGAACCACATTCACAGAGATGGATAAGGTTCCTAGGATGTGCAATAGCAGTTTGACTATACGCAGACGATGCACTGCTATATGCTAGATAACCCAGAGTTAATCTTTGCCTATTATTACACATAATTATGCAATTGGTACTATGCCGTGTTTCAAAATTAATTGGAATAAATCTAAGATTTTCCCCATGACAAGCAATATGAAACAGACCACCCTAGATTTCCTATTACAATGGACTTCTGACTCTGTGCGATAGAAGGGAGTAAAAATTCACGGAGACACAGAAGTTTTCTTTTGAGACAACTATGGACCAGTACTTGACATACAGACTGACATCATTAATCACTGGATGAAGCTTCCCTGTTCTTGGTGGCCAGAGTCTTGTCATGAAGATGGAGGTCCTTCTCAGACTATTGTACCTCTGTGAAAATGTGCCCATTAATTATTTTAGGACTAACTTTTGACATTTCAAAACACTGAAGATTAAAGTAGCTCGGGTGGACAAGCTTCCCAAAGTCACATTAAACTGTGACCCTGGCCTGTGAGGCTGCTAAGTTGGCAGGCCCTGACTTAAAGATGTATTTCACTGCTACCAACACCATGTTAACACATTTCTGGTTCACACAACACAGCGAGCACCATATCTATTATTTGAGAGGGATAAAGCAGCTTTACCCTTCCTGCATACAGTGTTGCTTACCTCCTGATAGTGTGACTGGCAAAATGAACACTGCAAAATGGACTAGCTCTATGGTTAGCAGTTAATATGGGCCTTCATAGACTGTACTTGCCACTGCTTCCTCTGTTGAATTATCCATGGATTCCCCACCATGAAACACTAAGCAACCAAACAACTACTCAAGCTATGGTAGACCAAAATGGGTTGTTTTTCTTTGTGAGGGAATATACAAGGCAGTTGAACAGCTGAAGGTGGAGACACTCAACCTCAGCCCCTTAGTCATATTTTGATATTTAGGAATGTGTTCTGTCATACCCTACAGGGCTGGTTAAATGATTTCCAATTAATCCAGTTGCGCTCCCTGCTCTCGCTCAAAACATAGAAAATGAAGGTCAGCACCAACTAACAAGAAAATAACTCCAATGAGGTTATAATGCAAGAAATAAACTTGGTTAACAAAACAAGAAGGTTAGGCACATGCAGCTTAGGGCTGAATATCACAGGCAAATAGTGGCCTTACTGATGTTCTCAAATTAAAACTATGGGGCATATTAAAGAAAAGTGGCGCTACACACAGAGCACCACAACTTTTCTTGCGCCCTTTACTTTACTTCACTATTGTGCAGGGTAGGGGGCAATAGCATAATATTTTATGACAGTATTGATGTACTCTGCGAGAGTAGCGCCAACATTTTGGCACTACTCACCCAGAGAACATAGGGGACCACTGTAAACAATGGTGTGCTCTGAGCTGGCGTTAAAAGTGCCAAAAAAAAATGATGCAAGGAAATTTGTTAGATTTCCTTGCTCCATCTTTTCGGCCTTCCTAACGGTGGAACACCCCCTTTGCGTACATTATGCCTCGTGCAGGCATAATTTAGCGTAAAGAGTTACAAAGTATAGCAATGCATGCATGAAGTGTGCCACTTTGAAATAATAATGTGGCGTTTTTGGCCTTCTAATGCAACATTAGCATTAAAAAAATGACGATAATGCGGCATTAGAATGGTGCCTGGGACTCTTAAATATGCCCCTATATTCCTTAATAGCAAACACAGACTAATATATTTTCAATTTCGACAACAGTTTTATTACACACCAGTCAGGATGTACGTATTCAGGCTATAACCAGATGCTATATGTGCTAAGTGTTCTCCACTGGAAGGCAGATTTCCTTCATTTGGACTGGAATTGCCCAGCAGTGAAGATGTACTGGGATACAATTTTCATTGGGGTCCACGAACCATAGAAATTGAACTTCTCCCCTCTTTACTGATAGTGTTATAGGGTATGTTAATGAAATCCCATGAGTGAAAAGCTGCTTCATAGAACTTAAAATGCTGTTAGCTGAAAGAAGAGTCACAGTTTGTTGAAGTAGAGGCCCTAGCCCAATGACTGAGTGCTGTGCAAAGGATATAATATTCTGGAATGAAGAACAGACAACTATTCATTACTCCTACCACATCAGTCCAGACCAAAGGACATTTAGAACACCTTTAGAGTATATCTATTAGAAATAGTGCTTTATTGGAGAAAGAGTGCTTAGTTGTAAGACACTACTGTGAAAGACTATAGCTCTGATTTAAGAAAAGTGGTGCTGCACCCAGTGCAGCATCACTTTTCTTGCAGCCCCTATAACCCCTCTAATGGAACTAGAGTAAAAAATGTTGACCCCTGAACTGATTTTAGGTCGGATTTCACTCCTCACACCGCGCAGCTCCTCCTGACTGCTTCCGTGCCCCCTAACCTGCCCTCGCTGCTGCTGCGAGTTCGAGGCCCTCCAGCACCTACAGGCACCCGCCTGTGCCTCATCCCTGGTGTCTAGTGGTTGCCGTAAGTATTGTGTCTCTGTCCTGTAATTTGTTTTTGTTTTCGTGCCTTTTTCCTTTTTGTGCCTCTTATTGCTTTCTGCCTCTTTCCCCTTGTTTTTGTGCCTTTTATTGCTTTTGACTTCTTTTCTCTTTTTTCACTTTTTCTCTGCTTTTTCAGCCGCTCTCTCCGTCTCCCTTTCCCGCTGCTGTGTCCCCTGCAGACGGCCTCCTCATGCCCCCATTCGCCCACCGCTCCCGCCTCCAGCTTCTCCTCCCTCCCACCTCCCCATCTTAATGGCGGCCTCTGCACGGTGCTAAGAGTAACCCCTGACCTGATTTTAGGTCGGGTTTCACTCCCCACACCACGCAGCACCTCCTGACTGCCTCTGTGCCCTCTACCCCGCCGTCGCTGCTGCTGCGAGTTTGAGGCCCTCCACCACCCGCAGGCTCCCGCCTGTGCCTCATCCCTGGTGTCTAGTGGTTGCTGTAAGTTTTGTGGGTCTGTCCTGTAATTTGTTTTTGTTTTTGTGCCTTTTTCCTTTTTGTGCCTCCTATTGCTTTCTGCCTCTTTCCCCTTGTTTTTGTGCCTTTTATTGCTTTTGCCTTCTTTTCTCTTTTTTCACCGTCTCCCTTTGCCGCCGCTGCATCCCCTGCAGCCCTGTGCCCTTCGTGCCCCCATTCGCCCACTGCTCCCACCTCTCAGCTGCTCCTCCCTCCCACCTCCCCTTCTTAATGGTGGCAGGCACGCAGTGGGTGTGCTGCTGATGCGCCAGAGGCAAGCCCGTCTGCGATCGTCCATGCCAGGACCACGCCCATTGCCAGAGGCCCTGGCCCCCGCATCTCCCACACCGCTCCTGCTTCCAAGCCACTCCGAAGACCACCCACAGACCCTTCACCTGCAGGAACTGCAGCATCTCCTGCCCCCAAGCCACCAAACACCTCACCAGAACCAAACGCAACCACCTCAACTGCATCCTCCTCAACACCCGCTCCGTCCACAAGCACGCCGTAGAAATTTGGGACCTTCTCTCCTCATCATCCCCGGACATCGCCTTCCTCACCGAAACGTGGATGAACCAACAGACCAGGAGGAGGGATCGCCGTTGTCCACAAGAACACCATCAGAATCTTGACCAACACTGATGACGCCCTTGATGCCGCCAAACACTTACATTTTCAGATTTACATCAACACCAACTCCACCCTCAGAGGAACCCTCGTCTACAGGCCCCCCAGCCACAGTTTAGTGACTCCATCGCCGACCTAATCTACTGACTACATCCTCCTCGGCAACCTGAATTGTCATCTCGAGAACACCAATGACAGCAACACCACCGCCCTGATCGACAACCTCGCCAACTTAGGTCTCAAACAACTTGTCACGACTCCCACCCACTCCACCGGCTCACACTCGACCCCATCTTTTCCGCTAGTAGCCATGTCACCTTCAGCCATACCACTGAACTCCATTACCGACCACCGCTACGTCCACTTCACCACACACCACCACTGACAACGGATTCCCCGCAGCAGCTGGAAAAAGAGCACTGAAGACCAGCTGATCTCCACCCTCGCACATGCCCCGCCGCCCATCACCACCAACCCCAACACAGCCACCCTCAACCTCAGACAATGGATAAATGACTGCGGCAACACCCTCGCCCCATTCAGGAAACCCCCCAACAATCGCACCAGCACAAAGGCCATCCGGTTCACCGCCGACCTTCAGGCCTCCAAGTGGGAATGCCAAAGAATCGAGAAGAGGTGGCACTACAAACAAACAGAGAGCAACCACAACGCCCTCAAGACAGCCATCCACAAGCACCACCAACTAGTCCAAACCACCAAGATAGACTTCTACAAGGATTGTATCAACAACAACGCACACAAGAGCAAAGAACTCTTCAGCATCATCAAGGAACTCACAAACCCCAGGTCCTGATCCATCAACCCCCCTACCTCGCAAGACCACTGCAACTCCCTCTCCAACATCTTCCACCACAAGATCACGGACATCCACAACAGCTTCAACACCTCGACCCTCACGACCACCACAGCCACCACTAACCCCAACACACACAGCAGCTCCAACCTCCTGCTCTCCTGGACCCAGATCTACGACAAAGTCACTATCATGACCATGAGCACCATCCACTCCGGATCTCCCCCGACCCCTACCCCACCACATATTCAACAGAGCTAGCCCCATCATCGTCCCCCAACTCTGCATGACCATCAACAGCTGCTTCGAGCCCGCCACCTTCCCAGAGACCCATCTCCCTCCTTCCCTTCCCGGAGATGGTCATAGAGAAGATCGTCAACGGCCAACTGACTCGCTTCCTGGAGGACAACAATATGCTGGATGCCTCCCAATCCGGATTCCGGAAAAACCACAGCAGAGAGACTGCCCTCACCGCTGCAACCTATGACATCAGGACCATGCTCGACAAAGCCGAAACTGCAGCTCTCATTCTCCTGGACCTCTCGGCCTCCTTCGACACTATCTGCCACCACACCCTCCGTACTCGCCTCCATGACGCAGGAATCCACCACAAAGCCCTGGACTGGATCACATCCTTCCTCTCCGGCAGAACCCAGAGAGTCCGCCTCCCTCCTATCCTCTCTGAAGCAACCAAGACCATCTGCGGCGTTCCCCAAGGATCCTCACTCAGCCCAACCCTTTTTAACATCTACATGACACTGCTCGCCAACATCGTCCGATCCCACAACCTTAATATCATCTCCTACGCCGACGACACTCAGATGATCCTCTCACTCACCAAGGACCCCTCCACCGCCAAAACCAACCTCCACGATGGATTAAAGCCCATCGCCAGCTGGATGGAGAGGAGCCGAATAAAAACTGAACTCAGACAAGACAGAGATCCTCATCCTCGGCTCCAACCGCTCCGCTTAGGACGACTCCTGGTGGCCAGCCTTCCTTGGACCGCACCAGCACCCACCAACCACGCACGCAACTTAGGTTTCATCCTAGACTCAGCACTCACTATGACCCACCAAGTCAACGCCGTCTCATCCTCCTGCTTGAACACCCTCTGCATGCACCGCAAGATCTTCAGATGGGTCCCCACTGAAACAAGAAGGACGATCACCCACGTCCTCATCAGCAGCAGACTGGACTATGGCAACGCATTCTATGCGGGAACCACGACCAAGCTCCATAAAAAACTACAGTGTATACGGAACGCCTCCACATGCCTCATCCTCGACATCCCATGCCGCAACCACATCTCAGCCCAACTAAGAGACCTACACTGGCTCCCCGTCAACAAGAGGATCACCTTTAAACTCCTCATCCACGCTCACAAAGCACTCCACAATGCTGGCCCTGCCTACATCAACGAGCGGCTCACCTTCCACACTCCCAACTGACAACTCTGCTCTGCCAACCTCGCTCTTGCCACCATCCCTTGCATCCACCCAACCACAGCCGGTGGCAGATCTTTCTCCTACCTCGGCGCTAAGACCTGGAACTCACTCCCCATCCACCTACGACAGACCCAGGACCTGCTGACCTTCAGGATACGCCTCAAGTCCTGGCTGTTTGAGCAGTAGCACTTCACCCTTCCCCACCCCATCAGCACCTTGAAACCTAGCGGGTGAGTAGCGCACTTTACAAATGATTGATTGATGCTAGTTTGGAGCTTTGCAGGATTAGCTTAAAAAATGTTGATGCTAATCCTGCAAAGCTCATTGAGGCCCATTGAAAACAAGATCATACCTCCTTTTAATGCCTGCTCTAAGCAGGCATTAAAAGTGCCAACATAAACGACTCAAATTAATCTTTTAGATTTCTTAGCGCCATTATTTTGTCCCTCCTAACAGGCATAATGTAGCGCAAAGTGTTACAAAGTGTTGCAATGCATGTATTACGCCACTTTGTAAATTTGGCATGGTGGTTTTTCCCTCATTGGGTCACATTAACGTAAACAAAATAATGCTAATATGGTGCAAGAAGGTGCTAAAGGCTCATGAATCAGCCCCTATGTGTGACGACCAACTACTAAATGCAGATTTGTTAAGACAAATGCCACAAGAATTATTGCTGTTGGGAGCTACACGTCTTTTGAACAGTGAATATAGAAGTTCATCAGAACTGTAAATGTATGATTGCATGGTCAAAATCAACTGCTTCTATTAATGGGGAAGAGGGGTTAACCTATGCTGCAACTTGCTTCAAAAGTTTACAAAAGGTATCAGGATCAAAGATTTTCAGCTCCTTTGTAATTTTTTCTTTCTTGTTTTCTATTTGCTATTGTGTTCTGCTGTTTTGGCTAATGTGCTCTGAGTCTACCAGATGCCTTCTCTCGCAACACGACCTGACTCCATTGCTGCTGTTTCTTTTGTCATGCTTTTCCCAGTCTGCAGGCTCTCTGGGCTGCCAGAGTTTTACAGGTACACTTGAGCTGTTACTGGTATTTTCTTACAGCAAACCTGGTAATTCCTGGGCTGGAGTAGGGTTTTTGCTGGAGGTGGCTCCACCTTGTATTAGCTATCTTCTAGGTCATTTTTCTAGGTGTACTGGGAGGATGTAGGCAAGTAGGTGCGTGTCTGAAGAACTACCAATACAAGCAGAGTAGGTATTGAACAACTGAATATACCCCCAGTGTTTCACTAACCATTACCCCCAGTTTCTCCAATTGACATTGTGTGCTCTTGGGTTCTGTCACTCTCCAAAGATAAGAGTCGTGGGTATTAGTATCATAATCTACCAAATTTAGGCCCTCATTTCAACCTCAGCTGTCTTTTTCCAAGACCGCTGAGGTTCCTCCGGGCCGAATACTGCCAGTGGTGGCGGTCTTCCGCCAACCATATCATGACTGCTGGCGGTCGGCGGTGAAGTGGAGGCTGCTCCTCTGCCACGTCATCAGAACACCACCCACTGTAATATGACCCAGTATTCGGTGTGGAGGTGTTCTGGTGATGAGGTGCTGGCGACTGAGCATCCCCCCTGGATCCCGTTCCCTCCCGAGGATCACCAGAACAGGTAAGGTGATCGGTTGTTAGGGGAGGGGGTGAGGGGGTGTTGTGTGGTGTGTGCGTGCATGGGGGCGTGAGAGTGTAGAGGGGTTGTGTGAGTGTATGCATGCAGGGGTGTAATGTGCATATGGGAAATGTGATGTGTATGTATGTGTGCCTCTATGTGTGCGTGTATGTGTGTGAGTGGTGTGAGCATGCATTCAGGGGGATGTGGGGGGTGTGTTTTGGGGTTTCTGTGGGTGTGGGGGGGCGGGGGTGGGGAGGGGGTCCTACCTCCTTTGAAGGGTGGTAGGGGGGTCATGGGTGTTGGGGGAGGACTCAGGGGAGGGGAAGGGGGAGACCCCAATCAGTGGCACGGAACGAATTCCCTGGCACTGATAGTGCCTACCACCATGGATTTTGTGGCAGGAAAAAAAAAAACGAAACCATGGCGGTATGCGGGGTCCTGATACTACCGGCGGTCTAGTGATGGCCGCAGGGCTGGAGACCGAAGTCTCCAGCCCAGTGGTCATTACCACCCTGGGGGTCAGTGTGTTAAAGTGGCGGTTTTGGATGGCGCCCATTTTTTTAACCGTGGGCCTGTTGCCGGTATTACCACCGCTTTAACACCGACCGCCAGGTTTGTAATGAGGGCCTTAAAGTCTCAAGCCTTGCAGCAGGAATCAGAGAGGAAACACTGACCCCTATATTACTTCATCTTACCCTATAATTGGCAGTTACCCATGTTCTTGTATTGGTAACTCCCAGGGGATAAATATCAAGCTCTATGTTGTTTAAAACTGTTTGCCAAGTTAAATCTATCAGATGGAAATAAAACCCCTCTGTTATCTGGAATCATCCTTTGCAAATAATCTACTGGCCACAGATATCTCTAGGTGCCTATGGCTGTCCAACATCTTTTATGGTTCAAATTTGTCCTATTGTTTCAAAGTGCAGAGTTGGTATAAAGAGATAGAGTGAAATGAAAGCCCTCCTTCCATAGGGTGGCTACGCCAACGTAGTTAAATAAGTGAAAGTGACAACAGGAATCAAAATATAATCACAAATACCCCTTTGCCCCCATACCACTCCTGGATGATGCCCTGAATCTACATTAACCTATCCCCAGTCTCAAGTTCCTTCCTGTTGACTCTTGACCCCTTCTTTTGTAGTGGTGAGTCACAGCAGACACAAGAAGTTAGGGTATGTCAGTGTGTATGGTATGCCCTGTAGTATATTTACCCATGTTAGAACTGGGGTTTCTGGTTGTTGGTGTACGCACACTGTACAAAAATGAACCACCACTCTAGTCAGGGTAAGCTAGATACATATGGGCTCACCTTCTGGTAGCTTGGCACATTGCAGTCAGGCTTATCTAAAGAGGCAATGTGTAAAGTATTTGTGCAACACACACACGCCCTCAGTAACACCACAAAAAGTACTCCACACAGGGTTAGAAAAATAGACTATATTTTAATGAGTAAAACAAGACCAACACAACAAAGATCCAATCAGTAGGATTCACGTTATGACTTTTCAAAGAATAAACCAAAAATAGTGCTTAGAGGTGAATAGCTCTAAAAGGTTACTTGAAGTCATGCTAGACCAAGGTAAATTCAACGTTCAGGCTGACCCGGAGGTGTCTAGGCACTTAAATTACAGTGAATAGTAACAGGCTGCTACTTTTATTGGCTAAAAGTCTAGGTATTAAATCATTTCGGAACAAGCTAAGATCCTATTGACTAAACAGCCAGTTTTTTTAAGTTTTTCAGGTCTAATGGAAGCAAGTTTTGAGAATTAATCAGCAACTGTAAGTCAAAATCCATTTACTCATCACAGTTTCAATTTCAATCTTCGGAGTCAATGATGATAGATGGTGTGCGTTTCAAACTGTGATTAAAATGTTTTAGCAAGTATATCTTTATTGATCATTGTCATAGAAAATCATTCAATTAATCAGTACAACTCATTAATAGAGCAAATGCAAAAAGTGTGTTTCATAAAGGAAAATTCCCATTTTACATTATGGAGGATGAGAGAAAAGCATTAGTTAGAACCCATAAAGAGCTTCAAATTTGAGAGGTGAAAGCATGAAGCTTTTAGTATAAAATCCCAAGTCATAAAGCAGAACTTCCCATAAAGAGACATTAAAAAAACTCAGTAGAGTCTCAGAGTAGAATAGATTCAGACAAGGAAATTAAAAGGTCTCTCAGAATGAATCTGAGGTGCATCATCAAAGGGTTCAACAAAGAGTCTGGGTCAGAATCTGCTGGATCTGTTATAGTTCTGAACAGCCTACTCTAGGAACACACACATATGATTTCTCATATCACTTGTTCTCTACAATATGTGGCAGTTCACAGCAACTTGTCCTAGTAGTAGTACGACTCCCTCAGTTCACATACTACATGACATAAACAGTTCATGATTAAGTCTCTATATTTCAGAAGGAGATAATGCACTTTCTCTGAATATATTATTGTTCTTATGAAACATTCGATGTAAATCAAACTAAACATTTTATTACATTATGATATTCAATGAAAGCTATGTCTATGGGAATGATTAAAGTATAACAATTTCTTATTAATTCATGTCTTTCTCAAAACATCTGCATCATTGAAAGTTTAACATTGACATTCCTGACTTGGGTAAAAGAAAGACAGGAAATGCATTCTACAATCTCTTTATCTAAATACTGTAGCTTTGAGAGCCTACTTCTCACAATAGCATTTAAAATACAGATTTTGTCTGAGGCTCACACATTTTATTTCTACATTTTAATTGCATTCAGCTTCATTATTATAAATGCTCCCACAGAAACTCTGAGCTAATCCATAAAAGACCTCATCAATGGGGCCTCCCCATGAGTCTTCTCTGACATGGGTGTGGCCAATCAAGACTGTTGGCTGTCTTCAGTGGGACCCCAAAGGAGAATGACAGCATGTCCTTAAGCGCATGGTCCTTCTTCACTTGTGCCGTAGCCTTGGTCTATCCCCACATTTATGGGCTCGACGACTGCCTCCCTAGCCTTGCCATATGCGCCTGGCAGGAGTCCCACGAGTAAAACTTTAACACCAAGAAGTGCAGTATTTGAACCACCACTATATGTATCAAACTCTCTGTTCTCCCATAGCTGCAAGAGTCTCAGCAGCTGGGAAGCCCTACTGTGTTGTAGCTCTGTGCCAGTTCCCCCATGACATGAGGCATGAGATAAGTGTCCAGTGACCCCAAGACCATCTGTGCCACCGTGCAGGGTGCTTCCCCTCTCCATGATTGCCAATGGGACTGCTCATGCGGCACCAGTAAACATAAGCACTCTATCATGGGCTCAGCTTGGTCACTTGCTCTACCCCGGGGGACTGCTGCTCACCAGAGTTTCTCAGGCTGGTGCTCCAGGGTTGATGCCCCCTTCATAGCATGGAGGGCCTAACCTCATCCGCTCTCCTGACTCGTTCTCTCTAACATTGCTGTGCAGCCTTGTTATTCCAGGGTGTCACGCTTGCAATGTGGTGCCACTTCAGGCCCCCTCCCAGGGTGCGAAGGGTTGGCTCTCTTTCACTGCATGGCTGCTGCCACCTTGCTCAATGTAGTTGCAGGGCTACCACCACCAGAGCACCCAAATGCAGACAGAGGGTCAGCGCACAGGATCACATCTACGCTAGCAGCTTCCAGGAGGAATACTGATCCCTAAAAACACTACTTCGAGCCCCAGTCTCTGTGTTTAAAGCTTTACAAGGTGATGGGCAAGTGGAGGAGCAGAGTAAAGTGTCCTACATGGTTACCATCTTGACATTCTCCCTGTCCAGCATCTATTGGGATAATTTTTTGCTGCATGACCCTCAGTATGAAATGTGATAGTTGATACTTGTGGTCAAAGCAAATGCTCAAAATTTAGTTTAAGCAATCTCCTACAACCTTGAATCAGCAGTGTCTGTGCACACTACCTAGAGTAAAAACAAATCTATGCCTCTGCAGTCATTGATAATGCTCACATGCTTCCTCTAATGAACCAATGGTTAAATATGAATCATGCCTATCACAGCTACCAGAGGAAGATGCATCTGCACATTTGTGAGAAAGTAGCCTCTTTCTAGCCTTGTTACCCCCGATTTTGGCCTGTTTGTGAGTATATGTCAGGGTGTTTTCCCTGTCTCACTGGGATCCTGCTAGCCAGGGCCCAGTGCTCATAGTGAAAACCCTATATTGTCAGTATGTTTGTTATGTGTCACTGGAACCCTGCTAGCCAGGACCCCAGTGCTCATAAGTTTGTGGCCTATATGTATGTGTTCCCTGTGTGATGCCTAACTGTCTCACTGAAGCTCTGCTAACAAGAACCTCAGTGGTTATGCTCTCTCTGCTTTCCAAATTTGCCACTAACAGGCTAGTGACTAAATTTACCAATTCACATTGGCATACTGGTACACCCATATAATTCCCGAGTATATGGTACTGAGGTACCCAGGGTATTGGGGTTCCAGGAGATCCCTATGGGCTGCAGCATTTATTTTGCCACCCATAGGGAGCTCTGACAATTCTTACACAGGCCTGCCAGTGCAGCCTGAGTGAAATAACATCCACATTATTTCACAGCCATTTACCACTGCACTTAAGTAACTTATAAGTCACCTATATGTCTAACCTTCACCTGGTGAAGGTTGGGTGCAAAGTTACTTAGTGTGTGGGCACCCTGGCACTAGCCAAGTTCCCCCCACATGGTTCAGGGCAAATTCCCTGGACTTTGTGAGTGCGGGGACACCATTACACGCGTGCACTGTACATAGGTCACTACCTATGTACAGCGTCACAATGGTAACTCCGAACATGGCCATGTAACATGTCTAAGATCATGGAATTGTCACCCCAATGCCATTCTGGCATTGGGGTGACAATTCCATGATCCCCCGGGTCTCTAGCACAGAACCTGGGTACTGCCAAACTGCCTTTCCAGGGTCTCCACTGCAGCTGCTGCCAACCCCTCAGACATGTTTCTGCCCTCCTGGGGTCCAGGCAGCCCTGGCCCAGGAAGGCAAAACAAAGGATTTCCTCTGAGAGAGGGTGTAACACCCTCTCCCTTTGGAAATAGGTGTGAAGGCTGGGGAGGAGTAGCCTCCCCCAGCCTCTGAAAATGCTTTGATGGGCACAGATGGTGCCCATCTCTGCATAAGCCAGTCTACACCGGTTTAGGGATCCCCCAGCCCTGCTTTGGTGCGAAACTGGACAAAGGAAAGGGGAGTGACCACTGACCTGCACCTCCCAGGGGAGGTGCCCAGAGCTCCTCCAGTGTGTCCCAGACCTCTGCCATCTTGGAAACAGAGGTGTCTGTGGCACACTGGACAGGTCTAAGTGGCCAGTGCCAGCAGGTGACATCAGAGGCTCCTTCTGATAGGCTCTTACCTCTCTTGCTAGTCAATCCTCCTTCCTAGGTAGCCAAACCTCCTTTTCTGGCTATTTAGGGTCTCTGCTTGGGGAATTCTTCAGATAATGAATGCAAGAGCTCACCAGAGTTCCTCTGCATCTCCCTCTTCACCTTCTGCCAAAGGATCGACCGCTGACTGCTCAGGACGCCTGCAAAATCGCAACAAAGTAGCAAGACGATTACTAGCAACCTTGTATCGCTTCATCCTGCCGGCTTTCTCGACTGTTTCCAGGTGGTGCATGCTCTGGGGGTAGCCTGCCTCCTCTATGCACCAGAAGCTCTGAAGAAATCTCCCGTTGGTCAATGGAATCTTCCCCCTGCAACCGCAGGCAACAAAAGACTGCATCACCGGTCCTCTGAGTCCCCTCTCAGCACAACGAGCGTGGTCCCTGGAACTCAGCAACTCTGTCCAAGTGACTCCCACTGTCCAGTGACTCTTCAGTCCAAGTTTGGTGGAGGTAAGTCCTTGCCTCCCCACGCTAGACTGCATTGCTGGGTACCGGGTGATTTGCAGCTGCTCCAGCTCCTGTGCACTCTTCCAGGATTTCCTTTGTGCACAGCCAAGCCTGGGTCCCCGACACTCTAACCTGCAGTGCACAACCTTCTGAGTTGTCCTCCGGCATCATGGGACTCCCTTTTGTGACTTTGGGTGGACTCGGGTTCACTTTTCTTCTAAGTGCCTGTTCAGGTACTTCTACGGGTGCTGCCTGCTTCTGTGAGGGCTCCCTGACTTGCTGGGCGCCCCCTCTGTCTCCTCATCCAAGCGGCGACATCCTCGTCCCTCCTGGGCCACAGCAGCATCCAAAAACCCTAACCGTGACCCTTGCAGCTAGCAAGGCTTGTTTGCAGTCTTTCTGCGTGGGAACACCTCTGCAAGCTTCTTCACGACGTGGGACATCCATCCTCCAAAGAGGAAGTTCCTAGTCCTCTTCGTTCTTGCAGAACACCAAGCTTCTTCCAACAGGTGGCAGCTTCCTTGCACCCTCAGCCGGCATTTCCTGGGCTCCTGCCCACTCTTGTCACTGTCGCGACTATTGGACTTGGTCCCCTTGTCTTATAGGTACGCAGGTCTGGAAATCCACTGTTGTTGCATTGCTGGTGTTTGTTCTTCCTGCAGAATCCCCCTATCATGACTTCTGTGCTCTCTGGGGGTAGTAGGTGCAATTTACACCTACCTTTCAGGGTCTTGGGGTGGGCTATTTTTCTAACCCTCACTGTTTTCTTACAGTCCCAGCGACCCTCTATAAGCTCACATAGGTTTGGGGTCCATTCGTGGTTCGCATTCCACTTTTGGAGTATATGGTTTTTGTTGCCCCTATACCTATGTGCTCCTATTGCAATCTACTGTAACTTTACATTACTTGCATTACTTCCTTTTGCTATTATCGGCATAATTTTGGTTTGTGTACATATATCTTGTGTATATATATTAGCCTCATACTGAGGGTACTCACTGAGATACTTTTGGCATATTGTCATAAAAATAAAGTACCTTTATTTTTAGTACTTCTGTGTATTGTGTTTTCTTATGATATTGTGCATATGACACCAGTGGTATAGTGGGAGCTTTACATGTCTCCTAGTTCAGCCTAAGCTGCTTTGCCATAGCTACCTTCTATCAGCCTAAGCTGCTAGAAACACCTCTTCTACACTAATAAGGGATAACTGGACCTGGCACAAGGTGTTAGTACCTCTGGTACCCACTAAAAGCAAGGCCAGCCTCTTACAATATTCATAGAAGATATGGGATTCATGATTCTCTTAACTGTCTACAACTATTCCCAGACTGGTTTAAGCCCAGTTACTTGCTACTCAACTAACCTAAAACTATATTAATATTCTTCTGCTTGAAAGACAACGCTTCCTACCGTAAAATGCAGAACTTACCTATGGGCACCCCAACGATTAGAATCTCCATTACTACTTTTAAACCTATATTGAAAGCTAGATTGTCGAGGGATCCTTATAGTTAACACCAGAGACCTAGAACCTTTGAGTTCAGTTTCCTGTACATAATAAATATACACTTTTCTGACTTGTTGACTCATCACTCAGTCACTCGCTCACCCACCCATTAGCTTACTTAGAATTTAAAGCTTTTTTGCAGCTTTGACCCTTATAGGTAAATATAAGCCATTTTTTTTTAGTTTATGAGGAGAAGGACATCTCAAAATTAAAAAAAAACAAGCGTTGGAAAAGCCCATAGATTTGGCTTTAGTGTGCTTACAGAGCCAAATACGCACATGCACAAATGCTGTTTGCATGTGTTGATGCACAGAAGTTGTTTAGCATATAAATGAAGGACATTTTGGCTTTGCTGATACTGGAGACAAAGTAACACAAATTATTGTTTGTACAGATTGCATATAAGACTAAAAGAAATCAATGTGACAAACAGTGCAAATATGATTAAGGGTACGTTTTAGGTGTACAGTAGTACCTCCTGATTTACAATGGAAGCATTTACTAAAAGGCAGAAAGATGCAACCAATATCAAGAGTTGAGAAAATACTGCTATGGACAGACCACTCTTTGCTTAGTTTCAAGAATTGGGTACAGTAGGTCTTGGAGACAGCTGCGCTGGCAATCTAGACATTTTGGAAAGATTACCCTGCAGGTTTAGTAATATGTAAACTGAAAGAGAAGTGGCCAACGGACTAAATTAGAATAGGAAACCAGCAACGCGATTGCCACCATTGCTTTTTAATGTTTATTTTCATTGAATCACATGGTACAACGTGCGAAGATACACAGTATGTGCTCCATATTAGGAAAACAAACTGCTCTCTTACAGGTTAAATAGTTTATACACTAGTTGTGCTCAGTACAAATTCTTTGGGGACAAGTGAATTACTTGAGATGCTTTAAGAACGAAAAAAAGCTGACACCTGTATTGCAAACCAAAGAAAATAAAGATAAAGGCCAATTTACCAGGCGCTTTCATGGCCTTCAAACGCTCAGATTGTATGTATTCTCTTATGTTCTATTACACTATTTATTTATTATTTATGTACATATCTTTACATATCAAATTGCAATTTAGCTAAGGCTTGATATAGAAGCACAGTCGCAAACATCTTGCACAGTCAGCAGTAGTTAATCGTGTGAATTCCATCCTATAAAACAAAATATCAGTTCATAAAACTATTGCGGGCTTCCAAAGAAACATGCAGAGGATATAAAAACGATAAAAGAAAAACAGAACATTATGTTGCTATTAAAGTAGCATCTGAATATAGACTAGGGAACCATGTCGACTCAGTTGTAGCTTTAGGTGGCTTCCTTCAGTTATGAATTGGATGGATCTATCCCCCGCAGGATCCAATGTATTGCTTGCTCGTCCTCAAGGCATAGTTTCTTTCAACATACACGGGTGGAACAAGAGTAGGGTTACATTCCGTAGATTTACATCACACACTCCAAGCACCCCTCAATCATGCAAGAAATGGGCAGACAGGATACCAAATACCTTCCTTTCGTACTCACACACTCCAGACTAATCCAGGTGTACATTACAAGGACGTAGATAAAAGGAACCATAGGATGGAGCAGACTTCACCAAAATATTCTGCACATAGAAGCAATTATGTTATGTAATGATCACATTATAATTGAAAAGTGAGAAACTCCATTTCAGGATTTCCAGATATACTCATGTTAGGGCCTTACATTGTGCAAATCTGAGGCCCATAAAGTGCTAACTAATGAATCAAGATTCAAACTGAGGTTGTTCAACAAACCAAAACATTTAAAAATAGTTAAAGTTTCAAACCATAAATTAAAGGATAAAGGTTTACAGAAGGCCAAATTATCAATTAATATGGAGTTTAAATCAATATAAGTCATATTAGTAAGGTGAGGAAGTAGCATAGGGGTCACATCAAAGGGAAGAAAAATTGAAAAACAGTCATCCTATACAGAGGGCCATATTTATGTCATGTGTTGTGTCACTCTTGCACCACACAATGTGGTGCAAGTGCAACGCAAGCCCAAAATGCGATTTATGAAGCCAAGGAAGGCCATCTTGCATAGCCCTGACTGGCTTCATTAATCTGAAGTAAAGCAAAGCAGTTCAAATTGCTGTGTTGCTTTACTCTGCCCCAGAGAGGCATTCCATTGGTGTTGCATGGATGTACCCATGCAACATCCATGGATTTTGAGGTATTCCCTGATTTGCCAGAAGTGGTAGACCTGGGCATGCACTAAAATGGTACACCTTTCTAGGAGAGGTGTAACAATGAAAAAAATATTTCTTTCTCCTTGTTTCTTCCTATTACTGTGTGTGCTGCTTTCTGCAAGACACATAGAACAAGGAAAATGCCTCAGGGGATTGTTTTTGTCCAGGAAGGCGCCCCTTCTTGTGGAAAAACAGTCCTGCTTACAAAGCAATCACCCTTGCATCATGGTCAAGAGTGCCTGCATTGGTGATAGGCAGCCAAAACGGTGCCAGCGCAAGAACAAAACAAGGAATGTGGTGTGTTCTTTTAAATATGGTGCATTCCTGCCCTTTCCTTGTGAGGCAGTGCAATGCAGCAAGGTAACTTGTTGCACTGTGCTGCATCACTTGGCCATACATGCGGCCCAGAGTATTCTAAATCTCCTACTCTACTCTAAGCTACATCATAAAATGCACTCATTACGTGCTCTGCATTAACTTAAATCACACATTCTCCAAACCAACACACAGGTCTCATGAAAAGATCAAATCGGATTTGCCAAACATTTGTATACCCATATGCTTCTCAGGATCTTCCACATTACAGCTTTTCTTTGCACCCTTGAAATTTACATTATCTGCAAAAAATGAGATACAGGCACCGGTCTGTACTCTGTAGGTGTGTCTGTGAGTATGCTAACAGTTATAACATTCCATGAATATCACAGTGAAAAGAAAATATATCATGTAAAAGAAGGCAAAAAAAGTAAATTGCATTTGAGAATTAGAACTCCAGTATCTTCTAGACATAACGTTAATGTGACACGAAGCAAAATGCCAACTAGCATTAGGCAATTTAAAATGAAGGCATACATTAGCTATGATCAATGTAAATGTGAATTAACATGAATTTTCCTCTACAAACACAGCTGTGTCTCTGTGTGTTTATGTCAAGTTAATGAAAAAGCTTTTAAAATATTATAACACTTTTACCTCAAGGAACACCTCAAACAAAAAAGCTCATCGTCATTGATTCCTGCAAAACAATAACAGCCAAAAGTGGGAAAACGAAGAAGATTACCAAGTCTTACATTATTTATATCATTTATATATAAAGAGGTAACCCAGGTATATTTAGTTCTGGAGGAACACCAACAGAGAAGTTATAATTTAAAAAAATACTTTAACTTAACAGGGCATATTTACAAGCCCCTAGCTCCTCTTTGCGCCACCCTAGCATCATTATTTTACACTAAGGAGTTGTTAAGGAGGCCAACAATGTGCACCTTATTTACAAAGTGGGGCAATGCAAGCATTACACCACTTTGTAACCCCTTGCACAACATTATACCTATGCTTGGTATAATGTATGTAAGAGGGTGTTCCCACACAGGAAGGCCCAAAAAAATGATGCAGTGAAATTTACAAGATTTCACTGCAGCATTTTTTCCGTCATCTTTGCAGTCTGCTCAGGGCAGGTGTTAAAGTGATGCTCCCATAATGACCTACGGGTCTCCTTGTGCTTTGCTGGACTAGCACCATAATTTATGGCACTAATCCAACAAAGCCCCACAATAGCATCATAAATTATGACGCTGTTATGCTAACATGCGCCATGGTGCATAGTAAATACAGCTCTACCATGGCGACGTTAGGGAGTCACAGGGTGATGCAAGAAAAGAGGCACATCAGAGCTGATGCGCGCTTTCTTGTAATTATGCCCTGAAGTATTTTCTTTTAGATAAAAAAAGAGGGTGAAAAGTTATTCCAGAAATTCATATCCTTGACTACTAAGGATCTTCCACCATGCTTTAGTCTCTTGAAGAAACATTGTTGATTCATTTGAGAGAAAGTTTATGGCACTGGAACACCCCGCTTGCATACATTATGCTTGGTGTAGGCAAAATGTAGGCATAATGTGGCGCAAGGGGTTACCAAGTGGTGCAATGCAAATATGGCACAGAGTTTTTGCCCTTCCAATGCCACATTAGCGTAAAAAAAAGATGCTATTGTGGCGGTGGAATGGTGCAAGGCCACCATCAATCTGGGCCGTACAATTTTGACTTGAAGTAAAAAGCCTGACTGTTTTGTGCCAAGCTACCAGAGGGTTAAGCACTGGTTAATTTAGTGAGTTTTAGTGGTTCACCCTCCTAAGGATTGTGGTTGTTGCCTGACTGGGGCTTACACACCCCATCAACCAATAACCCAACTTCTTATAGTGATCAAACTTTCAGAGTTCATCAGGACCTTCGCCGCAGTGTGCTTTGTGCCTAATGCTAAGTAAATTGCATTTTGTGTAAATAAAAAAGATTGCTTCATTTAAAGCAATCATAGACATGGTGGTCTGCTAAACCCAGCAGCCCACAATCCCTGTGATTGTAGCAAATCAAGATGGGTTGCAAATTGCAACCTGCATCATGAATATTGATAAGGCAGGACCATTTGCGACCCACCGTGAACCTCTAACAGTGTTAAACACACTGTTGTATATCACATTTTACAATTTCCAAATAGCAAATCACCAAAATTTGCTATTAGGAAATCATAAATCTGCAATTTTGTACATCTAGCCCTTAGTTTCAGGCAAATGAAGTCCTTAAATAAATTACAACAGCTTTAAATATAGAAGATGGTTTACATAAATTTCTATAAAGAGAGGTGATTACTAAAATTTGACTAAGATAAGAAAAGTTTTACCTACAGTATGATTATTTTGTATAATTGCCAATTGGGACAGTCTGCAGTGGTATCTCCTGTTATCTATCAATATATTACTGTTTACATAATCTGAGGAGTTGGAAGATAGGTATAAAATTTTAATAAAATAAGTATCTGTTAAATTTTGGGTGTACTGTTTCTCTAATTGTTGTCCCACATGTGCTTGATTCCTGTTTAATCATGGGTGTGTAAATATGATGATTTCAAGATGGTAGATATGATCCCTCCTTTGAGAAGAGCCAGTTAATCATCCATCATGTTTCATGCTTAACATGCATCTTTTTAACCTTGCACTTTGCACTTTTGAACTTGCATGGAAAATGAATTACCTTAGAGAAATAATACACTCATTTGAAGTTGCACTTACATGAGTGGCCGCCAATGTTCACAAAGTGTACTTTTTAATAGCCTATTAATGTAAAATGTTGATCTTATGTTTGATTAATGTAGTAGTATGTCATATTAACATTTATGCATTATTTATTAGCTTTACTTATCGTAGGCCTTAACTTAGCGAGGCCTTGGGCCTAAGCACAGCCTCATGTCATGCTGCATTTCTTAGGCAAGCTATAAAATGGCTGCTTAGAGAATTTAATTGTGATTTTCCACTGTACTGACCAAGTGCTCATAGTTGAAATTATTTCTCATGAGTACAGCTTGCTAGAATATGTTGTACTAGATAGGGATACAATGTATAAAGTAGTATGTGTAAGAATGACCTTCCCAGGAGAAGATAATGGATTCACTGACTGGAGTATAAGCTACAACAATATTGATACCTGAAAAGCCAAGCAATGGGAACGGGAGAAGAGGAGCAAGTCATCGACATGTGAACTGTATACTAGTAAATTAATAGATTGGAGGTTTTATTTTCATTGGACTAAATGCAAACATGCAATTCTTTGTCGAATGACAATGTGGGAAGTAGTTTTAGGAAATCTAACTTAGCCAGACTGCACTGAGAAGAGATGTACTATTCTCCCCTTTCTCTTTGAGCGTTTAGTTATTATCCTTTTCCATACTGCCTGAAGAGACTTTGCTTTTCCTGAACTTTAATGCTGAATCCTGATGCCTTTCTGACCGAACTGATGTCCAATTGATGAAGACTGTCACAGCCTGTTGAACCATTCTGAGGCAAGGTGCAAGACAAAGTTACTGATTGTTTATGTCTATTTGTTTTTGTCCCTAGGTACCAACTGCTACTTTTGATAGAGCCATAGTTAGATGTTTTTCCAAATTTGTGTTGACTAAATTCTTTTGCATTGCTATTCTAAACTGGAGTTAGTTAGGGTATTCACTGATGATGCTCACTACATGTAATAACAGCTGATGTCTTTTCCTTGATGAATCTAAATTTATGTTATTTTGTTTGCACAGATATTCATGCCATTCATTTGTACTGTACCTTTTGAAAGTGTAGTTGCTCAAGCTTTGATTAGATTGAGATTCTTTAGGTGTTTCAGACAGCCAGTATTGTTTCTGTATGTTTATCATTTGAATTTGAGACTAAGTTATGTGACATTAGCATTGTTAATATAGGGAAATAAACATTCTAACTTTTACATAAAGGTGTGGTTATTCATGGCCGAGAGGTCATGGTGTGTGGAAATTACTGACTCCTATTGATTATTGATATAATTGAATGTTATTGCTATTGATTTGTATTGTTATGAGGTTACATGGTGGGAACTACTCGATGCACAGTCAAAAGGCCCATCGGCCTACACGCATCCCCTTATAAGTTCTCTTTATAAGGTCTGACGCACTAACAGAGATGGTAGCAGAGATTGATAGTTTGTCTCCTTAAGACCCTATAACAAAGGCTCTGTACGTGGTTTGTGTCCGTAAGAGCCCATCATAAAAGGCCGGTACATGGCTTGGCTCTTTAAGGGCTCACCATAAAGTCCAGAAATAGGTAGAGGAGTATTTGGTCCCAGAGGTGGTAAGCAAGGAATAACAGGTGTTCCCAGAGATGGTAGTGGGGTAAGGGTTAAAATCCCACAAAGAGCAGAGTAATTCGCGGATTGGGTAAAACTGGCGAAAGTTTGGATTTTTCAGATTCAATGATACAAAGTGGAGAGAAAATGTGCCTCTAAGCACTTAACATGACTTTCCCAGAACCTCAGAGCTAGCCAATGATTGTTTGAGTATATTCTCTGTGTTTTAGTGACAGTGTGAATGAAGTAGGTTTTGCGCTTGCACAGCTTATTCAAATCGCAGGTGAACTGTGATGTTTACGTGGGTTTAGGATGTTTTCATACTCCAAATTAAGTTGTAGGAGGAGTGTATGTACTCCGAAGTGTAAGAGTAGGGATGTCATTGAACTTCACATGTGTGTGGAGCCACAGTGCTAAAAAATTGTCCTTGTGGTTGTTGGTATATGTAACCTGCGTGTTCTAAGACTCCGGAGTATATTGAAAAGTGTATGAGACACTTGGTTTTTGTTGTAATTTGTCTGGTTAAATAGGTCGATCGGGCGTGGTCGACAAGTCAGAGTGTGTGTCATAGTGAATTGAATAATTTTTCGACTGAGACTTGGCCAGACCTATGTGCACCAGTATAGATTCCTTGCGAATCAGCGAAACTGAGAAAGAAGGAGTAACTGCTAGAGTGAAACGACTTCCGTGAAAAATCCATAAAGTTTCTGAAGCGATTGTGTTACCTTACCTGTAGTAACCAGACAAATTGGATTTTGATTTTATTTGGTGCTTGCAATAATTTTGCATTAGTTTTGTGTGAATCTGAGGTTGGGAGGATAAGCCACAAGACTTTGTCAGCCGCTGTACCTGTGAGTGTGACGCCACTGGTGCCGAGCTGGGATAGGTTGGTTAGTGAGAAGGGTCGCGCATGGATTGGCAGACAACTGTGAAGCACAATTGGCTGAGAAGGTTGGTGAAGAGAATTCTGGAATTAAAAGTCATTTTCTGATTTGATTTAGAATAACATAAAGGTCGCAAAAATGACATTTTTCAAAGCTTTAAAGAGTGCTTTAAGGGGAGATACGTACATTACAACAAGTATATGGGATATTGCACCACCAGAAAGTACACAAGCTTACAATGAAATTGCGGGAAAGGGTGCTGCACCATGGCTTTGGCTGAAGCAATGGTGCAAAGTGAGAGAGAAGGATAGGGGTTTAGTATTTCCTGCCCACAGAACATTTTATCTAAGGAGCTTAGAAACTTTGAGGAGGGTGCTGTGTGATCTGAAACCCCTTCCGAGACCACCAAAGTTTGAGGTATTAGCAATCTTGGAATTAGTAGCTAGACAGCAACAACAGCAGAAGTTTGAGAGGAGGATAAGAAAAGCAGAGAAGACATTAGCAGAGGCTTAATGGGACAGTGATCAGAGGTTTTGGATAACCAAGACTTTACAGGGGATGAAGTTGTTTCCAGCGATTACACAGGACAGCGAGAGAGAAGGAAGAAAAGTTACCAGAAAAACAAATAGAAGCCTTTTCGAGAGTAGGGAGCGGAGACCGGAGGAATCTAGAGGATCTTTTACACTTGAGGAAGAGTCAGACCATAATGAGTTTATTTTACAGTTATTGAGAAATCGTCCCCCACCATATACAGCAAAATAGAGTGGTCCAAGCACTAGTGTAAACCCTTCACCACCGATACAGGTTAACGGGACAACGAGTCGAGTGCAGATTAATCCTAACATGACACCAAGCCCAATGCAAAGTGGTTTTAATGCACCTGCTACTTCGGGAGCACAAAATCAGGTGCCACATTTGAATGTCCTGAGAATTTACCCTGATGTACCTATTGTGGAAACAGCCACAAACTTATAGTGCCGACAGGACAGGTTTTCCCGAAACCGACCTTGGTTCAGATGAGACAACTCCACTTTTACTGCCCCAAGTACAGTCACAAGCAAAGCCAAAGTACACTCTGATAATAGGGACACAGTCAGATATGCCTGCACTGATGAACCAGGATACAGGAATTATGCACCCACAGAACTTGAGTGTCAGGCCAAGCCCACATGCTCTATCTGTACCTGTCACCATCGGTCCAATTGTACCTTTGTTTGCACAAGAGAATAAAAGTACAAGTGGACAGGGAGTCCTGAGTCAGAGTTCAATGACGGGAGGACTCAATGATAATACTTGAATAATCTATCCCATGGGACAGACCTTTGACGGATCGAGATCATTGCTAGACCTTAGTCCATTTGGAGCTCCTCCGGATACTGTCATAGGGTCGAACGCCAGTCAGAGCCTAAAATTACTGACACTGCAGTCTCCAGAGGTAGTTGTGCAACTGATGCCACATGCTCAGGCCAACAACATTTTGCTACAAGGTTTGACTGCCCAGCAATTGACTGATTGGTTAGACAAGCTGAATACCCCGGAGAGTGCTCCAAGGGGAGAGGAGTACTTGAACTATATTAGACTAGAAATGGAAGCGGGTGAGCTCATTGAAGGAACCATGGGCGTGAACAGACTAAAATCTTACACCAAGGTAGAATTGAGACATCTGTGCCCAAAGATTACGAGGGAAGTGAGCAATGTGCATCAGAGACTAGCAGATTTGGCAGAGAAATACGGCACAGAAATAGAGAAAACAAAACATTTGAAAAGGAGTTACAGGTTAGATTTTGACACAAAAGATTTCAAGCACATGAGATCTGCAGGAATGAAGGCACACCTTAGGGAGTTACTCCAAAGTGTCCAAACATGGGGAGCATTAGACAAGAAGGAAGGTAGATGGGTAAAGAAAAGAAATAAAAGGAAAACGGATTCTGTGGATCTTACTGCAAAAATGCAGCAGGGTAAGGATCTGGTAAAAAAATTACCAATGAGATAGATTCTAGGAGGGACTTTTCTCCATGTCCCTTGTAGCAGAAGTGACATTCTGTCATTTACAAATGACTATCCTAGGTTGAGAGAGAAACCGGTAGAATGGTACCAGCAGACAGATAGGTTTGTGAAACTTGAAAATGCTGTGGGAGGACTTGAAAACTCTATTAGAGATAGTAGTTCCATCTGATTTATGGATGGCACACAAGAGGATTATAGATTGGCCAACAAAAGAACCAGAGAAAGATCCGGCTACAGGTGCTCCATCTCCTTAGGTAATGAAATATTATTACTAAGTGATTGAAATTTTTAAAATCAGGATTTCACCCAAAAACATTGACTGGCAGAGAATAGACAGGACAGCTCATGAAGCAAAAGAGTCAATACATGCAGATTATGAGAGATTGTTGCAGGTGTTTAAGCATTGCAGTGGTACAGAGACAATTGAGCCAAAAGACGTGATTCATTTTGTGTTCGGATTTGTGGAAGGATTGAGACCTGAAATTAGCCAGTCATTTGATTTGCTGATAAGCAAAGCCAATCAATGAGGTAATGCAGTATGGCAAGTACTGTAGTGATGAGACTGAGTCAAAGCAGAGAAAGCTGAAAGAAAAGGCGATGGTGATGCAAATTAAAGCGGCACAAATAGGGATACAAGGAGATTTTCCACACCAGCAGCAGGGAAATGTGGTATTTCAAAATCAGATGAGAGGTAGAGGTTGCGGAGGTAATGGAAACCATAGTTCCGATTTGAATACTGTAGTGGTTCAGAATGATGTGCAGGGAATGAAGAAATTGTTGCCTTGTCACGCTTGCCGAGGGATTGGACATTGGAGGCAAGAGTGTCCGATGATGGCACAGAAAGATGTTGTTCAGCCTACATGTGACATCAATTCATTCCAAAAAATGAGAGGACAGATAATGAGAGGTCAGAATCCAAATTTTCATAACATTGTGAATCAAATGCAAAATTTTCAACCCATGCAGCAAGTGCAAATGCCAAGTGTATAAATGACCCAGTTGCAGCCAATGCAACAGCAGGTTCAAATGGTACCTAGACAGCAAATCCAAATTCCTCAAGCCCCATTGGAACAGCAGCAGGTGATGCTTTCTCAACAGGTCATAGGTCAGAAGTAATAACACAGTACACCAATTCCCGTTACACAGTGAGACTGGAATAAATGACGATTGGGTGAGCGAGAGTAACGCTGAAGAGGAATGTGTGCTTGCAGCTTCCTTAGAAGTAGATCTGAAAGGGCCCATATGTGAAGGGAAAAGTCATGGGTCACAAAGTTTCATTCTTGGTTGACATAGGAGCTGCACGCTCTACAGTAAGAACTGCAGACGTTCCAAACTTGCCCCTTTCAGGAAAGACAGTCCAGATTGTAGGAGTACCAAATCAGTATTTGACCAATCCAATCACAGAACCTGTTTAGGTTAAGATTGACAACTTTAAAGGATTACACAAATTTGTAGTTTTTGATTCAAGTCTGGTATCGCTATTGGGGAGATACTTGCTGTGTAAAATCAGGTGCTCGATTACTTGCTCAAATGACGAAATTGAGATACAGACGAACAGTGATGAGGATGACCAGCTCTAGACACAAAATGGGAGACCATAAATGAGGGGTACACTCTTATTGATTTCTTTCCAGTATTCACAGTGAAGGAGCTTCCTCCTGATTTACAGGGAACGGTTAAAGAGAGAGTGTGGGATTTGACAGGGGACAAGATTGGCCTGATAGAGAGAGTTGAGCCAGTTAAAGTTCCTGTAAAGCTGAATGTGATTTTTCCCCAGACTCCCAGTATCACATGCAACAGAACATCCTTATGAAGGTTGCTCACATAATTACAGAATTTGTAAACCAAGGGGTCTTGAAAGAATTGTTGAGCAGCCAATGTAATTCACTGATAATAGGACTGAAAAAGCCCTGTGGGAAAGTTCCAATTGTCCAGGACTTGAGAAAAATAGATGACACTGTGATCAAATGTTGCTCCGTGGTGCCAAATCCAACTGTGATATTGTTTCAGATTCCATGTGATGCTGAAAGGTTCACTATCATCGACTTGTCACAAGCCTTCTTTTCTGTGCCTCTTCATGAGGATAATCGGTTTCTCTTTTGATTCAAATTCTTGGATTGAGTTTACTGTTGGTATAGAATTCCTAAAGGGTTTTCAGAGTCACCTTTCATATTCAATCAGATCTTAAAAAATAATCTGGGGTCATTGGAATTGCCTTTCCTATCGACATTGGTACAGTACATTGATGATTTGTTGATTGCATTCAAAACGAAGAAAGAGTGCGAGTATGAGACAATTGCCTTACTGAACCATTTGGGAAAGAATGGTCATAAAGTGTCTCCACTTAAATTGCAGTACTGTCAGAGAGAGGTGAAATACTTGGGCCACCAGATTGAGAAGGGAACAAGGAATATATCCAGAGAAAGGGTTGCAGCCATATTGCAGATGAATCCTCCAGCCACACAGAGAGATGTCTTTAGGGATGGTAGGCTACTGTCTCCAATAGATTCCCCATTTTTCAGTCATTTCCAAGCCATTGTAAAAGCTGACTCACAAAAAAGTCACTGATCCCCTAGTGTTAGATCAGGCTTGCGTGGAAGCATTTTCTGAATTGAGAGAGAGTCTGTGCAAAGCTCCAGCTTTAGGTATGCCTGACTACACTAAGGGGGTCATTCTGACTCCGGCCGGCCGCGGTAACCGCAGGGCCGGCGGGAGCCGCCAGAATACCACTGCGCGGTCAAAAGACCGCTGCGGGTATTCTGGGTTTCCCGCTGGGCTGGCGGGCCAGCCCAGCGGGAAACACCCTTCCATGAGGATGCCGGCTCCGAATGGAGCCGGCGGAGTGGAAGGGGTGCGACGGGTGCAGTTGCACCCGTCGTGATTTTCAGTGTCTGCATGGCAGACACTGAAAATCATGGTGGGGCCCTGTTACGGGGGCCCCTGCAGTGCCCATGCCATTGGCATGGGCACTGCAGGGGCACCCAGGGGCCCCACGACACCCCATACCGCCATCCTGTTCCTGGCGGCCAAAACTGCCAGGAACAGGATGGCGGTATGGGGGTCGGAATCCCCATGGCGGCGCAGCAAGCTGCGCCGCCATGGAGGATTCCCCAGGGCAGCGGAAAACCGGCGGTACACCGCCGGTTTTCCATTTCTGACCGCGGCTGTACCGCCGCGGTCAGAATGCCCTTGGGAGCACCACCAGCCTGTTGGCGGTGCTCCCGCGGTCGTTGGCCCTGGCGGTCAATGACCGCCAGGGTCAGAATGACTCCCTAAGTCCTTCATGTTGTTTTGTCATGAGCGTGATGCATGTTCTTTGGCTGTCTTAACGCAGGACCATGGAGGTGTAAACCATCCAGTAGCATATTTTTCAGCTACTTTGGACCCAGTTGCAGCAGCTTTACCAGGCTGTTTGTGTGCAGTTGCAGTGGTTGGACAGTTTCGCACAGTGTGAAGGCATTGTGATGGGACACCCTTTTACAATTATGGTCCCTCACACCATTGAAGGTTTACTTACAAGGACCAAGACACAGCACTTGACAGGTGCCAGATTGACTCGCTATGAGACAAGCATCTTAGGGTCACCAAGTGTGTCATTGAAAAGATGTACAGTGCTTAACCCAGCAACATTGCTTCCGAAAGAAAATGTTGAAAATAAAAAATTGGAAGACATTGAGCATGATTGTCTTGAAGTAACTGATCTGTGCATAAAATGGAGACCTGATATTACAGACTCCTGATTGGAAGAAAATGACCAAATTATCTTTGTAGATGGTTCCTGTCTAAGAGACAATACTGGAGTACTGAGAGCTGGATATGCTGGGTGCACAGTTTCTGGTAAACTTGAATGCGTCCTGGCTTCGATGAGAATATTCTGCACAAGTAGCGAAACTGGTAACCTTTAATACAGCGTGCCATGTTTCTGCTCAGCTTAAAGTTACCATCTATATGGATAGCCAGTATGGATTTGGAATAGTCCATAACTTTGGCCAGTTGTGGTCACAGAGAGGTTTCATGACCTATTCTGGTTCACCAGTAAGAAATTGTGAGAGAATTCAAGAGTTGTTGCAAGCTATCCAAATGCCTGAAAAGATTGCTGTTGTGAAATTCAGTGCACATCCGAAATCGCAAGATTTTGTGTCAATGGGAAATGGATATCCGAATCAAGTCGCAAGGTTTTGCGCACTGAACTGTATATCGTTCAAGGATAAGTGGGAATTGTTGCCTGAAGAAGATGAAACATGTCCAAGTTATGCACTGCATGCAATAGACATGTTGGAAGAACTGAGAACACTGCAGAATAATGTTGACAGGGAAAAAAAATGATCATGGACCAAAATGAAATGTGTACAGCAACAGGATGAATTGTGGGTTTCAGAAGAGGGTCAATTGGATTTGCTGAACAGTTTGTTTATGCAAATGGCTAGGTTTTATCATGGTCAAGCACATGTTTAGAGGGATGCCATGATTTGCCTCTGAACAGTTTGTGTATGCAAATGGCTAGGTATTATCATGGTCAAGCCCATGTTTGGAGGGATACCATGATTTGCCTCTTTAAACAAAATTGGTTCAATCCGAGGTTTAGACAATTCTGCTGAAGCAGTTTGCCATTGTTACATCATTTGTCAACAAATGAATGCGGGAAAAGGGACAGTGGTCAATTTGAGCCACATTAGAAGAGCAGGAGGTCCATTCAGCAAAATGCAGATGGATTTTATTGAGATGAGGATTGAGATATGTGTTGGTGATTGTCTGCATCTTTAGTCATTGGATCAAAGCTTACCTTACTTGAAGAAATGACAGACTCACAGACAAAACTACTGCTTAGGGAGCTGATACCACATTTTGGGTTTCTGATCTCTTTAGAATCAGATAGAGGAAGTCACTTCAACAATGAAATAGTCAAATTACTATGTGCAGCCTTAAACAATGAGCAGAAGTTGCATTGTAGTTACCGCCCTGAAGCATCAGGACTAGTGGAACAGATGAATGGTACCTTGAAATCAAGACTGGTGAAAATGTGTGTGTCAACGAATCTGAAATGGCCTGACGCACTACCATTGGTTCTAATGACAATGAGAAACACACCTGACAGGAAGACCGGACTATCACCGCACGAGATTCTCAAGATCAGAGCAATGAGGTTACCAGCAGTTCCTGCGAATGCTCTTATGAACATAAAGATGATATGGTGTTGGACTACTGCAAAGGTCTGGCTGATGTGGTTCGCTCTTTCTTTCAGCAGGTGGAAGCCACCACACTGCAACCGTCCCAATATCAAGGGCACAACCTGAGAGCTAGTCACTGGGTTGTTGTCCAAAAACACGAGAGGAAGATGTGTCTGGAGCCTCAGTGGAAAGGCCCTTTCCAGGTAGTTCGGATCACTACCACAGCTGTGAAGTGTGATGGAATTCCAAACTGGATCCAAGCAAGCCATACCCGAAAAGTGGAATGTCCTCTGGGCAATGAAGACGAGTTGCTGAGAGTACCAACAACGACCAGACAAGCCTCAGACCCAGAAAGAGAAGATAGTGGAACTGAGGCGGATCAAAGCCAATGTGGTCTGACTCCTCCTGAATCAGTTGCAGGTCTGTCAAGAGAAAATTCTGCAGAGCAAGAAGAAGTTTTAAGTTAAACACTGAAAAGAGCATTGACCAAGGGTCCACTGAAAGGAGACAAGTGGCCAGAGTCACAAGCAAAGAGAAAGGAAGGAGTTGTTGTGACGACAATCGAGGAAGAAGTAGATTCGAGAAGGAGAGAAGATCTGAATGAAGGAGAATTGAATGGAGATCGAAAGTTGAAAAGAAAGAGAATTGCAAGTTGGAGGAATGCAGGTCCCGAATGGGCATGTGCAACAACAAGTGAATGGCAAAAATAATTTTTGTCTTTTTGTTTTGATCGAGACATTCCAGTTCAATATTTTGGCACTGGAAGGAAATTAATTAACTGAACTGTTGATACAAATTTAAGAAAAGTACGAAGAAAAAGAGACTGTTGAAAGTAACTGGAAAAGACTTTGGAAACCTGATTTTGACAATTTGCTCAAACCAATTTTTGACAAATTTGTCCTGGAAGTGAGACTGAAAGCTGTAAACAACTGCTGAAAGAAGATTGAAGAAAGGTTTTGGATTGTTGCTGCATAGTTATACATTTTTTTCTCTTCTACTTTCTGATTCTTTACAGATCATGAATATCATTAGCCAGCAGGGTAGGAAGAACATGTGCTGTAAATGCATGAGTATTGGTTTGGCAATTATGTGTGTGATATTGTGCTTGACATTGATTGTGGGTATGACTGTTCTTGACAAGAGTAAAGCCAACCATATTTCAGCTTTAGAGACAACTACTGCATTAACTGAGATAGAGAAGTTTAGGTTAGATGACAAGTATCTGCACATAGACAATGCACAAGGGGAACTTTCCTCTAAAGTCTCCTATCGCTTATTGAGTGAGCATGTTGAGGCGATGGATGCGAGGAATTATGTGTGCACGCAGATTCCTTTATCAGTCAAAGCAGGAGTTACCTATCATAGGGCCTGATTCTAACTTTGGAGGACGGTGTTAAACCGTCCCAAAAGTGGCGGATATACCACCTACCGTATTACGAGTTCCATAGGATATAATGGACTCGTAATACGGTAGGTGGTATATCCGCCACTTTTGGGACGGTTTAACACCGTCCTCCAAAGTTAGAATCAGGCCCATAGTCTGCCCCTCACTTATGGGATAAGTTGTAGTCTGCTGCTAACAAGATTCTGTAACCAGGAGCACATTCAGTATTTCTATTCCAATCATGACGTGTTTTCGTTTATCCCCATAATTAGAAATCTGAGTAGAGCAGCAAAGGACAATGACAAAGTATTAGTGAGTGGTTTCTTTGAGCCTACATGAACTTTTGGCACAGCATATGCGCACAGGAATAACCTGACATGCTTGCTTACACCATTAGAAAAGAGCTTCTTAGATCAGACAGATGACAGGAGGAAGGCATTAAAGGAGAAATTAGAAAATGACTTTTAGAAATGATTATGCTTTTACTGAAATAAAGTTACAAGGGAAATTAGCTTTGAATGTGCAACACCTAGGAAAGCTTTGTGTGTATAGACCTAAATCTAGCACTGACACTTTATTTGTGGGAACGTGTGAATGTAAGCATGTGTTTTTGTTCCAGAGTAAATGGACATTTATGTTGAATGGACAGAATCCAGCGATTCTTTTATATATATATCAACATATTACACGCTTATTACCGTCTTCCAAGAGGATGGTATGGCACATGTTATTTGGGGATAGTTTTCTCAAAGATATTCCAACTTGATGACTTGAAAGGATTACTGAAAATGACTGAATTAAATCACATTAAAGAAAAGAGAGGGTCTCCTGCTGGAATAGAGGGAGATATATTTTGAGCAATTATTCCTTCAGTGGGAGTTGTTCTGAATTCTGTGAAGATTCAAAAGTTGTCTACTATTGTGGATAACATGTTGGCAAATTTTTCAAGAGCCATGATCCTAATGGATACAGAAATGGCTGTGGTATGACTCTTCAGAACCGCCTTGTGTTAGACATTCTTTTAGCAAAGGATAGCGGAGTTTGCAAAATGCTTAACTCAAGGCATTGCTGCTAGTATATTCCTGATAATAGCCAGGAAATTAGAAGCTTAGTTACTAATTTGACTATTGAAAGTGCTGATTTGAAAGAGTTAAAAGAAACAGGTGTTTGGGGGAAAGTTGGCAAAGGGTTTGTTTCAGTGGGAAATTGGCTCAGCAACATTGGGAAAGGGATACTATTGAAAATAATACCAGGGATTTTGATTATTGTGATTTGGATATTTGGAGCATGGGGAATATGTAAATGATGTAGGGTGATCAAATTAAAGAAAATGAAAATTGATTAGAGGAGTGAAGAAATGAAAAGGGAATTTTTTTTAGGGAAAATTCAAAGAGGGAACAAAGATTAAAGGGGATAGAGATGACAAAATTTTAGCTGAAGCAGAAAACTTGTGTGAGAATATTTAAGTGAGATGACACATTTAGTCATCAGAGGAGAGATTGTTAACAATGAATTTTACAAATGAATATTCATGTATTCTGAGTGTTGAACTTGCATAGAAAAAGAATTAACGTAAAGACATAATGCACGCATTTGAAGTTGCACCGACTTGAGTGGCCGCCGTTGTTCACAAAATGTACTTATTAATAGCCTATTAATGTAAAATGTTGAGCTTATTAATGTAGTAGTATTTCATGTTAAGGGTTATGTATTAAGTATCAGCTTTATTAATCGTAGGCCTTAACTTTGTGAGGTCTTGGGCCTAGCTGCACGGCCTCATGTCAAGCTACATTTCTTAGACTACTTATAAAATGGCTGCTTAAAGAATTTAATTGTGATTTCCCACTGTGATGACCAAGTGCTCGTAGCTGAAATTCTTTCTCATGAGAACTGCTTGATAGAATATGATGTAATACCTAGGGATACAAGTATGTGTAAGAATGACCGTCCCAGCAGAAGACAATGGATGCACTGACTGGAGTATAAGCCGCAACAATATTGATACCTGACAAACCAAGCGATGGGAATGGGAGAAGAGGAGCCAATCATCGACAAGTGAACCGTATACTAGAAAACTAATAGATTTGGGGTTTTATTTTCATTGGACTAAATGCAAACATGCAATTCTTTGACCAATGTCGACATAAGAAGTAGTTTTAGGAAATCTAACTTAGCCGGACTGCACTGAGAGGATATGCACCATTCTCCCCTTTCTCTTTGAGCATTTAGTTATTATCCTTTTCCGAACTGCCTGAAGAGACTTTGCTTTTCCTGAACTTTAATGCTGAATCTTGAAGCCTTCCTGGCCGAACTGATGTCCAATTGATGAAGACTGTCACAGCTTGCTGAACCATACTGAGGCAAGGTATAAGATGATGTTAATGATTGTTATGTCTATTTGCTTTTGTCCCTAGGTACCAACCGCTACGTTTGATAGAGCCATAGTTAGATGTTTTTTTCCAAATTTGTGTTGACTACATTGTTTTGCATGAAATCCAAACATGCTATTCTAATTTGGAGTTAGTGAGGATATTCAATGATGATGCTTGCTACATGTAATAACATTTGATGTCTTTTCCTTGCAGAATCTAAATGTATGTTATTTCATTTACACAGTTATTGGTGTTATACATTTGTACTGCACCCTTAGAATGTGTAGTGGCTCAAGCTTTGATTAGATTGTGATTCGTTAGGTGTTTCAGGCAGCCAGTATTGTTTCTGTATGTTTATCATTTGATTTTGAGACAAAGTGATGTGACATTAGCATTGTTAACATAAGGAAATAAACATTCTGACTTTGACATAAAGGTGTGGTTGTTCATGGCCGAGAGGTCATGGTGTGTGGAAATTACTGACTCCTATTGATTATTGATGTCATTGATTGTTATTGCTATTGATTTGTATTGGTACGGGGTTACATGGTGGGAACTACTCAAAGCGCTGTCAAATGGTCCATCCGCCTACACGTGTCCCCATATAAGCTCACTTAATAAGGTCTGACATGCTAGCACATGGATTTCATGTAAATATTTTGTGCACTTGCATGAAATTTAATGCAATAGCTCTGCGTGCCTTATCTAAGACCCTGGATAAAATGAACTGCTGTTTGGCTTTGTATGTTTGTATGCTGCAGGAAGTTTTACGTCTTATTTACATTCAGATTGACAATGGTGGAGTGCTTTCAAAGCTGACTTGTCCTGGTCATATCTCTAAACACATATTCAGATTTTACCTGATTTAGCCATTGTTAAAACATAGCAATTCGTTTTTTGCTGAGGTCGAGGGAGGCTATATTCCAGTAATTTGAGTATGCCATCATAAGGGCTTGGATTAGCTCTGTACGGAGCTTACTTTTTAGGAGCAGGGGATTTTTCATAGGAGACTCGGTAAAACATTTGTTCTCTTTATGATTTGAGGAAAGACATTTTGACCAAAATAATATTCCGAACTTTGTTGTGCTCTATAGGGGTCGGTGAATGGCCCAGACTAGTAGGGGATTTATGAGAGAGTGACTTAAGACCATTTCCTCCTATGACCAAGCCTTTGGTCTTTGCTCTGTGCAGACAAGGAACATTTTCACATCCATTAGTAGATGTGCTCCTTTTACCCTGCGGTATTCACAAGTTCCTCTGTGTGGAAACAAATATAGACATGAATCTGAACATTATCAGAATGCATGTGGGTAGCGAACCTGCTGCAAATCTAGCATTTACATGTGAGTAAGTAGAGGTATTAAAGCGAAAAAGTAAAGAGAGATAAGCACTGTGGTATGTCAAACCGCATCATGATGGAGGAAGATGCATACACCTTATATGGATCTGTTGACTTGTGCGCGAGGGATCAAATTAATTGAAGAACAAGCCTCAATTCCATGGCAAATCATTAAAGCTCTTTAAAAGAAAAGTTTGACCCACAGTATCACCAGCTGCAGAGGCATTCAGATGAATAAAGGCTGCTTGTTTGCTTTTATCAAGGGTGACTAACGGCATTCTCTGATATCTAGCCAAAGGATTTTGTGCCTCATAGTGGTGTGAATTCCAATTAATGATCATTCAGGATGAGGTTATTTTCACATACTCTTAAAGTGTCTAATGCCAGCTCTTTCGAAGGCTTTTCTTGGGGACAGAAGTATGGTTATCTGATGGTAACTGCAAAGCACGTAGGGGCCCACTTTCTTCAAGGGGAGTGATGATTGCATTTTCATTCAGTCTTGGACAATGTCACTGTCAGATGAGGCATTGATAACATTAGTGATCTCTACTTAAGGGGTTGAAAACATGTATTTTCATGTATTGCGATAGCCATGGATCCCTGTGTATGGTAGAGGGCTCTGTTTATTTGGTGTGTTTTGTAGTGGATTTCAAGGAGGACAAGGAGGGATGTACCATGAAAGAAATCGGCTGTTGCTAACATAACACATGAGGTCTATTAGCAATGTGTCCTCTTATTTTTAGAATCCTTGTATCAAAGCTCACTAGATCTTCACAGTACTAGTAGGATTTCATATACAATTAGCTTTAGAGATTCTGATCTTTTTAATGGGGCTCCTTAAATCTGGCCTCAGATTAAATCTTAATTGCTCCTACTGCTCCTACTGCTTTATGCCATTTACTGCTACCAAGCGATGTACTGGAACTATAGTCAGATAATAAATACATACATTTCAAAGCATGAATGAACTAAGGCAAGAACCCAAAATTAAAAATACACTGCCACTGTCACTCTGATGAACATGATCAGTCACAGTAAGTACTCTTATGTATCACCGCGTCACAGGGTTGAGGACAAAACACCAATAGAAAAGGGAAACTGCAAAATAAATAATAATTGTGCATGCAAACAACTGTATAGAAATATGTACAATAGTATCATTATTATTTTGTATCATTTTTGCAGTTGAAACAAATTGTGCATTCATGAATTCTATTTTTCAAAATAAGTAATTAAATATGTAATTTGAGTCAAACAGGTCTAGTTTGATGCCAAGATGAGTACAGAGACCTTTGCAGCTTCACTTTACAAACCGTCCCCTAATAAACAGATAGGGACAGTACAAAGACTCGCTTGTGCCTTTTTCTCTTCCCACCTTTCTTTTTTCTCTACATTCATCAACTTTAATTTTGCCTACTTATCCCTATCTATCTCACAGCTCTCTACCTATACATTACCTCTCTTCCACTTCATCTACTATCCCTTTCTCTCTTATCTCTCTCCATAACTTGCTTATCCCACTTTTGCTCTCTTCTCGTACTCTTCTACTTTTCCACCTTCAAACTACCATGTCCATCTCGCTACCTTGCACTTCTCTACGTCACACTTCTCTACTTCTCTCTCTCAACCTCTCTATCTTGAAATATCTAATTTCTCTATATATAACAATTACTAAGTCCCAACTGTTCTCTCTCTTCGCTTCTTTACTTACCACTCTCTTTTACAACCCTGCTTTATCACCATCTAACTCTTTCTGCTTCACATAACATTCTGTGTCATATTTCTCTCACATCTTCAGCTTGCCACTTCTACCACACCCCTCTCTCCTAACTCTTTTCTCTCCCTCTGTCTGCATCTCTTTTTACCTACATCATCTCTTTATATTTTCTGTCACTTCCTTACAATTGTCTAAATCACTTCTCTTTAAATAAACTTCTCTCTGCCCCATCACTTTCCACCTGTCTGCCAATGCCTCACCTGTATCTCACTCTACCTCATGTCTCCCTGTTAGAAATGGGGTCTCTAATTGGCAGTTGGTTTGCACCCTGTCCAAGTACTCACTCAGTGAAAGGGAGATACCCACCTCAGATAACCCCTGTTCACCACTTGGTAGCTTGGCATGAGCAGTCAGGCTTATCTCAGAAGCAATGTGTAAAGCATTTGTACATAACACACAGTAATTCAATGAAAACACTGCAAAAGGACAATACTCCAGTTTTAGAAAAATAACCAATATGTATTGGTGTAAAACAAGACCAAAACAAGAAAAATCCAACATATAGTAATAAAGATATGAATTTTGCAAGAATTAACGTAAAAATCCAGTTCCTTGAAGTTGATAACTCCATCTGGGGCTATCACTGCATCGTGAACAACAAATCCAACAGTTCAGGCCATGCACGGAGTCGTGGTCCAGCTATGGTGTCGGGAAGACTAGCAAACAGTACCTTGGAAATGCAAGGCATTGTGATCCTCGCGATGGGATCCGGAGTGCAGCATTTCTGGTGTCGGGGGCATTGGTTGTAGAGGTCGGTGCGGGAGTTGTCAGGCCTTTGAAGTCACATACATTGCAGATTGACCTCTGGGCTGATGACAAAGTCAGGAGCACTGGCGATGTTTGTGTCGGGACTGCAGTGCATAGCGGGACGATGAGATGTGCGGTGCCCACAGGTCACAGTGCAGGCAGTGGCTCAGTGATGTTGTCCTGCAACGACGGTGAGACCAGGGCTGCAGTGCGAAGTGGGGTGGTGCGAAGTGCGGTGTCTCCCGGTCACAATGCAGGCAGCCTTGTCATTGTTGCTGAAGCGATGTCGTCAGTTGGCCTAAGTCGGCAGTACGACACAGGGCAGGCTCCCTGCAGCACCCATGGGTTGCAGTGCAGATCAGAGCGTCTGTTGATGACAATGGAGTTGATGGCGCTGACATCGGTGAACCAGGGCTGCATTGTGGGATGGGACAGTGCTTTGTGTACCTCACGAGTGGTGTCCACAGGTCACAGTGCAGGCAGCGGTGTCGGTGTCAGTGTGGAGTGACGTCGTTGGGGATACCAAGCCTGCGGTGTGAGCAAGGCGATGTGGAGTGCGGGGCCCACAGGTTACGGTGCAAGCAGCAGCTCAATGATGGCATCAGGTGGCGGCATAGGTAAGATCAGGGTTGAAGTGTGATGTGGGGCACAGCTCAGTGCGGCAGTGTGAGGTCACAATGCAGTCAGCAGCATCATTGATGACGTTGCAGTGTTTTTTCTTCTGTTGCAACACACAGCACACAGTTCCCAGTGCTGTAGGCAGATGACGCTGAAATCTTTGATATCCTTGAGATTTCCAACAGGAGGCAAGCTCTACTCCAAGCCCCGAGAAACTTCACAAGCAAGATACACAGCAAAGTCCAGTCTTTGCCCTCCTTAAGGCAGAAGCAGTGAATGCAGGTCAACACAGCAAAGCACACACACAAAGGGGCAGTACTCCTCCTCCAGCCCTTCAGCTTTTCTGCTTGCAAAAATTCCTCTTGATCCAGAAGTGTTCCAACAGTCTAGGGTTTTGGGTTCAATACTTATACCAGTTCTGGCCTTTGAAGTAGGCAAACTTCAAAAGAATGTCTCTGTTGTCCACAATATCCTGACTTGTCAATGCCTGGCCCCAGAAACTTCGAGGGGGCCAGGGACTACATTGTGTGAGAACAGGCCCCGCTCTTTCAGGTGTAAGTGTCAGCTCCTCCCTCCCCACTCTAGCCTAGGAGACTTATCATGATAATCAAGCTGCACCCCAGCTCCCTTTGTGTCACAGTCTAGAGGGAATTTACAACAGCCCACCAGTCAGTCTGACCCAGCCATGGAATACACAAACAGGCAGAGGCACAGAATGTTAAGTGGGTAAATGCCTAATTCCAAAAAGTGGCATTTTCAAACTGACAATATAAAAACAACTTTACCAAAAGGTGTATTTTTAAATTGTGAGTTCAGTGACCCCAAACTCCACATCTGTGTCTGCTCCCAATGGGAAACTGCACTTAAAAGATATTTAAAGGCAGTCCCTTTGTTAGCCTATGAGAGAGATAGATCTTGCAAACTGAATATGGTAGTATTTCAATGTCAGGACATGTAAAACACATCAGTACATGTCCTACCTTTAACATACACTGCACCCTGCACAGGGGGCTACATAGGGCCTACCTTTGAGGTGCCTTTCATGTACTAAAAGGGAAGGTTTGCCACTGTCAGGTGGGTACACTTGCCAGGTTGAATTGGCAGTGTAAAACTGCACACGCAGACATTGCAGTGACATGTCTGAGACATGTTTACAGGGCTACTCATGTGGGTGGCACAACCAGTGCTGCAGGCCCACTTGCATGTGATTTACAGTCTCTGGGCAAGTCTGGTGCACTTTACTTGGGACTTACCAGTAAATTAAATATACCAATAATGGATAATCCAATCACTAATACAATTTACATCAGGAGCACTAGCACTTTAGCACTGATCTGCAGTGGTAATGTATGCAAAAACAATAGACCAGCAAAAACAAATTAGAAAAAAAAGGAGGAAGAATGCAAAAGGTTTGAGGATAACCCTTCAAAAGGGTTAGTTCTAATACTCCCTAATTCATATCTATCAATCTCAGTTACTTTTCTGTTTTTACCTTACCTTCGTGTATCTGTCCTACATCTATTTAGCCTCTTTTTCAAACATATCTCTCTACCATTTTGCCTCTCTTGCTCCCTTCCATTTTAATTCTGCATAGCCAAGTGTCACATCTAGCCAGAGGTCTGTACACAAAAAGAGGAGAAGAGGGGCTAGGCAGAGTAATAGAACTAATGGAGAAAATTATCAGATTTTATCAGATGGAATGGAGAAACCTTGTGGGAAAGTGTTTTGCTTTTACCTGTTGCAAAATGAATTCAGATGCAAGTGAAAAATGAACTTGGGCGACATGTACGATCTGTTTGTCCAGTAGCAAATGAGCTGATTCACAGAATCGTCTCATTTGGAAATGCAAAAAGGCTTTTGGGGGTGTAAAAAGTCCTATTTGCAATTCGGTAACTTATTACTAAATTGCAAATTGGGTTTGTGGTTTGGTATTAGGAAGGGGTGTGTTTAGGGCATCCCTTCCTTATACCAAATCACAGTATGTGTGTATGTATTGTGACCAAAATGTGGTCGCAAAACATTCACAATATACCACCAATTTCAAATTGGTAGTAACCCAGTTGCAAATGGGAAGTGGTCCCAGAGGGACCCCCATACCCATTGTGAATGTTCAATAAAGCAGGCTACCATCCCTGTGATTTTAGCAATTCCTAATGGGTCACAAACTGAGACCTACCTCATTATTATTCATAAAGTAGGTCTATTTGCGACCCAGTAGGAATCAAAAATGAAACTAAAAGAGTTTCATACGTTTAAAATAGTAATTTCCTAATTGTGATTCACAGGAAATCTCAATTAGGAACTTGCTATTTCAAAGTTTCATGCTTGTGGCTTCTTGCTCTATGCAATGCTTCTCAAAGCTTTCTTTTGGAACTATTTGGCTGGCAGACATCAAGCAACTTAAAAATGTGTTTTTTTTGTCAGCCTAATTACTGACAATTTAACACAAAATGCAATATTGTTTGGTATCATGAGCACTTGAATAAGACGAACATGGGTGAATAATTTAAATTTGTCTTGCACAGGACTCTAAAATATATCTTGCTCAGACCTCAAAAACATTATATGGCCATGGACCGGTAGCGAAACCTTGACTGACCATATAATTTGAACTGTACACAATGTCTCTATACAAACTTTCCATATTTGTATTAATCTCTTGGCAGAAACCCTGCTCAAGGCTCTTGCAGTGATGAATGTGTGAGTGATGTGTATAGACGTTCAGTGTGCCTTAAATACAATGGTATGGACAATATTTGGACTAGCACCCAGTGGTTATCAAGGGTGACACAGACCCTAAAAGGAGAAAGGAAATTGCCTGGATTACTTATTGGTAATCGTCATTACTCCATTTCCTTATTCCTCATCCCATTACTTCCTATATACATACTGTGAGGCAAGGTCTGACCACCGTCACCTCTACCAAGCAACACCTAATTAAAATAAAGAAAAGACAAGACCGACCGCCCCCTTTAGTATTAATGGGGAACAGGAAATATGCACTTCCTGAACTTACTAAGCCTCCACAGCCATTCCTAAAAGTAAAAAGAAAGCCAGGGTGGGAATGTAAGTAATGGGATGAGAAATAAGGAATTTGATTAATGAAGATTACTGGTTAGCAATCCAGGAAATATCTCCTCATCCATTCCTCTTCCCATTCCTTACTGTATGCAAGAATACCCAAGCATATGTAGAAGACAAAAGACAGAGTCATGCTCAAAATATTTATGTAATACTGAATCAAAATTTTAAAAGAATGATTCTGTCACTAGGAAAAAGCAACAAAATGTATATCGGTTATGTACCCAAGACAAATTTAGAACTGCTCCTCCAAAATTTAATTCAGATGGTTGAGCTAAATTCAGCCTGTAATGGTCAACAAATGTAGGCTGAGAAACCAAGGTGGATGCAGCTCATATAACTGTAATGGGAACACAACCCCACTCTGCCGATGACACAGCCATTCCTTGAGGAGATATAGATGTTACACTATTAGGAGTGACACGGTGTGCCCACCAGGTTTCTCTCAACATTTCTTTTAGGGATGTCTTCTTCAAGAGCGCACCCTGTGCACAATTGTTTATTATCTTATTCATTCTCTCTACTAAACAATCTGTTTGAGGTGAATAGAGGGCGGTCTTGAAATGAGTTCTTGACAATTCTTTAAGAACATTTTTCATTTCCTGGGATGCAAACTGTACCCCATTATCAGTTATGAGAGTTTTCGGCACACTCTCCCTCTTCTTTTAAAAATGTGATTACTATTTTAGTGTGTACCTTAGCTACACACATCATGACCACTCACTTAGACATACATTCTACCAGCAGTAGAACATATCATTCGTCATTTGCTAGAAGATCAAATGGCCCTGCTATATCTTGACTTAACTTAGTCCATTATAGCTACACACTTTGTGACCACTCACTTAGACGCACAGTCTACCAGCAGTAGAACATATCATTCATCATTGGCTATAAGATCAAATGGCCCTGCTATATCTAGACTTAACTTAGTCCATGGCTCCACTGGTAACTCCCCAGATGACACAGAAACTGTGTGAGTTTTCTTTGTTTTGTCATTATTCGCACAATGCCAACAATCCTTTACCACCAATTCAACCTCTTGATCCATTTTTGGCCACCAGTACCATTCACGCAAATGAGCCTTGGTCAGATTTCTCCCTATATGTCCCTCATGAGCCAAGTTAATTAACTTCTGTTTCAAAACATTTGGAGGGTACCACCTGTTCCCCCTAATACTTTCTCATCACTAATACTAAGTTTGTCTTTTACACAAATAAATCCTTCGACATTAGTTGGTATATCTTTCTTGTTTGGCAAACCATTTAGAATGAGTTTCTTTAATGTAGATAATTCTAAGTAGTTTGAAATAGCATTATCCCGCTCACTTTCCTCCAGGGTTTATTCACATACCCAATCTACAGCTACTTCTTCACACACATCTACACTCTGGTTGATCAGCGGTCTAGAGAGACAATCTTCCATTGTAATCCCTGCTCCAGGTATATATTCCACTGTAAAATTATAACTGGTCAATCCATCTGTTCACTTCTTGATCCTATGGGATACATTCTCCATCTCATCACATAAGAACATACCAGTAAGTGGTCGATGATCCGATGTGACCACAAATAAAAACTTAAAGTGGATAATTGCCCAATATACAGCTAAGGCCTCTTGTTCAATAACTGAATACCGCTCTTCAGCACTGTTTAACAAGCAAGAAGCAAAAGCTATCACCTTCATTTCACCATACACCATTTGGGCTAAAACTGACCCCAAACCCATCAGACTGGCATCAGTCAATAAAATTGTTTTCTTGTGAGCATCAAAATGTCTCAAAGTTTGTAATTTTCCAATGCTGCATTTAATACTGTTAGAAGACGGGTCACATTCTTCAGTCCATTTGAACTGGGCACCCTTCTTTAGCAGCAACCTCAGTAGTTGAGAAACACCAGCAACATTTTGGATACATTTTGAAAAAAGTCTGCCAAACCAAGAAATGATTGCATTTGGTTTTTGTTTTGTGGTTTGGGAGCTTCCACAATACTGTTTGCCAAATCAATTTTTGGACCTATACCTTCATCTGAGACAGTGTGCCCCAGATAAGTTACAGAGGGTACTCTGAAAATACACTTTTCCTTTTTTATCACCAAACCTGCATTCTGGAATCGTTCCAGCACCTTCCAGAACATTTAATCATGTTCACATTAGTTTCGTCTATAGACAAAAAACCATCATGGAAAAACAAAACTTTGTCCAACCCTTCTAGCACTTTATTCATGACATTCTGAAAGCATGCCGCTGCAGAAGTCAGTCCAAAAGGCATCTGGATGAATCTAAATGCTCCCAAAGGGGTTACAAATGATGTTAATGGCCTAGAATCAGGATTGAGCATAACCTGGTGGTAGGTAGAGGACAAATCCATCACACTGAATAACCTTTAGCATCTCTGATTAAAGCCAAAGTTTCTGAAATATTCGGTAATGGTTGACGATCAACCCATATATGTTTATTTAATCCTCTCAAGTCAACACACATACAAATCTCCTTTCCCCCATCCTTTGGTGCTAGAACTGTGCGGGGGCAACAACCCTGAACACTCGATTTCTTCAATTACCCCTCTTTCTTTTAATCATTTTAATTCTTGTTTGATTGGTGCTAACATCTTTTGAGGAACTTTCCTTACTTTAGACACACATGGTATTCCTCCATTCTTGAAAACAATTCTATGTTCAAAGTTCTTTAGTAACCCTAAATCATCTCCAAATACTTTAGGAAACCTAGAAACTATCTCATCTGAGAATCTGTCATTCGCCATTATTAACACTTTCTGTTTGGAATTTGGATTTAATATTATCCCCATGTCCCTTTGATGTCTCCAACCTAAAAGGTTATCATCCCTTTTTGCTACATACACTATCCCAGTTGTTTCACAATAATCAAATTGAATTCTCATCACTGAATAACCCAAAATATCTATTTTCTTGCCTCCATATCCAACAGGATTTATATCTGGTGATAGTAATTCAATTTCTCCATTCCCAAATATTGAGTTCCAATTCTTGTCACTAATCATCTTGTATGGTGATCCTGAATCAGCAAGTACAACAAGTTTTTTTCATCCCATCACAATTTCACATTCCAGCATTTCTATTGGATCTGTGTTCACACATCTATCATCCTTTATATCTTAAAATAATTTTTTCTTCAAATTTTTCTTCTGCTTCAATATAGCTCACCGCCTATTGTTTATTCCGTCTACAGACCCTCGCATAGTACCCTTTCTTACCACATCTCTCGCAGACTGCTAACCTTGCAAAACATACAGGATTATTGGAAAGGTGTCCTTCGCTCCTACATCTAAAACATCTCACACCTCCACTTTTTATTGATATTAGAGTATCATTTTGAGAAACATTCCTCCAGGCTTCCTTGTTCCTACTTGCTCTTAGTTTTCTCATGTCTGTCTACTTCCTTCTCTGCATTTCTACCAACTCCTCTTACTTTATTCACTGACTCATCCACAAGCATGTTGCCTTTTTCTTTTTCATCATGCATTTCATGCACCCACATATTAGTATTCTCTATACTTTCAACTATAGCTATCGTTTTATTTCAAAGTGGGATTTTTTGCTAATACTTTTCCTTGTACTTTTACATTGTCCGTGCACCTGACAATCTGATCTCTGATAAGAGAATCAGTCAGTTGTTTAAATTTGCATGAATGAGCTAACGTTTTCAAGGCTGCAACATACGTGCCAATTTTCTCCTGTTTTCTCTGCACTCTCATGATAAATGTGTGCCTTTCCAGTACCACATTAATCTGTGCACTAAAATGGTTCTCCAAAATCATTACAAACATGTCAAAAACATTGTCTGGTTCACCCTCCTCATGACCAATGATTTCCTCCAAACTCTCATACACATTTCTCCCTTCTAGTTCTAAATTATGTAATAACACAGCTTTTTTATGAACTGCCAAAAATATTTCCCCCCCAATCGCAAGTAAGTATAAATCAAATATCTGCTTCAATCTTTTCCATGGCTAAATACGATCACCCTTATCTGAAAGGATATGAAGAGGTTCAGACATATTAACGCCTGCCATAATGTCTGAATATCTGAATTGTTAGTAACACTAGAAGTACTTTGGGCTAACAACCTACTTCTCAGTTGTTCAAAATGGCTAGAGTGTGCTGATCACTGAAACGAAGACCAGCAAATAACTTGTACATATATATATATAGAAAAACATTAAATTCTGCCTAATTTATTGTCAGCAATTAATTAATATCAAAGGTGTGCAGATCACTGCTTGTTGCCGGGTGATCCACTTGTCAATAAATAATTAAATATCAACGGTGTGCGGATCTCCGATTAATCTCAAAGGTGTGCGGATCACCAGTTGTTGCCGAGTGATCCACGTGTCAATAAATAATTCAATATCAATGGTGTGCGGATCACGGCTCGTTGACGAGTGATCCACGTGAGAAGGATTCATCAAAAATGGCCGTAGGCCTTTACGATCACATTTTCCCTTGTGTGTAAAAAGAAACTTCATTGCAACAAAACTGCCCGCTCTCCAGTTCTCAAGTTCCCTGGATTTATCCAATCACACTGGACGGAACGTCACATGCTCATCTCTCTCCTGACTCAGGCCCATATTTATACTTTTTAACTTCTGCATTTGCGCCGCTTTTTAACGCAAAAGAGGCGCAAAGCTACAAAAATACATTTGTATTTTGTAGGTTTGCTCCACTTTTGCGTAACAAAAATGACGCAAATGCGGTGCTAAAAAAGTATAAATACAGGCCTCGGTGCCTTCAACCAGTCGCACACGCGCCAAGGTTCTGCTCACACGTCGGCCCGGTTCACTTCCTTCAACCTGTTGAAAAATGTGCCAAAGTTCCACCCACACCGCAGGTCAGCCAAAACATACACAGTGGTTTCACTCTCTCTTGGGGGATCCCCTCTCACTTTGGTGCCCACAATATCACTTCAAAAGGCGCTAATAAGTGTTGCGTGGGTTTAGATTCATCTAGGATGTTGGCAACGGTTTCTCCCTTGTCGCCAGTGTTAAGGATAGCTTTTCACTTCAAAGGTTCTTCATAAACCTTTATTAGGTTAATAGCATGTACACCCAACCTCCTCAGGCAGTGACCTGATCTTTACTGACCACATTCAAATCCCCTCCAAAGTGATTGTCACAGCATTCCAGCCAAGTGATCTAGTGCAAACAACACATCTCCCTCCCTTTTGCAAGACCAAATTTCACAAAAATGGGATTCATCTTCAGATCTGCAGATCCAGCCAAAAAAATCTTTACTGCCCTGACTACATCCAGAAGATATTCACCACCAGAAGAGGAATGAAGAGTAGGATCCACAATTTCCTGAGTCCTGTGGAACACCAAATTCACCTTCGGGATAAACTTAGGTCACCCATTTTCTGGCAGTGACAATGGCGACCAAAAAAAAACACTTTTGAGGTTGAGAATTTCAGAGGACTATGAGAGAGTGCCTGAAAAGGAAGTCTTGAATACCAACAAAAGGTCCCAAGTCAGAAAAAAAATCCTTACTTGGGTCCTCAACATAAAACTGGCAGAGGACCTATTTTTGTCAAATCTTTACTGTGGGAATTGCAGTATGTTCTAAATGAGACACTAATGGGAGACAAATCATAATTTCTACACCACTTACAAAATGAGGACCAGTGATGGACATAGAATTTTTTACTGCATAACTTCCCAGAGGCCTGAATAGAGCATGATACAGTTAGAGACATGCCTGGCCTCCTACGCCCTAACTCTCAAACTACAAGTAGCTAACAACAACCTCTAGAGAGAAAGTGTCTGCTATCCTGTCGTCCCTCTGCCCAGTCCATTATTCTCTGTACTCCGTCAATTCATGGTCATTGAACCCATTTCAAATTGTTTGTTCATATCTGACATTATTATTATAGTGCCCATATTCACCAGTACATTGCTGTGATAGATCAAGGAGAGCAATCCACATCACCCTGAAATGTCTCCAGTTTACGGAATAGACTCTTCTGTGCGGTTCCCAGATGACCAGCACCACACCCTATCCCTTGGAGCTGTCATTTGTTGTCAATAATATAGGTTGCATAGGGAAAGAGGCTCTTCTCTCTCTAAATTGGAAGAGATTACCCACCACTGAAAGAATCTCAGAGCCTGCGACACCAGGATCAGACTCTCAAAATTGTTGAATGCCAGAAGCAAGTGGTGGAGAATGTAGACAACCACAGGACCCAAGTGGAGCCTGGCCCATGGAATTACAAAGAAAATCATTGCCATCTACAGCTGTTGTCACAGGAATTTTCTTGCCATGGCCTGAGCCATCCTTAGAAATTATGACAATCTCTAAACTAGGTTCATTCTTCTGTCCTCTTGAAGACAGCAAAACCCTAAATCTGTCCAGAACCATGCCCGATGGACTTTAGGCTCTGAGAAGGCTACAGATTTGATTTCTTGAACTAAATGAGAAACCCAAACTGCTCTAGGACGTGCTGTACCTTAACACTGCCCAATTTAAAATTCAGAGCAAAATTGGCAAGATTGCAATTACTGTGGCCAAAACCTTGGTAATTACCCTTGGGGAAACCTTCAGACCAAAAAGAAGAACTTTGAACTGCCAATGGCTGTTGCCCACCACACATCTAAGAAACTTCCAATGATGGGGGACAATAGGAATGTGTATGGAAGCAACAATTAGATTTATGAAAGCATGGAAGTTTCCAGAAAGAACCAATAGCATTACCTGCTGGAGACAGTTCATTTTTAAATGAATCATCTTCAAAAAAAAAGTCTACTCCTTGAGGACTATCAACAGGCAATAATGCCCTGAAGGCTTCGTATCTAGAAAATGAGGAGAGAGTCAACCTAAGGCTCTTTCAGAATTTGAAACAGGTACAGCAGCTTTCATCAGAAGTAGTAATGCAAAGCTTTCTCGTAAAGCCTGACTCTTTTCTGGTGACATGGGAAACTGAGATAAAGAAAATGGTTTTCTGGAGGAAATCACATGAAAACCCAGTCAACTCTGACCAGATTCTGCCAAGAACTAAGATATGGAGTCAGTCTGCCCCTAATGGCCTTCTCTTTAAAACAGGCCCTGGCATAGTTCAGAGAGCTGATTGTTCCTAGGCCTATTGTTTGTACTCCCCTCTGAAGATATGGTCTGAAAGTGAAGGATCACATTTTCTTCCTTTAGGATTATTGTGAGGTTTTTCTCTTGGAAAAAGACCTTGAATCAGGCTTAAAAAGAAGAGAATGGTTTGTTGATTACATTTTCTAGTCTTTCTATAAAAAGTTTTCCCTGACACAGGCATTTTCAAGTAACACATCTATTGACTAGAATCAGTTTTTCATCCTGTCATAATCAAATGCCTCCTGGCAGCTACCATCCAGATAGCAGACATTTGCTAAATCTTTCAGATAATCAAAATTATTATATGGACAAAATCTTGTCTGCGCCTCCATAGCTGCCAACAAATGAGCACCATCCTCTCCCTCATGAATGGCATCGCACAGAGCCTGAAAATCCATCACCAGAAACAGAAAAGTATAAAAAGAGCACACCCCTGCTCTCAACCATAGATTTGGTCCAGTATAAGCCCTCTTTAGGGATGCTCCATCCCTTTTTGCCCACTTGGTCAGGAATTCCTATTCCTTCAAACAACAGTTTTGCAGAATGCCAGGGGAGGTTGGCCAATACGGGGACTATAGAGAGATTTTAAGGAAGATCTATATCCCCTATATGTAAAGGAAAAAGTCTCACACTGAATATAGGTATCAAAGTCTTTTCCAGGTCCTATCATTCCCTCCCTAAAAGACCATACATAGCCAATCTGAGGAAAACTGGTTTGCTGAATTGCCTAAAAACAGTTAGTACTAGTAGAGAGCTGCTCTTTAACTACTGGCAATTTCCAACCAAATGAGATGAAAGTGACCAGTTTACACAAGTTATCCTCCTAAATGAATTAGCCTTTTGAAGCTCGAGTCTCAGCCCACCAATATCACAGCAGGGAGAGAACCAGGAGGAAGAGAAAGAATAAGAAGAGATGGAAAAGTGGGAGGAATTACTTCCTGCAGGAGAGAACCACCAACCACTTTGTTCCTCTTGCTTGTTGAAATCATCAGAATTTGATCTGATCATCATTTTGAGCTGCTCATGTAAAACATTGTGAGCTCCTTCAGAAAAGCCAGTCCTGACTCTGTCCCTGAGAGAATCAGAAGAACCCTGCATCCCTGAAGGTGGTCGGTTCAGGTACTTTCTCTTTTTACTGTGCTTTCCTAAAAGTCACATTTCTTTTTATTAGGCATGGGAAGTTAACTATTTGCCCAGAATCACAGGCCGTTAAGTGGACAATGGGACCAGAACATGGCTCCCCACCTCCAAATTTGTCAGCTGAGGCCATAACACCACATCCTCTCCTCTGCATTGGGAGCAGACAACACCTAGCTCAAGCAGGTAGGAGGTATATGAAGTCCCCACAGGATCCCATAACTTATAATTCAAAAGAAGGGTCCAAGACAAGCAAAACTTACCCTAAAGAAATGCAATACATGAAATGTTAAGAAATAACTCCCTGAAACAATATTATGCAAGTTTGTGGCAATAAAGGAAATAATAAAGAACCTGCAAAACAGGCAATGAAAAAGACAATCCCATTTTCCCTTTTTTCCCAGGCATGAGCACCTCTGTTTATTAAAAATAGAGGACAGGCAAGACAACTGGTTTGCCACTGACAACTAAAAATCCCTCAGCAAAAAACCCTCCTCACAGATAAGTAGAATGCTTAATGAATAAAGACCTACCAAGCATCAGGAAATTAGCAAATGTCCCAAACCTCACTGTAATGACAAGTTGTTTTCAATTTACCTCACTCCTGTGAGGAATCTCACCTTCAATAACAAAGCAGGCCACAAGCACTTCTAGCAAATAAGGAACAGCAGCAACTGAGGCCAAGCATGTGTTTTAGATAAGAGGGATATGACCCAGTCAAACCAAGCAGCCTCTCCATCTAATGAGACTGAATTTGCATTATCAAGGAGACACAAAAAAATGTGCTCCAAAATGAAAGCAGACCAGCTAGCCTCTGCTGATAAAAAGGAGAGTGAGACCCTTTGTCTCTCCAAGAAATAAACAATTCTTGAGAACTAAAGTACAATGGCAATCATGCCCGAAACAGAATGACAGGAAACACGCCCAGCGTGATCCTAAATAACAATAAAAGAAACAAAGGAGTTAGACATAGCACTGACAGTCCAAAGAAACACAGGCCCCTGGACTGTGTTGGGGGTGCCGATAGAGTGTGCACACAAAGAAAAACACAAATTGCATAGTTTCTGTTCCCCTTTAATACTAAAGGGGGTGGGGATGTTTTTTCTTTACTTTAATTAGGAGTTGCTTGGTAGAGGTGACCGCAGTGAGGCCTCTCCTCACAGTATGCATATCGGGACATAATCATCGACACTCACTTATTAATGTAAAAGGCCATTTATTAGGACAGGATTGCAAACATAACATAACATTGATATACACTGTAAATTCAACTTATTGACCTTTCAACCCCCCCACTTTGAAATCCCTCCCATTCTTCCTTTTGACTTTATTTCTCTAATCTTGCCTCCGTTCCAGCATCCACAAATCCCTCTTTTCCTTCTATCCCTGGCCTGTCTTGGGCATCCCCCACTCTGTCATCCTTCACATGTTTCTTCTTCTCCCCCTGGAAGGGTGGCCAGGCCTGCATCTGACTCTCTGCCCTCCCCCATCTACTGCCACCCTGCACAAACCCCTTTCGGACGTTTTGCTGCCCCACCAGCGAACCCACAGCAACACTGCAACCATAAGCAGTTTCTCTCATCCCAACCTTAACCCCCAACTGTTCCCCAAAATCCAAACACAGTTCCATAATGTAATTTGATCACCCATCTCAGAAAGGTGCACCCCGTCATCCTTGAAGAGCACCGCTTCTTCCTCCGTAATGCCCTTGCATTTCATAACTTTATATAATGAGTCCCAACCAAAAAACACTCATAGCCCAATTGAGCTTCCTCCGAGCCCTCTCAATAACTGTGTTTAATTGCCCCTTTCCATATTCTTTGAGCACAGATTAGTCCATACAACACAAGTTCCATGCATGTTGTGGCGCAACAAACGCCATGTCCGATTGCATGTGTTGCAGTAGGGTGAGCCCCAGAGATCCGTACCAGGTCCTTCACCCCCAGGTATGACCAAACTGTTCATACATACCCACGTTGGCCTCAGAGGTGTTAAAAAGAAAGCAAGTTACCCCACCTCATACTGCTCCGTCCCTACCACAAAAAGTTCATGACGACTACCCAGCAGACCCATAGAACGTCTGCAAAGTTGCCTCTCTGCATATGTCACTGCCCAAGCCTGAATGAATGATGCCTGAACAGCCATGTGACTCCTTTCCTTACTCAGGGCCGCTTACACAACCTGCAAAGAAACACAATAGTTTAATGGCGGACCAGCCCCCCACCTGCTGCCAGCTACCCTGTACTTATTCCCACAGCCCTGTCTCTCACAGCTCATGCCCTCACATGAAGGTCACTGCATTTGGACCACCACCCCCAACAAGCCGATCCAAACCCAGTCCCAGCCTAATCTGGCTGCCACTGTGGCTGCCCCAAACTAAAAGGAAAAGGCACAGAATCAATTGGCCAACCTCCTTACCATAGGCAATGAAGACCGACAGCAATTGGAACCCTGTAATTTATTTCCTGTTCACGAGACAAAAAGCGTCCTCCTTTCTCGTCACTCTATGTGTCCCGAAACTGTCACATGCACATACCGGACAAGCTGCTGCAATGCCCCCTCTGCTCAAACATGCCCATCTCCCCTCATCCCCTGGATCTGTTTTTTTTTTTACCATCGAAGCCCTATGCTCTGCCGACCGCCACACAAGCTGACCACTCCTCCAAGCACGCCAACAGACTACTCAACACCCAGCAATTCCTGACACCCGGAGGGCCCCAAAACATACATTCCATGCAGAACCTGAACTGCGCCACTTTATGTGCATACACCCAGCATACTGGCAATACGTGCAACATCTCAAGCAGCCGCATGAATGTAATAGCCCCTCTCTCCGCTGTGCCCTACCCCAATCTCCCCTTCCCCCCAACTCATCAACCCTTACAAAATATCATCCTTAGTGGGATTGTAACGAAACAACTGCCTGTGAATCAAGACAACCAAATCAACCCTCGTGTCTCCATATTACGACAATCCAGCAACCAAATTGTCCCGTTGCATCCTACAAAATTCTGGAACTCCAACCATGTCAGGCGGGAACTCCTCCGCATGGGTGCAGCCAATGATCTCTCGGCCAGCCAAATTACCATCTTGCCCCAACTCCCAACTGTCTGCCAGGACCACTGTCCTGAGCCCGTCTGCTACTTGGGCCAAGATGCAAAAAAACTTTGCTACTGCAAACGATACTGGCAATGTTTAACTGGATAGTTTGTCCCCCAAAGTGTGCTACCACAAAAGTATTTTTCACTGAGTTAAGCACCGAAGCATGAAGTTCTTGCAGCAGCCGCAGTACCTTAAGGTCCCCTGCCCTCTGTCTGCCCACTACTGTCAGATTGTCCACATGTAAAAACTTGTGGTTCGAGTGGCAAACCCATGTCCCCTCACTATCCAAGCCATGAGCAGTGGAAGAAATTTGTGGAACACAATACTCCTGCCTTGTGTCAACCATGGCTCCAGCCATGCTGCCGCGCTCCACTGTTCATCCCCAAAAAGGCCAAAGCCAGTGCCCCCTGTCCCATCTGACAATATCAGCACCTGCCATACAGTATCCTCTGTCCCAGGAAGACATTGACACCCTGTTTAAAACCATGTTAGAAACATGTCCCACATCCATATGTCCTCCCTCAGGCCCCCTGTAATGTGAAAATTATGCTCCCGGCATCACAACTCCCCCCACGCCTACAAAATGTCCTGCCCCCTTGGCCCACCCAGCACGCACATTTTAGAGGAAACCTAATAGCCTGTATGCCATGGGCCATTCAATTGATCGCAGCAACTCGCTCCACTGCATAAAATCTCTTCTACCTTGCCTCGTGGCAGTCTTGCCATGAAGGCCACTGGGTCTAGCTCAAATCTTAAATTGTCAGTCCACACTGGTACCCTCTGTTTGTACAGGAGCCAAAGGAAACACCAAAAACCCCCCTGCGAGCTGCTCAAAAAAACCGCAAAGCCCTACACCACTACCCTGAAACTGTTATTTCCCTCTAAAAAGAAGTAATCTAGCTAGTGTGGCACTGTCTGGTGCCAACTCCCTTCATGAAAAAACGCAGTGCAGAAATGTCCTGAAGGCTTAGAACAAAGCACAAGGGATCGCATACCCAGTGGTCAGCACTCCGTCCACATATATTGCCCACCCCCAAATGTAATTCACAGCAATGTAAAGGTTCCTCCTTATAGTCAAATTGAGAATGCCGAATAGCATCATCCCCCAACGCATACACCACTTGCGTATCCGCCGGCATGATGAAGTCATTCACTGACCCCCCCGTCCATGACAAGTGATGTATAGGGCTGAAAACCCCCTTTTTCTTTTTTTAAAAAGGCACCCCACTCAAAGGTGGAATCATCACAAATGCCACTGCAACTCATAGCATGTCCCCACCATTTTTGCCCCCTGCCACTTCTTTGTGCACTTGCTCGCCACCACACATGCCATTTCTGGTGCGGACTGCACATTGTCAGCCCAACACTACAAACATGGCACTTGGTGTCCCACACTGAAACCGATTTTGAAACCCCCATCTAAACTTGCGTGCCATGACCGTACCCGGAAACATGCACAGCCAAGGTAGCAAAATGTCTTTTTTTGTTTTTTTCGGCCTAATTCATGTAGGAGGCCCGTAAACCACGGGCTCCCTACTCCCCTCTGTCCCCTCTGGCCCTCCGCTCATCAGAAGGGCTGGGAAGGGACAAGCATTGAGCATACCCATATTACCCATCACCGGTGTTTTACCCCACAGTTTGAACACTCAAGATGAAAAGCGAACTGATGCGTGGGACAAAAACCCTTATTAAAGTTCCAGCAGGCTCCCGTACCAGGCACCTGAGGTCGTTAATGACACCACACCAACCTCCCTTTTGGGCGGGACACGGATGAAAAAACTTGAGTCCCTGTGAAGCAGCCTGAAAATCTTGACGCCTTCCTGCTTCCCAAATCCTCACCTTAGTTTTCTCCACAAATTGAGAAACCAAGAGGCTTTGCCCAACCCATGCAAAGGAGCCTCATCCTGTGTCCCCGTCTCCTTATCCCCACACTCAGTCTCCCCTACCGATATCGTCTCTCCCTCCCCACCCAGACCCTTTGACTCCTTGCCCTTTACCCCCTTCTTGCGCTCCACCTGTGCCTCACCTGTACCAGGCACTCTGTGTATGGAGTCATCACCCATCCCAAGGATTTGCCATGCATGGCATCATGACTATTCAGAAAAAAACAACGGACCACTATTCACCCTTACCTCCTTCCCTGTGCTGTGTTCCTGCGTCCACCACTGACTTGCGAAAGCGGTTCGGCTGGAAAAGCTCCATGTGCCCATCTTGAAAATCTGCAAAACATGAACTGAAAAAGGGGTGTTGCGCCGCTCTTGCACCTCTTCACCTTCCCTCTTCTAAAGTCACCACGTGCTCGTGGATCTCCCCTTCCTCCCAATCTCCAAAACCACCCCATAATCGAGTGCCACACATCTTAGTCTTTCAGCACACAAGTATCCTCCGCACCCACAGCATATGTCACATGACGCAACTCCCCAGCTCCTTACCCCTCATGACGTGTGCCAAATGCGTGGTAACCACGCTCCCGCATTGTAGAGAAGGCCACTGGAAACCGCTCTAGTGCTTCAGACCAACATCCAGGGGCCGTGTTGCGCCCAGTTGGCTTCACCACCTTTCTGCCAGTCTCCACCTCTGACTTCAACTCTCCACACTCGCCCTGTGCGCTGCCTGCTCCTTTGGCCGCTCCAGCCACCTTCCCCTTCCAGTGATCCCCTTATGGTGCCCCCACCCCACTGCTCTGGCAAGTCCCAGGCCCCTCCCTGACCAGAGCCTCAGCCCCCCACCCTCCCTTGCGGTTGCCTATTCCCTCGCCCTCACCTCCTCCCGCCCCTGTGTATCTGGACCCACCTCCCTTCCGTCTCTGACATACCCCTACTAGCTCCTCGATCATGGCCTCTAACCACTACAGACAAGACCAAACCACCACTAGTTGCTGCTGTCTCCCCCATGGCCCCTCCCCCTGGCCATCAACTTGTTCACCCAGGGGGCCCCCAGCACTGGTGTGCTCCTAACACGCCCCCTTTGCTGCACTCTGGGGACTCCTGAGTAAACATGGCCCTGAGCGGCTGCCATGCCTCTGCTCCCTTGCCTGCATCCTACACGATCACACTCCTGCACAGCCCAGCAAATCAGGGGCTGGACTTGGCCCCCCGCTCGCCTCCCACCCGTCCCCCCTGTCTGTGCCCCGCTCAGCAGGTGGTGACATGTCCCACTCTGCTGGCCCTGCTCTGGCCAACATGCCTGGCCAAGAAATCCTGGCCCTCCCACCCCCCCTCTCCAAACGCAGCCTGCTGCCCTTCGTGGGGACAAAGAGAAGGGGGAGGGAGGGGTGAACGTTGGTTCCCCGCCCCCCCACAGCTGTCTGTTCGACGCGCTTATGCTACGGCCTACACACGGCCACAGCTGCCGCAGCACCGCACCCCTCCGTGTTCCCAGGCCGTGCCCTACCCACCCAGGCCTGGGCACACACACCGGGTCTGAGCAGACGTGCCTGGCCGTCCTCGTTGGCAGCACGGAGCGTGGCCCGGGCATCAGCCACTTCCCACGAATTGTAAGATCGCAGATCCAGCCCAACCTACCTTTCCTATACTAAACCCCTCACGGCCAACTTCAGCGTGGCAGGCTGTCGTGGAAGAGGCCGTTCCCCTGTTACTAATCCATCTATAGACACCTACCTTTAGACCCTCCCCAACCTAGACCCCAGCCAATCCCTGTCCTTCTATGTCACTTCCCCCATCCAGAATGCTCCCCTGGAGAGACTAGACTGTGTCTGCTCTCCATGGGGCCCTACATAGTAAGAATGCAACGAGGAATGGATGAGGAGGTAACAGGGATTTCTTCACCTGCACTCGAATGTCGACCCCATTTGTTTCAGCTCACTCCAACATAAGTGAAATTGTTCATTTTTTTGTTAGTTAACAACTGTTGGCAAATGTATGTGTCTTATTTGAAATACCTCGTTCAAATGATTTTTGTCTGCTAGTTGAGCACATTTTAGGACTAAAATCTTGTGCTGTACAAAAATGTTTTTTGTCTGGTGTACCTTGATACTGGAGCACCTTGATGCTACAATTTTAATTGCCTACATTATTACTTTAATTTTTAAAAGCACTAATAGGTCAAAATAATCACATTTGAAAATGGCAAATTAAAATGTTAAAATAGTTTGCCCATGTTTTTTATTGATTGTTGTATATCTGTTTGAGGCGCTGTAAGCTAGAGAAATGTTTTTGCTATACTTTGAATATGCTGAATGGGCGTCTTTGAAACTCCAAGGGACACCACAGCTGCAGAGGTAGCACTTCTTGCTTGTCATTTGTTAAATCGTAAGTGCGCCAGCATGGGATTGCTGAGAGTTGTAGAACTGCAATGCCCCAAATGATCTCAATGCTTCCAATTACAAGAACAAAGAAATTATACTAGCACACAAATAGAACTTTTATTTAGGTGCTTCGTAAGTTACATTCTTTTGTAAAGTACGTTTTAGGCGTTAGATGTTTACTGTTTGTCCCGAAATGGCAACCACAATGGCATCAATGACATGGTCCCTAAGTTAAATAAAGGAAAAAAGTGTATATCTTGAAAACCTGCATCCTAATAATAACTATTGTCATTGCAGAGTCCAGAATTCCCAATTGCTTGGTAATGTCTGGTTGAGTTTCTCGCCGAATTGTGGCATCAGTGATGCTCAAAAATGTTGTCTATTGAGTCTTTAATAATAATGAATATAGTTTTAATGCATGGTAAAACAGTAGTGATTCGAGTGAAACCTTAATCCTCACCGGTTGTAGTACTGAAATACATGTCAATGTCTTTTCTGTAAACAGCAAAAAACAAGTCTTGGCACAGATGTCTCCTAGATCATATACTGCTCTTTTTAAACAAATGATATTTTTTATACGATTAGATATGTTTTTCTGGATGACTTTTTAGTCTCAGTTAAGTAGTGAATACTCTTATTCTGGGAAGTTGGCTATAACGGTCATAAACTTTCTATGCCTCGATAAATGCAGTGTTAATCATTATATCTTTATTAACAAAGAAAGTAAACAATTATAAATGAAGTAATAATTAATCAAATACAAACTATAAATCATTTGGGAGCTTTTCAGTACAGATTTTAAAGAATACTTTCATGGGGACGATTTGCCCTCCATCCTTGTCCAAATAGTGTTTTTGTTGGAGAGAACTCAGTCAAGCTTTCACTGTGACGAGGCCAGGGGGCTGAACTTCGAAAGACGCTAAGAATTTCCACAAAAATAATTCTTGAGCTAAATCTGCATAAAAACTTTCTACCACACAGGGCGGCTGCCCAGGACAGCACCTTCTTAGTGTTACCGCACCCTTAAGGTCTGAGGCACACCAATGGGCCTTGAGGACAGAACCTGGTCTGCTGGCACCTCACTCGCCCTCACTCAGGAGCAACGTAGACTCCAACCACATTCCGGCTCTCCCAAAGAGAGGGGCCTCACTGATGGGGTCTTCACAGTGCAAACTCAAAGCGCATGCTGGCCAGCTGATGGGGCCTCTCTGAGTGGGCACTAGCAGTGCAGCTGCTGTATCGTTCCTCTGAGTTTGAGGCACTGTGGCACTCCCCAGCAATGGCATGATGGGTTCCTTTCGGTGACTCAGGTTGGCTCGTGCTAAGAGGCACAACAATTGCAAAGGAGGTGCTGGTGCAACATGGGTATTGTGAAACTCTCCCTATTGATTAAGCCACGTGTCAGTCCGGGGGTGCATCAGCGTGCCTGCAGCTCCAACGCATCAGTCCAGGCCGGCTGCTCAGGAAGGAAAGATGCAATCTCCCTAACAGCAAGCATGCAGCTGGGGAAGTAACACGAAGCACTCCACATGTGCTGAGGAAATTGTGGAGCGCTCACTGCATAAGGGGAGCTCCTTCGCTATGGCGAAGGAGCAGCGCCCCACCGGCCAAGAGCCAGGAGATGAAAATAGAGGAGCACCTATAATTATACATAGCTTATTCTTTAATAAGAAATAATGCATGTTGAGTCTTTTAGACAACATTAATTGAGTTGATAAAAGAAATAAAAAATTCAAATTAATCCATGGAGACTAGAGGCATTGAATATAATCATAAATATTCTACTGTGGACGTCTAGGTTTACTTCCCCCTTGTTGTGACCGCGTATTATTATTATTGTACATTCTATGTTTGGCATTTAAGCAGTGCCAGGATTGCTAGGGAGCCTGTGCTGGTGCCCCAGTGAATGCTGGGACACCACATGGAGGGAGAAGGAGTGCAAGATGGCAGGAGACGGAGATGGCAGTAAGGTAAGTTTTTTTAATTTTATTTGAATAATTAAGAAAATATGCTCCACTGGCCCCCACCCCTCCCCTTGAGATTTGCGGTGGCAGTCGCAACGGCACACACTGAAAATATTGCAGAGTGCTGAACACACGTGCTGGAATTAAAAAGATTAAGCATTCGACAGGTGCTGGTGTGAAAGTGACTGCAAGTTCCAGACTCAGAGTTTCACAGACATTTCTGGGGCAGCTAGTCCCAGAAGAATACTTGCAGGACCTAGAGCAGAGAGCAGGCACAGGACAGCACATAAAGGCAGTTTGCAGTTGGCAGTCTCTCCAACAGCCCAAAAGGCAGGCTGGCCAGCACTACTAAGCAAGTAGTCTTTAATGGGGGTTTCTCCTGCCAGCTCAGCACTGCTTAGATTAAACCAAAGCCAGGGAACAGCTGGGATCTGGATGGGCAACAACAGAAAAGCAATCCAGTGAACCCTTTAGGCCACCCAGTCCAGTAAGTAGCAGGCAGCTGGGCAACAGCAATCAAGCAGTTCAGATGAGTCCTTTGAGCAACACAGCAGTCCTTCTGACAGAGATTTGTCACAGTTTCAAAAGTGCTCTGAAAACATGGGGTCAGAGCCCATGTACTTATACTCAAAAATTTATTTGATGTAAGGTCTGACTGCAAAGGAACACCTTCAAATGTACTACAAGCCCCTTTCAACCCAGCCCTGGCTCTAGACACCAGTAGGGGCTAAATCAGTCCTTTGTGTGAGAGCAGGACACAACCTATTGACTTGTAAGGTATGAACGACCATCCCCTCTGCCAGCCCAGGAAGACTATTAGTATGCAGATGAACGCAGGTGTATCTCCTGTTACACTCAGCCCTTCCTGATTTGTGGCTGTCTGAAAGGTATGCACAAAGTCTAAATGGCACTCAGCCGTAGATGTGGATTGGAGTCATGCTGCAAGGTACTTAAAGTTATAAGCACAGAGAAATGCCCGTTTTCTGAAAGTGGCATTTCTGAAATGGTAATGTAAATCCAACTGAACCAGTAAGCAGGATTTCGCCCTACCGTTCCAAACATACCAAACATGGCAATGCTACTCCTTTCAGATCAGGAATTGCCACTTAAGAAGTGGCCTATGTTAGGGGTGAGTTTGGTGTAATAATATGGGACTGTAAGCCATGGCAAGCAGATTGAAATACCAAGTCAAGGTGGCAGTAAACTGGCTACTTCAGTGGGTGGCGCAATCTGCATTGCAGACCCACTAGTAGCACTTAACTTACAGGTTTAGGTTATATGGTATACCACATTCCAAGGGTCATACAGGTAAATCAGATATGCCAAACAGGTGCAAGGCAGTCATACCATGCTACATTGGAGACAGCACATGCACTTTGGCACTGATTAGCAGTGGCAAAGTCCCCACAGTTCTAAAGCCAACAAATAGGAGGCTAAGAAAAATAGGAGAAGGGATGAATGTTTAGGGATAACCCTGCAAAAAGGGCTGTTTCCAACACTTGATAATACTGGATACACGGCTTGTGAGATTCTAGCAGGCCTTCAGCCACTATCAGTGATGTCAGATGTTTAATGATGTGAGAGTGGTCTAACTTTACCCTTATTTCAGGTTGTCCGATAATGGGTACGTAGCCAGGTGACCTTATTGCTTCAACCAGTGACAAGAGATACTAGTGGATCCATATTGAGCCCAAAAAAGGATCTTCAGATCTTCAGTGAGGGCAAACTACTTTCAGAGCATTTATGGACAAAAAGACATGGATGGTGGTAAATTAAGAACAAGGTAGATTGTATCCCAAAAATGCGTTTCAGTTAGAGTAATGCATAAAATTGAGTAATGTATAGTTAGGAATATATGATACTATTGCGAAGATATAGATTATGAAATGTTTGACCACGATTCACCTGAATTCAATTCTATTTCCTCCCATGGACCAAATGGCTGGTTCCTTAAACCTGTAATAAACTCAAACACAAACCTGCCAGGATTGTTTATATTTTAATCATCAACTGCCAGTGGTCCATTAAAAAGACAGCACAATATTTGACCAAATGGCAAAGCCACCATAGGATTTAAAGTTGGAATGTGAAAGTGGATAAAGGGAGCACTGCCGACCACCTGAGTACCTTTGAGCTGTGACAAATTCATCCAGACACCCTGCACTCAACTTCTTCCTGTGTGCAATGGTGGTGAATACTGAACAAGAATAAGACACCTGGCTGGAAGATCACTTATTGTCGAGGATCTACTGGAAGTAGGCCAGCTGTTGAGTGGGTCTGAAATGCTGCCTATCGGAAATAAACTTTTAATGGTCTACTTTACAGTCAAGCCTAAGACTCGGTGTTTGTTGTACATAAGATTGTAACTGATATGTATACAATATATGTATTGAGATCTAAATCAAGCAAACATGCACTTTAGTTTGATGACCATGAATGCTGAGCAGTGAGTGTTTTAGACAATAACAATTCCTATTTTAAAGCATGACCCATGCATGTCTAAATATTTTATCACTTGCTTGGTATAAAATAACAGCCAATCCTATATATGTGATGTAAAATGTGTGATATTAGATACAAATAAGGAAGGTTCACACTCTTAATGTTGTGTATATTTGGAATTAAAAGTGCTGATGTCACTGATGACTAATTAAGGGAAAACCAGTTGTTTGTGATTTATTAACTGTGACATGGTACATGACATTTGTGATCTCATGTGGCTCCCTGGCTGCATTTTGAATGCATTTTGATCATGTTTTTAATTAATTCTGTTTGTAAAACAATAACGGAAAACAAGTATTGCGCAATATCAACACATATGGCGTGTCTGTACTACATGTTTGTACCTTAGTTCCATGCATGTAAAATAGTGCAACAAAAAAATTCATCCATTTCACCTGTGACTTAATTATGTAAATTACATAATATATATACTATGGGTCAATAGTATGAACCTCATTAGAATGCTAATAAGCAGCTTAAGCTGTCTGTAGCCAGATGACAAAAATGTTTATTATACATGATAAACCTAGAGGGCACCTTCACAAATCACGACACTGATCCCAAAATCTAATATGCCCCAAGTTGGTCAATTTTATATCAGGCGTTTAGGCCAAGCTCCTATTTAATGCAAACTCAGGCCTGGGTTTACTAAGCTTTTGCAGTGTATGTACATTGCACAAGCCGACACAATGCGTAGGCTTAGTTCATTATTACAAAACAAGGCAATGGTTGACATGCATCACTTTTTTTGTCCTGTGTCACAATGTCTGCATTGATTCACATTGTGTTAAGTAGATTTCACAGTATGCAGGTTGAGGGTTTCAACACAAATCTTAACACATGGATAACACAGTGATATTTACAAAACAGATGCTGCTTCATAGAGCATAATGCAGTGTAGCACAATTCTCGATTTGTAGAAGAACTCTATGCATGGCCCCAGCGGGCACAAAAAAAAGCCCATATAATTACATCACTATCAAAAGATATTGAACCAAACAATTTTTCCACACAATTTCCAGTCATAGCGGTTGTTATTCTGCAAATGAGTCAAAGTCTTTGTCAATGTCAGCTACAGACTAGGAGGAAGGAGAGGATCTTTATATCAGAGGATCAGTATCATTCATTAAAAGGAGGAAGTGGTGATCCAACTGTCCAGAATGAAGAAAGAGAACATCTTGGATTTATTGCAGAAGATTGGTCCAAGTCTGCATCCCCCAACTGCTTATTTACATGCCATTTCGTCACATGTCAAAGAAATGCAGTCCTTCATATGTTAACACCTGGATCCTTTCAGAGCACTTCTACTAGGTTGGCAGGAATTTACCAGGATGCAGTTTCTTCATTTTTGTCAACTGTCCTGGATGCCATTTTCAGAATAACATCTCAATTTCTGCATTTCTCCAATTCAAGGCAAGGACAACTAAAGGCCATGTAAGGATTTTATGAGTTTGCCCAGTTCCCTCATGTGTTGAGAGCTACTGATTGCACCTCTGTGCAATTGGTATCACCTGCTGCAATAGAGCATATCTAGAGAAACAGGGGGCACACATCTGTTTTAACGTCATACTTCAGTAGGCACACCATTATGCAATAAATACATGTTGTCACTTTTTTGTTAATATGTATTTGTGTTATGAATAGAAAAGCATTCACATGGAACGTCTCCCTCAGACAAGGTAATCCAATGAATAGCAATGCACTGCTTAGCATTAATGTTTTTTACAAAGCTACAGAAATGTGCAAGTGTATGACTTTGATGATACAATGAGTGGTCTGAAGAAGTCATAGATACTGTGTCCAATTATTTTCTTACTAGGTTATATTATCATATGTTTAGCCTTTTTTAATTCAAGTCTTGTTACTTATTACATTGATTTAATATTACAAGAAAATATTTAGGGCCTTATTATGAGTGTGGTGGTCCGAGGGCCGCCACACTCGTGTTGACAGTCGTACCACACACTCTGGGTGGTCTGACCTCCCAATTACAACCCTGGTTAGCGGACTTGCCAGGGGACCAACATTCCAACTGCGAATATGGTTCCCGACAGCATGACGGTGGTCAGAGTTGTACTCAGCCAGGGTGGCGCTGAACTCAGCACCGCCTGGCTGATTACAACTCCTGTCACCGCTAGCCTTTCCATGGCGGTTTAACCAACATGGAAATGCTGGTGACGAGGGTGTGCTGGGGGAACCCATGCCCAGCACTGTTGGATTGGGCATGGTATTTTGCATACAGATTTCTAACACATACAACATATCTCCAATTTCATTTGTTACTCACATTTTAACTATATATATATATATACACAACAGGTGTTGCAATAATAAATTAGAAAGTTGTTACTCTTATAGTTCTTAGTCATACGTATATACATACGTATATACATGGACGATGATACATCATGATGTTGATGAGATACATATATCTATGCCACATAGAAGTAATTTCTTTCTGTTATACTCTCTCTCTCTCTTCAACTGTTTTGCTGTTTCAACTCACCCTCTTTAATCTCGTCTCTTTACTTTTTAACTTCCATTTCTCTAACGGTCTGTCCTCTTTATCCTCTCTATTTTCGCCTCATTCTCTATCACAACTCATGCTCTTTAATCACCTATATATTTTGCTTTCTTTATCTGTCTCTACCACACCTCTCTATTTCTACCTCACATAGGCCCTGATTTATACTTTTTGGTGCAAAACTGCACCAACTCAGTTTTGCACCAAAAAGTTTAGCACCGGCTTGCACCATTTCTGAGCACCAGCTGGGAGCCAAATTTATGGAATGGTGCAAGCTGGAGCAAAGGGTAGGCTAGCGTAAATAAAAAATTACGTTAGCCGGGTGGGGCTGGCGGTATGGAAGAAGGGGGCTTTGCACAAAAATATGACGTTAGGCAGGTTAGAGTAAAAGAAAATGACTCTAACCTGCCTAGAGTCATTTTCTAATGCAAAACCATCTATACCACATGACTCCTGTCTTAGAAAAGACAGGAGTCATGCCCACCACCCCAATTGCCAGCACAGGGGACCAGGGTCCCTTGGGCATGGCCATTGCACCCTGTGCCATGTATGGGGGCCCATTTCAGGGCACTTTAAAAAATAAAATACTTACCTCTACTTATCTGGGATGGGGTCCTGCATCCTCTGCTGTCCCTCTGGTGTGGGTGGAGGTGTCCCTGGGGCAGGCACCTGTGGGCTTATTCCATGGTGTTCCATCATGGAAATAGGCCCACAGGTCCCCTAACGCCTGCCCTGACCCAGGTGTTAAAATAGGCCCACAGGTCCCCTAACGCCTGTCCTGACCCAGGTGTTAAGTCTAGTGCCAATGTATAAATATGAAGTTTGTTTTGCACCAAATTTTCGTTAAATTAAAAGAAATGATGCAAATTTGGTGCAAAACAAGTATAAATATGCCCCATACTCTCTTTCTCTGCCTCATCCCTGCATTTCATGTATTTTCTCCCTACAACGTATTTCTCTTTTTACCATGCCCCCCTCATTCTCTGCCTTACTAGTCAGTCAGTCAGTCGAATAACTTTATTCGGCAGTTGCCATAAAAGTACAAACCAAAACACATTTACCGATCTATAAATAGTAAAAAAAAAAAAAAAAACTTAATACCATTGCTGAAAACACCACATGAGCATCCAATCTAAAACCACTTGACATACATAGATAAATATACAAGACATAATTAAAAATCACAAAGTCAGAAAAGTACAAATATTAGCTTTAAAATGATATACTATAGGTGCATACATTTTTTAAAAAGGAGTAGGCCTTTTCCAAATACTTAAGGAAGCTGTGACAAAGTCTAATACATGATGACAAATTTGAATATCAGGCAATCTCTGAAGATATAGTAGGGCTTCCTTAAAATGAATGGGTCTAAGAAGACGTAGCGTAGGTAAAATAAAAGCCCCTCTAGGAGTAGCGTATAAAGGGCAAAAAAGTGCAAAGTGCTAAGTGCTCTGAGTTGATTTGGAGTCACAGGGACAAAGTGGTAAATCCTTTTTCCAGAAACATGGTTCGGGGAAAGCTACCTTAAAATGAATTAGATTAAGTCTAAAAAGTGTTAAAAAGGAAATTGTTCTAAAACTCGAAAACCAAGTCAAATAGGGTTCAAGGCATGGAACAGTCACGATCCGAGAGTAGGAATCAAAAGATTTCAATTTCAGGGAACTATGAAATCTCAGCTCTGATATATGCTTGGAGTAAGTAGACTTCAAGACAGACCTAGAGTTTATAGTTAACAAATGAGGGTCATCAAACATGTATCTAAGCCCTAGGTTCTCAAAGGAGTTTTGCAAAAACATAAGCCAGGGAATCCTATTTGAATTTTCCAAATGTAGACAATCAGAGATACAGTCTTGGACCAAACTTGCCGTAGGGTTTGACCAACATCTGATCCAGAGCAATAGTGGGGCCATAAAGACCCTGTCCTCCAAAAAGCACTGACCAAGTTCTTCATGGCAGATGATATTTGCGGTGCATTTTGGAACCAACAATAATCTGCGCAGGAATTTATTTTCAACACTCTGAAGAGACGGTATTTTATTATAGCCCCAGACGCCTGCCCCGTAAAGGACTGATGCAGTGCATTTGGAATTGTAAAGAGTTTTCAACTGTGCAGGGGGTCTGTGACCTAATTTATTTGAAAAGCGAAAAATTGCTTCGTTGTTCCTTATCAACTGTTGGAGCTTAAAATTAATGTGTGTCTTCCAGGACAAAGAGGAACTCATGTACATGCCTAGATAACAAAATTCTTTGACCTTAGTAAGGGTGTGCCCTCCCATAGTAAATTGTTTAGACTTTGTATTGCGTGGGCCACAAGTCATAACAAAAGTCTTGGGGTAATTTACTTTCAGATCAAGGTTCAACATAAAATCATAAAATACATCCAATAGTCCCTGTAAGCCGTTTGCAGTACGAGCAATTAAAACTGCATCGTCTGCATATAATAAAACTGGAAGTTGTCTCTGGCCCATCTTCGGTATATCCTTTGCATGTTTTAACAGTGAATCATAGAGCCCATTAATGTAAATCAGAAAAAGAAAAGGGGCTAAGGTACATCCCTGCCTTACACCCCTAGTTGACGGGATGGGGGAGGTTCTCTGCCTGTGTGAGCCGGCCTGGACAGAAATCGTTAGGTCTGTGTGTAGGCGTTTAATAAGTTCCAATAGTGGCGGATCGCAGCCTAAGGCTTCCAAAATTTGCCATAACTTTGACCTATTAACCATATCGAAGGCACTGGTTAGATCAATGAAAGCCATGTGAATCAACTCTTTTTTGACTGTCACGTATTTGCGGAGTATCAGCTGCAAGTTTAAGACTTGCTCAACTGTGCCTACACCAGGTCTGAAACCAAATTGAATAGGAGATAAAATCTGGGCCTCGGACACCCAATCTTCCAAACGGGACAGGATCACGCTACCTAAAATCTTTGCCGTCGAATCGATAAGAGAAATTGGTCTGTAACAAGAAGGATCTTGTCTATTTCCTTTTTTAAAGATAGGAACAATAATAGCCGATTTCCATGAGAGGGGCACGTTACTATTTACCACACTATTCAACACATTGGTAACTAACGGACCCCAAAGATCAATTTCTGATTTAAAAAGATCAGCGGGAACACCATCGGGGCCAGGAGCTTTTCCCTGCCTTGATCTATCAGTGGCATTTTTGACCTCATAGAGGTCAAAAATGATGTTTGGGGCCTTAGTTTTGGAGTCTAAAATAAAAGGTGCAGAGGAATTTACATACAAATTCTCATACATTTCTGAACAGAAGACTTTCCTGAAATGAGTTAGCCAGACGTCCTCAGCAATAAGACATTCATTGGCCAAAGAGTGGTTATCAGAAAAGTAAGAGTGATTTATCACTCTCCAGAATTTAGAAGTATCCTTCTGCTCAGATGCAGCCAAATGTTCGCCCCAGGCCCTAGACCTAATTTCTGATTTCCGTTTGTCAATGGCAGCCTTATAATCGGCTCTTGCTATTTTGACTAATTGACGGGAGAAAGGAACTGCTTTAAGTGCAACTTTGAGTTTTTTATGAGCGGATGAACACGCAGAATTGAACCATCTGTGGGCCACCGGCCCCTTCGTGGGCCTGTCCGCCGCCAGGGCGCGTGAGATATCAATGCTTAAAGATTCAAATTCACGCACTATGCGGTCAGAATATAACTGCTGGGACAGACACATATGAATCGAGTCAGACCTACTTCTTACAATTTCCTGGTTAAAAATTTTTGGATCTATTTTGTCCCATTTTAGACGTATGCCACAATTTGGATTATAAACAGTAGCAGTGCTCAGGCTTTTAATCTTGGGTGCCTGGAATTTTTTTAGGTCCAATATAATGCTAAGGGGGTTATGATCGTTTGCACAATGAGGCGTAATCTTAAATTCTTGAATTACATATACATCAGAGGAGCTGATAAGTATGAAGTCGATAGTGCTCCCCCTCAAATTCCCTGTAAAGGTTGGTGTATTACAGACGTCGGGGGGCAATTTCTCGGTGACATGAACCAGATCAAATTTAGAAGTAAAAAGGTTTAAGGCATCTCCTTCAGATGTATGGTTAAAATGAATTACTGACTCTCTGCCCTCGGCAGGAAAGGCACACAGATCCATGTGTTCTTTGCTGCACAGAGGAGTATTGAAATCGCCCACCCAGATAGTAATTAGATCACTATTCTGCAAAACATGTGAAGAATCTATGAGATCCGATACCTCTTCCAGATGACCCATAAGGAGGCCCCGAGGGATGTTATTGTAAAAATTTTAAATTAGGATATCCTTTAGGCCACTAATAGAGACCAAGACAACCATAAGATAAAGAGAAGACCAAATTAAAGACACATTTAAAAGCGGAAGATGTACGGAGACAATAACTAAAAGGCCGCCACCAGCTCTCCCCATTTGGGAGGTTAGTGCTGGCTGACACAGAGAGGTGAAACCATTCAGGAGGATCTTATCTTTGGACCAGGTCTCCTGTAGACAGATTATATCGTAGGAAGAAATAAAACTCTTCCAGTCCGAATTGTCAGATTTGGATCGCAGCCCTGCTATATTCCAGCTAAGCAGAGTTAATGGTCTAGACACAGGGCATGACATTAGAACTTTAGTATTTATAGGAACTTTCAGATCCAATTCAGGGTTTCCTGTGTCCCAGGTACATTCCACGTCGACTTTCCCAGCCTTCGGTCTCTCCCTGTTAGAAGAACAGGGGTGGAACGCCGATAGTCAATCGTTCTCATCAAGACGACTAAGAGTCGAGAACCGGTTGCTAGAGGGTACAGTAACCTGTAATTGAAGCCTTTCTGGGTCTGGTCTGTAAATACTTGAACTAGTGACAGTGCGGTTTGGTAGGAGCACAGGGTCGTAAAAATGACACAGGGGATGTATTTGAATCCTGTTAGTTGACATATTACAATGGCCCAAATTGGTCAAAAAAAGGTCTACTGAACGAGGATTAGAAAAATTTAAAACGACATAGTCTCCCTCCTCCAATACCTTGGAATATCCTACCCTCTTCACTCTTTGGGCCATGAGAATCTTATCATTATAAAAACAATTAGGTTTGAAATTAGAGTTCAACCAGTGACCAGCTTTTCTAATTAGGGAGTGGGTATCTTCTTGTTTGGAGCACTCCAGGGGAGGAACATTTGAGAGAACCAGAACGTACGGATTGCAGGCAGGTGGTAAATGTAAAAAGTCTACATGGTTAGTAAGTTTATTTGGACCTTTGTCGTGTGTCCTAGAGGAAGAAACTTCCCTTGTCGACCCTAATACAGGGTTGTCAACATGAGTTCCTTGGCCAGAGACGGCTTGTGGATCAAGCGAAGAATTACTTACACCTTGGGGTACCAAAGTAGAGGGAGGAGTGGATTGGTGGGCTAGTTCGGGGCTATGATGTATTCCCGTACATAGAGGACCTGGTTTTAAAAAACTAGATAAGAACCTGGTCATGTCATTACAAAAGCAATCAAGCTTCCTAGCGATCAGAGTGGTAATTTTTGCCTCTAGAGTTGCGCAAAAGGATTTGAGTGTCTGGTCAATAAAATTAGAACAATCTTCAGGAGCATCCTTACTCTGGCATTCAGGGAAGGAGACCAGGGAAGTTGGGGGTTGGTCACTTTGAGCCGGGAAGGTAGGTAGTTTCTTTTTGGAGCCCAGGGCCTTTTTTGTGTTTTTGGACTTTTTCCCAGCTCTCCTCTTCTTCAATGGAGGAGAATCGGCCTGAGAGCAAGAGCTTTCAAGAGGAGAAGTAGCTAAACGGGGAGAAGAATTGATTCGGTCGGTAGTGGGGAGTATATCAACGCCCAACTGACTGGTATTCAGAGGCGAAATCAGTGATAAAGGACCAGTTCTTGGAAAGGTGGAAATGTGAACGATAGGTTCCAAGGGGGGGTGTTGAACAGTACTTTGAACAGCCCCAATCTTTTCTTCTACATGTTCAAGTTCTGATTCGATGGCCCCCATCACGGAAGATAAATAACTAGTAATGCAGGACTGAAGGGAGCTGGACCCGGCTTCCCCCTTCTGAACATTAGTCTTTCTTTTCCCCATATTTAATAACAAACTCACGCAGTATCTGACACGGTTCCCACATGGAATTACCCCAGATGGAAGGAGTAGACGTTAGGGGGGGGGCCCAGCCCGGCCTCTTCCGGTTGATGACGGGCGAAGGACGGGCCCGCCCTTGGCCCGGGCTTTGCCCGGGCGCTGCCCGCGCAGCGGGGGCGCGAATGTAATTTAAAGGGCTCCTGCCCTTCAATCAGTGGTCCCCGGCAGCAGCGTGCGCTTCCCACGACGGCGGGAGCGCGAATGTAATTTAAAGGGCTCCTGCCCTTCAATCGGTGGTCCCCGGCAGCAGCGTGCGCTTCCCGCGACGGCGGGAGCGCCAGTATGATTTAAAGGGCTCCTGCCCTTCAATCAGTGGTCCCCCGGCAGCAGCGTGCGCTTCCCGCGACGGCGGGGGCACGAATGTAATTTAAAGGGCTCCTGCGGGAACCGCCAGAAGACCGTACTGCGGTCAAAAGACCGCGGCGGTCATTCTGGGTTTCCCACTGGGCTGGCGGGCGACCGCCAAAAGGCCGCCCGCCAGCCCAGTGGGAAACACCCTCCTACGATGAAGCCGGCTCCGAATGGAGCCGGCGGAGTGGAAGGTGTGCGACGGGTGCAGTTGCACCCGTCGCGAATTTCAGTGTCTGCTAGGCAGACACTGAAATTCAAAGTGGGTCCCTCTTACGGGGGCCCCTGCAGTGCCCATGCCATTGGCATGGGCACTGCAGTGGCCCCCAGGGGCCCCACGACACCCCTCACCGCCATCCTGTTCCTGGCGGTCAAAACCGCCAGGAACAGGATGGCGGTGAGGGGGTCGGAATCCCTGGAGGATTCCCCTGGGCAGCGGAAAGTCAACGGTACACCGCCGACTTTCCGTTTCTGACCGCGGCTGTACCGCTGCGGTCAGAATGCCGAAAGGAGCACCGCCAGCATGTTGGCGGTGCTCCCGCGGACCCCGGCCCTGGCGGTAATTACCGCCAGGGTCGGAATGACCCCCTAAGAGTCTTTGCTGCTCAGATGAGGTATGGGAAACTAATCTGACTGAATATGTTAGTGGAACATTACGATTAGTACATTTACAACTTTTTAGGAAATATCCATCACTAAGGGGAAGGTCTCCTTAAAGGAAAACAGAGAGAAATTAAATTAAGTTGTTTTTGTCTTTGAAATAAATACAATTATTTTAATGTAAACTAAACATGTAAAGTGACTTTACATAAATAAAATTTACTGAGGACTAACTAAAGAAAATATACACCACAGTACCTCATACAATCAACTTTGAAATAAATTGTGAATTAATTTAAATTAATGTAACTTCATTTATTTTAAATTTAAGTGCCTTATCACATTCACAAATAATAAACTACAACAAAATATAAGGAGGCACTCATAGTAGTGACACCATAGTTAGTGCTTATCACAAAGAAAAATCAACCAAGGTCTTGTTTGTGAGATTATCAAGTCCTACTACAGTTTCTCCGGGCACATATGTCCACAACTTTGGGCATTAAGGGAACTGTACTTCCCATTCCTTGATTTCTTGCATTAAATGTGAACTCCACTGGCAACAAAACTCATGTCTTTACGTTATGCTCAAAGGTATTTATTAGTGGTACACCCTAGTGCCTATAAACATTTAATAAGGGTCGGTGATTGAGTAATGCAGATTTATTCAACAGAAAATTTACAATCACACAAACCCACGTCTATTCCACTATTTGTCTGCAAGTGCTGTGATAAGAAGCAAATATTAGACAGGAGGCAATTAATCTGCTGTCCTTGATGCAACACTGAGATAATGGAGTCACTTTTATAAGCTGTAAGTACTGTGGTGAAAATGAGAGAAGTATCAGAAAAGACACAATTAATCTATTCTCCTCCAAGAAAGACTAAGATACCTGCAGCAAATACTGTCAGTTCCTCCTTCTAGTGAGTTTTAAAATACTTTATTTAAAAAGCTACCAATTCCCCAATAAATTCCACATTCTAAAATTGAAAATGAATACATAACTCAACAAACTATAATACATTAAAACAAATATATAAAAAGGTGAACATTTAAAAAAATAACAGATTAACATTTTAACATAAATTAATGAATATGTATAGTTAAAATACTACTACCCATTACCCATATAGACCTTACAACGTGACTTTAAATTTTAATACACAGCTACAAAAGTAAATATGTGATTAAGCAAGAATAACTTAAAAAAAATATCACTTTATAAAAAACGTTATTTACCTATAATTAATATGCAAATTATAAAAAATATTTTTTCATACCCAATCACCCAATAAACCCCAAAATTTGAAATACCAATGTAATAAATAATTCAAAAATGTTAAACCTTTAAAGAAAGGAGCAACAGGTAAAACATGATGAATACATGATTTAAATAAATGTAGATTTAAAAAACTTACTTCAAATCCTGAAAAAACTAAAAAACATAAAACAGAAATAAAAATAATATATATATTTTTTTTAAAACATCCTTTGATATATAAAGACATAAAGCAATTATATGAAAGACCAGAACGAAAATCAGTACGAGAGTACATAATATGTTATTTTTAGACACAAGGCTAAAACAGTTAAGGAACGTATATATGATTATCTTCAATATTTTGGTCCAGAATATTTTTAGTGAGAATATTTTGACTATGAAAATATGTTTGAGTAGATACTTAGGTGGAAACCTGACTATTACGGCTGTAGTAGGATTATAAGTGCAATGCGATTTGCAATTGTTAAGGTCTTATGTAGGTGTGCCCCTAATCTCCTCCTTAAAGTCTACATAACCAGTTTTACCACCACTCCCTATTACCCCTTCCACATTTACTTCTAATTCCTCTACTTGCTAAGAAGGGAGAATGTGAGGGGGCGGCTGAGGGAATAATGAATTCTGCACAGATAAGATAGGAAAAGTTGAAATGTCCAGCTGTTGGCTTGTTAATTGCATTTTGTGGGAAGTGAGGAAGTTCTCTTTTAGTACTTTACTTACTCCCAAATTTCTTCTCTAGCTCACACCACATCACACTAAAATCTTTGCCATTGCTCCCCTCATTTCTTTACCTATCTGTTCCTCCTTCATCCTCTGTAACTTTCTAAGTCAGTATCACACCTTTTGCTCTTTTCTTTCTTCTCTTGCCACCTCACCTGTCTCCCTCCCTCATTTCTGTCACTGCTTCCTCTTCCCTGTCTGCTTCAGCTCTGTTATTATACCCTTCTCCTTACCTCTCGGTTCTTCTCTTGTCTCCCACCCTCCATCTATAGCTCCTACTCAGCAGAGTTAGAGGTCAGTGACTAACCAGAGAGGTGCATACAAAAAAGATGAGTGGAGGAAAAAAGTAGTAGAAGAGAATTAAAGAGAACATGATCAGATTTCACCAGATGCAATGGAGAACTTCCTCAGAGCAGTGATTTGATTTTCACTGTTGCAGCAAGAATGCCAGTTGTGAATGAAAGGGTATTTATTTGTGATAATGAATATCTGTCAGTTAACTTTACAATTGCAAGTGCTTTGTGCATTTGTCTTACTTTGATATTATACAGAGGTCCACTAAACAGCCACCTTTACCATGTCTTTCCTACACTGGATGGAACAGGCTGTTTAGAGTCTAAGGGGCAGATTTATTATAAAACAGGACAATGCAGCCCAGCAACCGATGTTGCTGCATTGTGTTGTACTGGGGAGAGAGCATGATAGAGGGGTACATATCTAAACAGATATAAATAACAAATAGTATGATAATTTTTATAAGGTTACACCTTCCAGTTAGCCCAAAATGTACTCCGTTCCACAGGTTAAAGATCTCTAACATCCTCACCAAAGTTTGGCCATAGTTGTACTCAGTTATCTCTTCCATCTTCACTGATCGTTCAACCCCTAAATATGTTGCAGAACTGACACAATGCTTATTTTGTCCAGGGGTGAAATATTTGCCAGGACCTGTGTCTTATTCAGATTAAGTTTGTACCTTGAGATAAAGCTGAATTTTGTTTTTGTTGGCGCTAGGACTCTGTGCACTTTACCCTTTTTAACCAGCACTAAAGTACTTGTGGTATTTTCATTAAACATGGTGTAAATAGTTTACACCTGATTGGCATATTCAATTCCCTTATAGGTTTCTTAAAAAGTGCTATGCCACAAACCCACGTCCTGTAACTAAATGCTGATAATGGGCCTGCAGCACCTATTGTGCCACCCACTTACGTGGATCCTAAAAACATGTCCCAGGTCTGCCATTGCAGCCTGAAAGCATTTTTAAACTGGCAGCTCAACTTGGCAATATAACTCCCTTGACAAGTCTTAAACTTTAAAGTAGGCTCTAGATAGTCCATAGGAAAGGGTGCATTATAATTAAAAGACTGGCCGTGTAATTTTAACTTGTAAGTGTCCTGGTAGTGAAATTCCTAAATGTGTTTTTGACTACTGTGAGGCCTACCTCGCCCGTATTGTAACATTGTACTTATTAAATTTAATAAGTGCCAATGTTTGATCTGGAACAGGTCAGCGTTTCACGTTTGATTTGAGGGTAAAAATCCTCTTTATGGTAAAATAGAATTTTAAGTTACAATTTTGAAACTGCCACGTGTTAGAAAGTTGGCATTTTCCTGCCCTAATTGGTGCCTCAGGCTGCTCAGGTTCCTGGGTCACAGGCCTGGGTGTAGTTGGCAGTTGGACTTTGTTTATTTCTCCCAGACACCCACACAACAGCAGGATGAGGTACGCCTGGATAGGTCATCAATTGGCTAGATGGGGTGTGGAGCTGGCATTAGCCCCACCTTTAACTGAACTGTGCTCTGCTTTCACACTAAGGACCTGCTACCCCCGCATTGTTCATGCAGGCAGCTTAGAGCCAGGGCACGGGAAGGATGAAACTTCAAACACTTGAAACAGAATTGTCTAGGCACCAGATATAACAATAGGACTCCCGGACCAACTCTAAATTTCAATTTCTGGACCAGGACTCCCATCAAACTGCCTGCTTCTGTGGCCTGCTCTGTACTTTAGAATGCTGCCTTGCTGCACCTGGAAGGACTGCTTTGCTTTCTGATGTCTGCCTTGAACCCTGTGAGGCCTGCTCTGCTATTTCAGCCCTGTTTTACTGCTCAACCCAGGACTATCAGAGTTACTTCAAGGGCTAGTTAGCTGGCCTCCTGGTCAGTGCCAGGGGGACAGAAAAGGCCCAAATCATCTTGAACCAACAACTGGACCCAGCCTGATCCAAGTGGTGCTCCTCCGGTCCTGGTCCCTTGTTGGTGATGCTAAAGGTGCCAGGATAGCCAACATCTAAAACTTAGGACTTAGAGAAATTTTGGCTAAAACTGCTCTGAGAACTGAGAGGATCCCCCAAGGTGCATCAGCGATCAGCCTGACTTTGCAGCAGCTCCGACTACGTTCTTCTTCTTCACAGCAGAAAATCCTGTTCAGCAGTCGTTCGTCAAATGGGTGTTCAGCCTTATGGAACTCTCTCTCTCTCTCTCTCTCTCTCTCTCTCTCAGTTAATCACTTTATTAGACACTATCTCATTTTCACCTATATATGGTACTATAATTCCAGTAAAAATACTCATTCATTTTTCATTAACGATGTTAGTATAATTTGTTTGCGCACCAATAATAATTGAATCTGTCAAAACATTTAGAAAAAATACTTAATTTCTGTTAGTAAGAGGAGAGGCTTAAAAACTGACAGAATCAAATACTTATGCTGTTACTCTCAATAATTTGCTCTGAAAATGACTAAAACAATTTTGATGCTAGGACTTTAGACATGGTCATGCCTTCAACTTTTTTTTAAGCGCCATCTTAATTTCATTTGAGATTTGATATCACTGATCTTTGATGAATGTGAACATTTGTTTTACAGTATATATAGTGGTAACTACCATATGACTTTTCTCTGTAATTTTGTACAGTTTGGGTGTAGCTAGATCTTGGCTATTTTTAGCAAACAATGTCTTTTTTGACAACTGTAGCATAGAATGTACATTGTTCTTCGTAGATTTGTTTGAATGGTGTATTTCACTTGAGGGTTACATTGTTTGCAAACTCCATTGAGTAAACACTGTGTACAGTGCTTAGTTCTCCACTGACATCAAATTCATTTCTTAATGTACCTGTGGTGTGTGTCGGGTTAGATAAAAGCTATTCTTGGTAGGGCATTTGTTTTTGGAATTGTCATGTTGTATACAGATTGAACATATGAGGGTTGCACATCCACCTGTGGTTGATTGTTAATGCAAACTATGATTCATTTAAAGCATTAGCAATTTATATAGCAATATGTGGGAAAACAAATTTTGGATGATGTCATCAGTGATGTCACCACTGATGTCATAGAACTTTTTATGAGTGATGTAATTTGTAAGCTCAGTACATGGCGGGAGCGTAGCTAACCATAACTGATCAATTTCTGTGTTTTTGTAGCTTAAAACGTTAATGTCGACAATGACCAATTCACCCAACTAAAAAAAAAATCTTTTTATCACATTTAACTGGAAAGCTACCCTGAAATTTATTTTTTTCAGTGAATGTCTAGGTTTTTCAAATGTAAAGTGATAATATATTACCATATGCAAATGCAAAACCCCAAATGCTCTTTGGCCAGCACCTCCCCAGACAGGCAACCCTGCACTGCACACAGCCTTCAGCATTGTACAGTGCGGGTGATATCCCCCCAGAATGTTTTTTTAATTAATTTTTAATGAAAGTGGAGGGCAGCCATGTGGCCCACCTCCTTGATCTATTATTGGCCTAGGGACACTATATCTTGGGACAACGTATTTAAATAAAGATGAGGAGGGCTGGTTGCCTCCCTCCCCAAGGGCGACTGTTTTATCCCCTTCCCCAAGGGACTGGCATGCTTTCATGGGGGAGGTGAGGGTGGGGCTCCATTCCCTGGTCCAGTTTTGACCCCAGGGACCACATTCCCTGTGGTCTAGCATGCTTGCTTTGGAAATGTGGCACATGCCCCCCACACCAATTTCAGCCCTGGGGACCCATCCCCCAGTGCCCCATGCAATGTTTTGGGAGAGCGGGCATGCGGCCTCCCTCCCCAAGCTGATTTCAGTCCCGGAAACTCCATCCCCCAGGGCCAGCTGCAATTTCTATGGGGAGGAGGGCACGCAGGCCTCCTCCCTGGGCTGATTTTGGCCCTGGGGACCCTATCCCCAGGACCCAGCAAAAACTTTAAGCGGGGGCATGCAGCTCCCATCCTGTGGAGCCTGACACTATTTTGAAAAGGGAGGGTGGCACGAGGCATGCATCCCCAGGCCTGGTGCAATTTTTATGTGGAGTTCGGTACTCCAACCTCACTCTGTGGGGCAATTCTGTCCCAGGAGACCCATCTTCTGTGCCAGCTGCAATTTTTATGGGGGAGAAGGACATGTGGCTCCCATCCCCAGGGTGGTTGTGGCCCCAGAGATCCCTTCCTTCAAATCCAGCTGAAAATCTTATGGGGGGAGCAGATGGGGCCCCTTCCTGAGCTCATTTCTGTCTTGGGGACCCCTTTTCCCAGGTCAGGGTGACATTTTTAAGAGGGGGGTGCAGCCTCCCTTCTGCAAAGCCTGCCGCCATTTTGAAAGGGGAGGAGGGTCACATGGCACACCTCCTCAGGCCTGGCACAATTGTAAGGGAAGAGAGGCATGCACCCCTCCCTCCTCAGTCCAAATTTGGCCCAAGAGACCCCATTCTGCAGGGCCTGGTGCACGTTTTACGTGGAGGGATGTATGTTGTGCATATATGAGTGGATGTGTGAGTAGGTAAAAAATATATATGTATCACCATGCACAGTTCTCTCATCACTAATTTTAATGCAAATGTTGCAGTTATATTATGAATTATGTCAGATAAGGCATCATTACTGATGTAATATGTGGGGTAAGTAGCGCTGCATGGCAAGGGAGTGAGTTATAGCTACCTTAGGCAAAGAGTTCTAGGGCCAGATGTATGAAACGTTTTTGCACTCGCAAACGGTGCGAATCGCAAAAATAGACCGTTTGCGAGTGCAAAAAAGTGGTCTGAGATGCATGAAAGGCATTCGCAGACCAAAAATAAGAAATTGCAGAAATTGCAATTTTTTGCGTTGCAACCTGGTTTTGCGACTTGCAGTTTGCGATTGGGTATTTCCAGTAGGGAATTGAGAGGCGCAAAATGCGATTTGCAAAATCCAAGTCGCAAAGAGATGCATCAAAAAATCGCAAATTGCGATTATTTGCAGAATGGCATTTTGCACATGCAAAATACCACTAAGTGAAACCAGGTGGTTACCAGGTGCAACTTTATAAAGAGGCCAAGAATGCCTCAAACTCTTTTCAACAATGGCTGCACTCTACGTCATGGCGAGGAGGATGAGGATCTTGGCAGGTTTGAGGAGAGGGAGGAGGAGACAGGAGCGCATTTTCAGAGTGCGCATTACACTTTTTAACCTGACAGAGGAGGAAACATACAAGAGGTATAGGTTGAACTCAGCCATGATACTTGATCTGATAGCTGAGCTACAACCCATACTGCAGTGCAGAACACTAAGGACTCACAGCATACCCACCCATGTGAAGGTATTATGCTCCCTCCACCTACTCGCCTCAGGGAGCAATCGAGGGGTCCTAGCAGCAGCTGGAGGGGTCTCACAGAGTACCCTCTCTAGATTTTTCAATGCATTTATCAACACCATGCTGAGCAAACTACAACAGTACATCAGATTCCCCAACAACCCACAGGAATTACAGCAGACAAAAATAGAGTTTTACTAGATAGCACAGTTCCCCCACGTCCTAGGTGCCATAGATGGCACACATGTGGCAATCTGTCCACCATCAGCCACAGAGTATGTGTACCACAACAGGAAATACCAACATTCCATGAATTTACAGGTGATATGCAATGCCTCCTACATCATTACTGATCTCGTGGCCAGGTACCCAGGGAGCACACATGATTCTTACATCTTTCGCCACAGCGGGATTCACACAAGACTGCTAGCTTGGGAGTTTGGAGAAGGATATATACTAGGTATTGTCCCTCTGTACACTGGCGCATTGATGGTGTGCCGACATCAGATGGCTCAGTTGCTCATCATACCCTTTCTCCCTTCCAGGAGACAGTGCCTACGCAGTGACGCAACGTGGTGGAGCGCACCTTTGGACTGCTGAAGAGTCGCTTTCAGTGCCTCCACAAAAGTGGAGGGGCACTACAATACAGCCCAGAGCCCACATATAGAATAGTGGCTACTTGTGCAATCTTGCACAATATAGCTACCACCAGGGGCATACCAGTAGAAATATGTGAATCTGAATCTGATGAGAATGATGATCCCATACCACCCCTACAGCCAGCAGACAGGACCAGTGCAGCAGAGGGAAGGCAAAGGCGTGCCGACATCACACACAACCATTTCAGACGTGAGTATTAATGACACAAATCCTCTGACAACTGTACCTGTAGTGAAATAAATGTATTACCTTAAGTCAGGTAATGTACGTGTGAGTAATAACACAAAACAGGTAATGTGATAAACGCAACACAATGAAGTACTAGAGTAATGCACTATTACTTCGTAGTGTCAACAGCAGTCCACTGGCAGCTAGAGTCATTTTTTGCGCCCACGCACACCACTGAGGTGCCCAGTTACATCACTGGCACCTCTATTGTCACCCTCAGTGGCAGTGCTGTGCCTGGCACTGCGGCGTCTGGTGTCCGCTGCTGGTAAAGCAACACTGCTGAGGCTGGAACTGTCCTCAGTGTCCCCCAGTGCTAGCTCACTCGGAGTGGCTGACCTTGGTCCCATAATGTGTTCGATCACATTGGTGATCTGCACAAGTCCATTTACAACGTCCCTGCTGCTGTGTGCTGCCTCCACTTGTGCAGCCACTGCACGACGGGCAATCAGTGCTGTTGAATTTACCATCCTGTTAGAGGAACGACAGAAGCTGCCAAACATTGTACGAAATCTGCACTCCTGTCTGCGCTGGCTCACCCTCTCATGGTGCAGCTCCTGGCAGAGTTCACGGACAGGTCCCTGGTGTCCTGTGATGCCTGCACCTGTTCCTCACGCAGCTGTACAATGTTATTATTGAGGGAGTCAAGTTGGCGATGCACGCCCATCATGTTGCGGTTATGTTTGCGCAAGTTCTTATCTAATGCGAGGATCCGCTTATTTTGTAGACGCTGCTGCTGCAACATAGCAGCTTCCAGACCTCCAAATAAGGAGGGGCCCTCACCTGCCTCATGCTGCTGTGCCCAGGAATCTTTCGCCATCCTGCGTGGTGCTGTGGTCTGATGACACCTGACCTCCTGAATCTGGCTGCGCCTGCCTGTTGCTGATGGGGTACTTGGCCCTTCCTGCTGCTCATCGGAGTCGTTGCTGAGCTCTGGCAGTGGCAGTGCCCTGGGCCTGTGTTGTATAGTCGCTATGTTGAGGGACCCGCTGGTGTTAGAATCAGAGGCCAGATGGGTGTCTGTCTCGCCTACCCGTGCTTATGCTGTGGCTGCTGGGCCTGGCCCACCTGCAACAACAATATGCAGCATGTCAGTTATGTATGTTACATTTACGGACAGACAATGGTAATAAAGGTACAGGTACTTCTCTACACGGTGTTGTGTGTGTTCTGTTTCTCTGGGTGTCACTCTACTTAAATACATTGTTTGTGCTACTTTCAGTTCTGGGTTGTGGGCTGCCACTACCATAATGCATTGTTGTGCTGGTACTAAGATGCGGACTGGACTACTTCTCACACTGTATAGCATTACTTGCTAATTCCTAAGGGCCTTTTGTGCATACACATATGGGGTTACAAATCTATTTTGCACTTACCTTGGCTGGTACTTGGTGTGCCAGAGGTGTCGATCTCTGTGACCCCAGTCACAGCTTCAGATGGAGTGTGGACTCGACTAGGTCCTCCAATGGTGTGAATGATGCCTCTGTGGGTGGACCGCCTCCTGTGCCCCTGGCCTCCGCAAGTCTCCTTGCCACCCTCTCCTTTACACAGGACCGCAGGTCATACCACCCATTTTGATCTCTTCAATGGGGCGCTACGCCACTCCAATTGCACAGATTTTTGACTGTATGTCCAACCATAGTCTCCTCTTCTCACTCTCAGGCACCTGGAGTGTGCTTTTTCCAAAAAGGCGGTCATGGCTCCTGACCACCTCCTCAGTCAGCATCTCAAGCTCCTGCTTGCTGAATTTCAGCTTGCGCTTTCTTTCACCCTTCTCCTGTGCTTGGCCTGGGGTATCCATCCTTGCTCAGGTGTGCTGGCTCCTTCTGAGTGCTGCTCTGTGTGGCTGGGCTGCTCTCTCTCAGGATGCTGGTTTGGGTGTGGCACCTGAAACTGCCTGGGATGACTCATTTCCTGCTGGTGATGTCATCAGGCACCTCCAGGTGTGCTTTCTCGAACTTTCTCGCAATTTGCAAATTGCGATTCGGTAAATGGGCCTCGCAAATCACAAATAGCGATTTTTAAGAAATCGCTATTTCCGAATCGCAATTTTGTTACATGGCCAATTATGACTCGGAAATAGCAATTTCTTAAAAATCGTTATTTGCGATTCGCAAGCCTCTGTTTTCATACATATGGCCCATAGTTTCTTGAGATGAGTATAACTAAAACTGTTGAATTTCTTTGGTTCTCTGCGTGCCATACCTGAGCCTAACTATAAAGACCCTCTAATCTTTTTTATTGCATTTCTAAGGGTTTTCTGAGTTTTTTTCAAAATTCTAGTTCCTATCTATAATATCCCTGCAACCTATGATTTTTTTCAGTGATTTTCTATGGTTTTTTTAAATGTTAAGTGATAGTTAATTACCGTACAATAAGTCAAATACCATACAATATTCCAACCCTTGGCGTGCACGGCCTATGGTGGTGTGTGGAGTGGGTTGGCCCTATGGTGGTGTGTGGAGAGGGTTGGCAACAGGGCCTGGCCTGTAGCCAGGCCCTGCAGCCAACCCACATAGGCACCATCCCTGCCTCACCTAAGAACTTTGGTTCATACACCTCTAACATTTAACAAATTGGATTACTAATTTTCTGATAAATATAAGTTCACTAACCTTCAGATGTTAATTATTGAGGAGAGAGCGGGCTGGAGTTGAAAGACGTAAAGCAAATAGTAAGAGTTGCTTGATTAGGAGAAGGAATCTCAGTTTCAGGGAAATAACAAATGAACAATCGTTGAAATTAGGTAAATTCATCTGGTGAAATGTAAATGTCTTATGTTAACTCACTTTCAAATGCATTTGAACACACATCCTCCCATCTGCTTCAATAACAAACATATCTTAATGTTGTTTTCACCAATTGTATTCCTTCGGCCTGTTTGTTAGTAAATAGATTAAGGGCTATTTCATAATCTTCAAATTGCATTACTAACTTGGTTTCCTGAGTGACACAATGCAGACTTAAGACTCGTCTGTTCTTGAAACAAAACCACTTAACAGGTCAAACAAATACCTCAGAATGCAATGATGGCTTTGATATGCAGCTGTCGGGGTGTCATAGAGTGATGGTTCCATAAAAGTATCACACATCTTTATTTTGTTTTAAATGTGTGCTTTTTGTCATTATGTATAGAGGTGAGCAAAATAGTTTGTAAGGTTAAAAGTAGCCACAGAGAAGTATACAACTGTTGCTTCATTTGTAAAAACAAAATAAATGTCAGGGCCTTCATCAGGAGGCCACTGCAGCTTGCACCACCCATTGATCCTACCATTGCTACCAATGACAGTAGTAACAGAATAACTAACCATCGTCCTCCTATAGGTGTGACAATTCAGACTATTCCAGGACCCAAAAGCCATGGCTTGGGCACATGATGTTAGCCATTTTAATGTGTATTGAATTATTAAACAACTGTTGTGTTCTTCTCTAAAGTAGACAAACTGTGTCACCATGTGGCAGACTGTCCAAAGTGCCAATATTGACAATCAAGTGCCAGTGCTAAAAACTTGAAACCACCAGCTCAAATTATGCTTTGTATACAACACTATTGTTACAACTGAATTCTGTAATAGGTACAAATCGATTGTATTTCAGTACACTGAGATGATGCAAAAGAGAAAGGTTGAATAGTGTAGGCATGGATGGGAACACCAGGGGAGGTAGTGCAGGTGAGGTCATGAGAGACGAAGGAAGGTCAAAAGGAAAGCTACATGATCCAGGTCCAAATGACTCTTGCAGCATCAAGCATGGTGATATATGCCCTGCTAGTAGATGAACTCTAGGCACTAAAGCCAAGGAGCAAGTCGTACTACAGACTAGTTGTACGCAGGTGCAAGCTGTGGAAACCGTTGTATGAATCCTTGAGATGATGAATCATTAGATCTGCTATGATGCATTTCCGTGCCTGCCTTTCTGTTCATATTGCAAACAAAGATTTTGATAGTAAACCTTCTCACGTTCCATTTAACCATCATGCATCAGAGAGCATCTACCACGGAAGTAGTGGAAAGTCTTCAAATGACCTTGTTCCTACCATGCTAGGATCCAGCTCACTCAAAGGTGATGCTGCATTGCACAAGGGGCAGCCACTCCATACCCACGTGCCAGTCCAGTCCAAAATCCCTTCTCATTCTCCACAGCTTTCTACACTCAGGACCTGTCTTTCCTCTGCAAACATAAAAAGTCTGATTGTGGACCACACTATTAGGCACAGATCTTCTGAAACAAGTGATTCACACACACACAACTTGGAGTAGGAGCTGGAAAGATAGACTGTTGCTTTGGAATAGTGGGGAATATTGAGGATAGGAAGGAGTGTAGAAATTTAGGGGCATATTTATGAGAGACTTAAGCTGACGTTGCACCAAAGCTTTTGAGGTAAGGGCGGCGCAAGCAGCACTTAATATCTATGAGACAGCACAGCATTGTATTTTAAGGCTTGCGTCGGGCAAAAGCTGTGCCCACACCAGCTGTGCCACTCACAAATATGCAAGGAAGGCATTTGCGCAAAACAAACACAGTGATATTTATGGTTTTGGCAATGTGTGTTGCATTGTTTGGATGTGTCATGCAAAGCATGAAATGCACCAAAACAATCTGTGCATCAGTAACCCAGGCGTGGAAAGGATGCAGTGGCTGTGGTATAAAAACCTGAACATTCAAAAGCATTTTGGCAAGCTCAGCTACACCATGGAGGTTGTGATCCTGCAGCTCTGAGTTGAAAGAAGACCATCACCACCAAGCAGGCAGCGAAGGAGGAGGGAGCGTGTGTTCCGGCAGCACATCTGCCTCAATGACCTCAGGGAAAATGAGGGCAGCAATTTCTATATACTCAGGAGGGAGTCTATCATAGAATTGCTCTAAAAGATTGGGCCAAATCACCTGTCAGCAACTGCCAGGTCCACTAACGTTCCTTCATAAATTAAACATATGGGTGATTTCCTGGTCACAACAGCAAGAGTAGCAGGAATATCACAGGCATAAGTTTCTGCCTTCCTACACAGTGTGTCCTGGATGCCATCATCTGGCTTACACCGCACCCCCTCCTCTTACCATAGACCAACCACAACAGCTGGAGACCAAGCAAGAATTCTATGCTATTGCAAGTTTCCCCATTTGTTAGGTGCCATGGATTGCACAAATGTACATTTAGTTCCCTCTCCCAAAACATCACACTTGTAGAAGAACCGGGAGTACAACTATTCTATCAATGCCCAGGCCATTGTGGACCATCTGGGGATGTTCACCAACATGCTGACTAAATATCCGGGAAGTGTGCATGATGCTACATCCTACAGCACAGTATCATCAACAAGCGCTTCCAGAATGGCCGATATGGGAATATTCTACTTGTTGGTAACTAAATCTTAAGTATGCACGATACCAACAGACGTGCAGACCTCTATGATATAATAGTCATCTCTGTGTCTGTCAATGGAGCTAGGTGCATATGTATGAGTGCTGTGCCTCATACTTGCAGCATGTATTTGTCGTAGTTGGACTTTTGCTCTAGGCAAGACTGCTGGTTTAGGGATGACAGCACTTTTGTTTGTAGGCGATTAGGCCAATCCTACAACAAGTCGCAACTGTCGGCCCAACCTTCCCGGCTCACAAGCAGTACCTTACCAAAATGCCAAACAGTAAAAGGTGATTTGTGGCAGCCTTTACACAAAGACTCAAAAGTGCGACATCTCAGGGAAGTCGTGGTTAAATGGGGATTACCCTTTTCTCACAATAGCAACATGTCTCATTCATACACACAGGCAATGAAAGAGATGCAGTAAAGATTCAATAGGTTTAATTAACAAGCCTGCATGCTGCTGTAAAATGCATGGGCTGCAATGATTAGGAAAATGAACAATGCAAGAAACAGAAATGCAAAAATGAGAGTCATGAATACAAAGACCCCCACCAACTTGCAATAGCATAATATGTAAAGTAGGTGTAAAATGGATCACAGTACCCTAGCATGATGGACCTGATTTCTAACCTAAAGAGCACTAGATGTGTTAAGCATAATCTGCCAGTACAATGTCCATGAGAAGAGACCCCAAACCCTGTTACCTTGGAATGAGGTCTATAGATCAGACTCTGTCGGGACATGAAGACCGGGTCAGCATCAAGGCGACGTGAAGCATAGATAGCGTTGAAGACATCTGGTAGGAATCACTCTGATTATCTTGTCTGTGTGAGATGTATTTATACAGATCTTGCAGGACCCCTGACGCAGGTATGTTCCCAATCAGTAGATAAGAAGGCATGCTTGGACCAGCAGTTATATTTACAATTCCCTAAAAAGGTACATTATTTCACTGTCACACAAAAGTAGGAAAGTACATGATGTAAATACCTACGTATCTCATTTATCTTTGACGCTGATAGTGACGCCTTTACAGAGTGGCACTGATAACTTGAGACTAAAACATCTTCCTAACTCTAAACATGGCAGCCATCTTGGAAGAAATAATTTTAAAAATGTGCTAAAACAGAGAAAGCTAAGTAGGTTAAAAGTCACTAGGTGATGGGGGCACAGGCCTGCAAGTCAGAAGGCTAAGCTAACTCCTGATTCCCATTAAAACTAAACAGAATCCACTACATATTCTGGTACATGTGTGAGGCAAACTCCAGATTTTGAGGACATGCCAAGCCACTTTGTGTGGCTTGGAAAAGCATCCAAAATCTGGAGTAATGAAAATAGCCCCAAAAGCTGTGTTGTATTACTGTGTGTAAGGAGGTGTTCTATGGGCATTGCATCAATGTGTCCATGCAACTCCCATGGTTAATGATGCATGTCATGGATACTAAACATAGTAAACCTGGAATTGCATAAAATAAATATTCCTTCCTAGGTGATGCGTAACAAGGATAAAAGACATAAGTCGTCCAAGTCACTTCTGTTGCCTATGTGTGCTGCATTCTGTGGCACTCTTGGTTTGAGGAATATGCCTCTAAGAATTGTTTATGTGTTGGAAGGTGCACCTTCCGGCATCAAAACAATCATTCATGCAATGTAGGCACACTTGCAACATGGTGCAAGGCGGTGCTTGTGCTAGGCAGCCTATTGTATGCCACTGCAAGGTGAAAGTACATGAATCTACCATATGGCTTAAATACTGTGTATTCCTGCCCTTTCCATGTGATTCAGTGCAGCACAGCAGGTTCACTTGCTGTGCTGCACTGTTCCACTTTGTGCAATTTCTGGCCCCTAGTGTCATGTGCAAATAGTGGGAAGAACTTACAGCAACATATAGACAATGATTTCCCATTCGGTCATACCCTCACTAATTCTGTAATGGCAGTAGCAAGATAAAATCTGTACATATTGTTGTCTCATTTCACTCTGTCTGAATGGATTGAACCACATTGTCTGCACTGGTTAACAAATCAAGACAGCAATTGTGTGGTACACAAGACAACTTAATATCAGTACAAATTGCACATGATGTCTAACTGTGGGATGAGTGTTTCTTTAATGGTGTACCTAGTCTCAGTATCTGTTAAAAATAAACATTAATGGTGATTAATCGTGTGTGAACTAACCCTGTGTTCATAAGTATGTCACACATGGCTGAATACTTGTATGTTGACCTTAACTTGTGGAGCAACTCTGGAAGAAGTAGTTGTAAATTCCATTTGTGCCATGCAATGTAAGTGTTTGCCCCAATCAAGTGTAAAAGTCAATTTAGTGTACCAATGTAAGCTCCAACATTAAAAAAAAAACATTTATGTCTTAGCCATACTGACAGTCTAGGCACACACACATACATATGTTAACCAATGTGACAGATCACCAGTATTGTTTTGTTACTAGGCCAAATTCCCAGCATATGAAGCTTTCAATGTTAAACTCGCAAACTTAAACACAATGCTGCTAATCATGTAATACACCAGTAACTGACGGAATGGAATGCAACCAGGGCACGTTATCAAAATGTACCCAGGGTTTCAATCTCAACATTTTGAAGCCACATCAATGATTACAGAATCAAGACTTATAAGTACAAAATCCCCTACAAGATAGAGTCATATACATCCATGGCAAAAAATAAGGTATTGTGTCCTGATCTGTAGTAGAAAGCTACTTGTATCTACGTCAGTGTGTCCTACATAATAATGGCCCAGATTGCAATAACTATGTGTCCATTTAAGATCACCATTACTTGTCTGGCAACAAGCCTTAGCTGAAGGCTGACAACAAAATGTATAGCTATCCATGTCACATGATGCAAATGCAATACATGTAGGCATCAATTTTGAATGCCAAACTAAGTGAAACGATCAAAGGCTGGGTCAATGTCATGTAGCCAATCAACAACATTCAGATGTTTAAAAAGGACATATGTATGTGTGAGTGTCAAACAGGCTGGCACTGTCCAAACCTGCCTAGTGCTGAATATATGATACAAAGTTTGATCACTACTTTGTCACTGTGCACATGTAGTGAGTGCACATAACAGAATTGTCCACAACTTTCAGAAATACCTATCACAGTAATCTACTGCCTCAACATGAAAGGCAGCATGTAGAAGTGTCCAAATTATCAGGATATGGAAAACATCAGCATTGACACAGATAACTGAAGGAAACATGTGGCAAACTACGATCAACTGTATATATAGCACATAAAGTTCAATTCTGTAAGAAATTATTTGGAGTTAGTCAGTATACATAACACATATGAATAGGTATGTCTCAGTAACACGGTCCATAATCATTAACAGGTTTTTTTATACTTTCAGCTGTCCAAGGATATAGTCTGCTGCCGTGGGTCATGACCACATTCCCCCATCCCCAGAAGGAGGCTGAAAATAGGTTCAACCAGGAGCTGACCAGGACTAGGAACATTGTTGAAAGGACATTCAGTGTTCTATAGTACAGATTTAGATGCCTCAATATGTCTTGGGAAGATTGCTATAGCCCCCCCCCCCATGGTGTGTAAGAGAATTCTTGTATGTGCAATCCTACACAACATTTGTGTTAGAACAAATGTCTTATGGGACTTGGACCCAGAACACAGTGACCCAGCGGAGGAGGAAGATGACAATGGTGAAGAACACACAATGGCTGTTCGACAGCAATGCAATGATATTGTCAATATTTGTTTTCATGACTGATGCCCATAATGGACAAAGTCTCAGAAATGTTCTTAAAAGTTCAACATGGCAATAAATGGTTAAATTCATTGTGTTGTATGTCTTTATGTCACAGACAATATAAGCATCATGTCAAGCACATCTTCCCAACTAGAAGTAGACCTGAAAGGGTATCAATCATGTTGTCAGACCCGTTAAGAAACATAGGGCCCGCTCCAAATATTCAGTCAACCAATGGAGCAATGCAATGTGATGCAGTGTGTTGGTGATGGCCCTTTTTGCAGGGTCATCCCCAAACTTTTTGCCTTATTCCTCCAATTTCTTCTGATCTCTTGCTGTTGGCTCTAGGACTCTGAGCATTTTATCACTCTTGATCATTGCTAAAGTGCAGGTGCTCTCCCTACTAAAGTTGGTATGATTGGCTTACATCTAATTGGCACATTTAATTTACCTGTAAGTCCCTTGTACAGTGTTATCCCTATACCCATGGCCTGTGAAATGAATGCTATTAGTGGGTCTGCAGTGCTACTTGTGTCACCCACTAAAGTAGCCTTTCAAACCTGTCTCAGGCCTGCTAGCACAGGGCCTGCATGCGCAGTTTACTGCCATAGGGATCTGGCATCTAAGTTTACTTACCAGGCCCAGAAGTTCCCTAATACTACATGTAAGTCACTCCTAAGGTAGACCCTAGCTAGCCCAATTGTCAGGGTGCTACGTATGTAGAAGGCAGGACATGTGCCTGGTTGTGTGGCCTGTCCTGGTAGTGACAAACAGCCTATCCGGTTTCTCATGAAGTGAGTGCTGCCTTGCTCATAGATTTGCATTTGAAATGCCCTGCTTGTGACTAGGGGGTATTGTCTGATCTATGAGGGGTAGCGTTTGGCATGTTTGGTATGGTTGTAATGGCAGTGAAAAATGCTGCTTACTGGTGTAGGAGGATTTTTATTACCATTATAGAAATCTGACTTCTAGAAAGTGAGCATTTGTCTGTACTTATGACTGGAGTTTTGCAGCTTGACTCCAATTCACGTCTGGGGCAGAATAACAGCTGGGCTTTGTGTATACTTTTCAGACAGCCTGTACACAGGGAGGGGGAGGTGTCACAGAGGTGCATCTGCATATTGAATTTTCTTCCTGGGCTGAGAGAAGGGTGTTGGGGCACACCTGCATTTGTAAAGACTGTGCCCTGGCCTCACACAAAGGGCTCGTTTACCCCCAACTGATGTCTGGAGCCTGTGCTGGAGGAGAGAGGGGACACTCCTAGAATCATTTGTAACTGGTTGGAACCTCTTCTCCCCCTCTTTCAAATTGCTTTGCAAAACTGAGTATAAGTACAGGGGATTTTCCCCATGTAAAAGGCACAAGAAACACCTTAAGGAAGTTGACACAGAATGCTGCTGGAGGGACTCACCAGGAACCGCCTTGGACTGCTGCAGCTGTGCTGACCTGTGACCTGCTGAATCACTAGGAGGAACTGCCACTGACTGCTTCCCCCTTGTGTTATCTTGTTGCTGGGCCCTGCCGCCCTGTGTCTCTCATGTGACCGCAGAGGCTGGGTGCAGAGGCCCTGCCCTCTGCAACCATTTGTGTTCTAGCGAGAGGACAGTGTTGGGTTTGAAGCCCCCTATGTTGGATCTAAGCGCTTGGTGAGCGCTTTTCATTATTTACTAAGCACCTTGTTTTTAATTGCTAAAGAGCCTGGTGAGTGCTTTCCTTTATTTACTAAGTGCTTTGAGAGTGCCTTATCTTTAATTGCTAAAGTGCTAGGAGAGCGATTTCCCGTATCTGCCACCGGAGGAATCAACGCCGCGACCAGGGCAGCTCATCTTTGTGAAGCGCGTCCAAAGCACGCTGTATTTGGGCCCCAGAACAACAGAGAATGGAGCAAACACGCTCCTCATGGTGCCCCCGGGGCAACAAGCACTGAGAAGAATACCCCCGGGGCATCATCTGGCACTCATTGTTGCCAGATTTTACCGCTGCCGCCCGGGAGGATGGCAGCAAGGCTCATGTACCTCGTCAGGTGCAGGCACTTCACTGGCGGGAGGAAGCCTCATTGGAAGCCCCCCTGCCCCTGGGCCCCTTTAGTGTTCACAGGGGCCCCAGTTACCATTGTGCCCCTGCAGTTCCTGTGAGGAACACAGGCGGGGAGGAAGCCTCATCAGAGGCCCCCTGCGCTGCTGGGCCCCCTCCTTCTGTTTTTGGCTTGCGGGCATGGTAGTGACCTCGCCGGAGGTCCCCCGTCCCCACTGGCCCCCCCTGAAAGGGTACTAAGGACGTAGGCAGGCCGGGGTGGTGACCCTCAAAGGAGGTCCCCAGTCCTGCCAGGATTTACCCCACATTGTCGTAGGGCTGAAATCGGAGCAGAGGAGCTCTACGATTGGGACACTGACATCCCCGTTTTGCCAACTCTGTTTTCGAGTAATGTGGCATTTCAGGCTTTTATGTTGACACCTTATGAGGGTTATGATAAAATGGGCATTTTGGGGGATTATGATGATCTACCAGATGGGAATGTTTCATGCTATGCATAGTTTCAGTGATGATGTCTGGGCATGTGGATTATAAGTTTACTATGACCCATGCATTTATGCTAATATGTTTCATGACTTGCCGTATGTTTTCTGATGTTTCTTTTATGGGCATTTATGATGATTTTATGGCACATGCTTTATATTAGTAATGTTTCCTGACTACTCACTGTGTTGCAGAATAATCAGTAACCTATGTGTTTTATGTGACTACTGCTGGCTTTCGCAGAGTAATAGTACGTGTAATGTTCTGACAACTGCTTGGGTAGCAGGGTATTACTGGCATGTTGTGTTTGGTCTAATGATGTTGTGTACAATACAGTTTATTTTTATATAACTTGGTGTTGTGTTTCCTTTGTGGTGGGGATTGTGCATCACATGTTTTGTGGGCGTTGTGCAAACGCTTTACACATTGCCTCTGGGATAGGCCTGACTGCTCGTGCCAAGCTACCAAGAGGGTGAGCAGGGGTTATCCTGGATGTGTAACTCCCTCTCCCTGACTAGAGAGGGTGGGTTTTGCCTGGCTTAGGTGCATACCCTAGCCAACCAGAAACCCCATTTCTGACACAGTGTACAGCATGTATGGGACAGACCAGGCTTGCCAAATAACCACATCAACACAGTACATTTCTGTCCGTATCGCTAGTAGTCTTGCTCTGTTATGCAGTAGCTAAGTGTGTTTCACATGGTACTCCTTGAGTGTTGAAACACAAATCACTCAATATATCCATACCTGAAACAAACCACTCATTGTAGTGTGTCTCACCAACGGCGTAGCATACAGAATGGCAGCACTTTGCACAGGAGCAAATGTTGTAGCATCTAGCTTTACATATCATGAGTGACAGTTGTCATGGTCAAAGGCCAAGAATTATATGTACAAGTTAAAGATTTGTTTGTACTAAATGCATGCATGCATGTTTGAGAATCCTCAAAGCACTACCTGGCCAGATTGTCATATATAGCACTTCAGCCCACAGTTGTCAAAATACACATTTCACAGGAATTGCACAGCAATGTGATGAGACTCAAAGTCCTATGGCACAACATTATAAGCAGACGCCGTTGCAGTGTAAGGAACTGCTCAGAGAAGTAAGACAATGGAGATGCTTTTGCAAACATAACAACACCTGAAGAAAATAGAGATGTAGATATGTGAAGTGGCCATGTCAAAAGTCACACAAAGATGTATGTATACATACACTAGCTCATTAAACATGGTGTGATGGAAGATTTGGGTGTGAACTTACCTCTAAATGGCAAGATTAGTTTATCCCAGTCTTGAATGTACAAGTGCATAGGTGAGGGGATCACAGATCTTGTACCTTCCCCAAGGGGAAATGGCATCTGGGTTTCTGCTATTACAAAGCCACATGTCAGAAATTCTTGGACCAAGAGGGCCATACAAAGACCTGCCCTCAGAGTAGATTTATTGCTGCTGCCTTTGACTGGAGTAAGACAAAAATCAGGCAGGTTTGGTAGCAGGATGTTTATTGAACATTAGTAGTGAACATGACCATGTGACCCATGTTCATTGCAGTGAGGCCTACTGGGTCACTCACATAGTCCAAAGCTCTGTTGATGTGTATTAAATTTACCCCTAACCCAACATCACGTTGAACAAAATATGTGTGCATGATAACACCATGTGCCAAACACATGTGCCCATGGAAGACAAGCACAACACAAAGTTTGCAATGTGGGGCAATGCATATGCTGAGTGTATTTGTGCTACTAGAGTGTGTTCACCCTGTGACACTCTAGCACAGTTCAAAGGGAGAGTAGAACCAAACAGTGTGCGATGACTGAGTGTGTGTGCTGCATGTCATGATGTTTGTGTTTGTCCGCCACATCTGGATCATAGTATACTTCTCCTAATGCCGTGTGACAGTAAACAGAGGGGAAAATAGTGAGAATGGCCACACAACATGTAACAGACAGTAGGAAACCAAACCTAGGCCCATATTTATACTTTTTGCCACAAACCAGCGCCGGCGCTTGTTTGCGCAAAAAACATTTCCGCCGGCTAACGTCATTCCTACGCGTCATGCGGGCACCTTATTTAAGGAATGACGTTAGCCGGTGCTGCGGACTGGTCAGAGCAAAAAAAAATGACTCAAACCAGGCAGTTCTGGCGTAGGGGAAAATGGGGGTTGGGCGTCAAAAAATGGTGCAAGTCAGGTTTGAGGCAAAAATCATGCCGCAAACCGCACTTGCGCCATTTTTTGACGCACAACCCCCATTGAAATGACTCCTTTCTTAGCAAAGACAGGAGTCATGCCCCCTTGCCCAATGGCCATGGGCAGGGGACTTCTGTCCCCTGGGCATGGTCATTGGGCACAGGGGCATGTAGGGGGGCCCAAATTAGGCCCTCCTATGCCACTTTAAAAAAATTAAATAAAAATACTTACCTCTACTTACCTGTACTTACCTGGGATGGGTCCCCCATCCATGGGTGTCCTCCAGGGGTGGGGGAGGGTGGCAGGGGGTGTCCCTGGGGGCAGGGAAGGGCACCTCTGGACTCCTTCCATGGTCAGTGACCATGGAAGTGAGCACACAGGGCCCTTAACGCCTGCCCTGACCCAGGCGTTGAAAAACGGCACACAGCAGACTGTGCGCCGTTTTTTAAGGCCCGCCCTCTCCTGTACGTCAAAATGACACAGGAGTATAAATAAGGCGCACAGGACATAAAGTCATTTTTTGGGCGGGAACGCCTACCTTGCAAACAGAGTATAAATATGCCCCCCAGACTTTCTGCCCTGACGAAGGCCACAGGATGACTCAGTGATACAATTTCCTGGGTTAGAACTTGTAAAAAGTCTGAAACATGTTGGCATTTATACAAAATCAGTGAGTATGGTGTACTGGATCATCAAGACCAGTTTCACACCACAGATTTGTTTTTATCGGACCTTGTGCCGTCATTAATAAAGTATTATCTTTTGAAAGGCACCAAGATATTTAAATTACCAACCCTGGTTCTCATTGACTAGAACATATATTATTCTGATCTACCTGTCCCAGTAGGAGCCGGCTTTCCTGTGGGGCTACAGTTGAGATCGCCTAAACGAGTATCCTCTTGGTTTGGCAGGTTGGATTGGCCAAATGATGAAGCATGCCACTATTAGGTGGGTGAGTCCTTTCCATCCATAAAATAATACATTTGTTCTTGCTGGAGACCGAGAAACGAAAGGATGATAAGTCAGCTGTGCTATTGGCTTTAGTAAATAGAAACCCACTCAACTCCACTTTGTGATATAGGAAGCATTGTTTGGGAGTTAGTGGATTTGTGGGATTACTCCTTTCTCTCTGTTGTGTACGTATATGCTTCCAAATTGCCTGAGCACCACTGTTGAAGGCTAATTAGATCAATGTCCAAACTTCATTTATTTTAAATCTTCCACGTTTGCTGCATTGTGATACACATGTATACAGAATAATATGCTTTAAAAATATCTACACGTGCAGAACTGTGTGTTTTTCTGGGAAACACTGTAGGAAAGTACCATCTTGTCTGGCATGTTACCCCCATTTTTTACTTGTGTGTCAGTTTGTTTTTGCCTGTCTCGCTGGGATCCTGCTAGCCAGGACCCCAGTGCTCGTAGTTGTGGCCTGAATGTGTTCCCTGTGTGGTGCCTAACTGTGTCACTGAGACTCTGCTAATCAGACACCCAGTGCTTATGCTTTCTCTGTCTTTAAAATTGTCACTACAGGCTAGTGACTATTTTCACCAATTCTATTTGGCACAGTGGAAAACCCTTATAATCCCCTAGTATATGGTACCTAGGTATTTGGCATTGGGGTTCCAGGATATCCCTATGGGCTGCAGCATTTCTTTTGCCACCCATAGGGAGCTCAGACCAATATTACACAGGGCTGTCACTGTAGCCTGAGTGAAATAATGTCCACGTTATTTTACAGCCATTTTACACTGCACTTAAGTAACTTATAAGTCACCCATATGTCTAATCCTCACTTGGTGAAGGTTAGGTGCAAAGTCACTAAGGCCCGTATTTATACTCCGTTTGCGCCGAATTAGCGTCGTTTTTTTCGACGCAAATTCGGCGCAAAACTAACGCCATATTTATACTTTGGCGTTAGACGCGTCTAGCGCCAAAGTATGAAGAAAGAGCGTCATTTTTTAGCGTGAACGCCTTCCTTGCGTTAATGAGATGCAAGGAAGGCGTTCCCGTCTAAAAAAATGACGGCGACGCAAATGCGTCGTATTTATACTCCCGGGCAAAAATCACGCCCGGGAGGTGGCGGGTCAAAAAAACCCGCATTTGCGCCTGAATTTAACGCCTGGGTCAGGGTAGGCGTTAAGGGACCTGTGGGCTCAGAATGAGCCCACAGGTGCCCTCCCCTGCCCCCAGGGACCCCCCTGCCACCCCTGCCCACCCCAGGAGGACACCCAAGGATGGAGGGACCCATCCCAGTGAAGTACAGGTAAGTTCAGGTAAGTATAATTTTTTTTATATTTTTATTTTTTTGGTGGCATAGGGGGGCCTTATTTGTGCCCCCCTACATGCCACTATGCCCAGTGACCATGCCCAGGGGACACAAGTCCCCTGGGCATGGCCATTGGGCAAGGGGGCATGACTCCTGTCTTTACTAAGACAGGAGTCATGAAATGGCGTCTGGGCGTCGAAAAAATTGCGCAAATCGGGTTAAGACGATTTTTTAGCGTCAACCTGACTTGCGCCATTTTAAGACGCCCTAACGTCATTTTTTCCCAACGCCGGAGCTGCCTGGTCTACGTGGTTTTTTTCCACGCACACCAGGCAGCGCCGGTCTGATTGCGCCGTCTAACGCCATTCCATAAATACGGCGCCCGCATGGCGCTTCAGAATGGCGTTAGACGGCGCAAAATTTTTTGACGCTAAACTGCGTTAGCGCAGTTTAGCGTCAAAAAGTATAAATATGGGCCTAAGTGTGAGGGCACCCTGGCACTAGCCAAGCTGCCCCCAAATAGTTCAGGGCAATTTCCCTGGACTTTGTGAGTGTGGGGACACCATTACATGCGTGCACTACATATAGGTCAATACCAATATGTAGCTTCACAATGGTAACTCTGAATATGGCCATGTAACATGTCTAAGATCATGGAATTGCCCGCCCATGCCAAATATGGTATTCGGGTGCCAATCCCATGCATCCCCGGGGCTCCAGCATGGACCCCGGGTACTGGAAAACCAGCTCTCTGGGGTTTTCACTGCAGCTACCGCTGCTGCCAACCCACAAACAGGCTTCTGGCTGCCCAGTCCCAGGAAGCCAGAACAAAGGATTTCCTCTGCGAGAGGGTGTTACACCCTCTCCTTTTGGAAATAGGTGTTAAGGGCCTGAGAGGGGTAGCCTCTCCTGGCCTCTGGAAATGCTTTGAAGGGTACAGATGGTGCCCTCCTTGCATAAACCAGTCTACACTGGTTCAGCGATCCCCCAGCCCCTGCTCTGGCATGAAACTGGACAAAGGAAAGGGGAGTGACTACCCCGCTGTCCATCACCACCTCAGGGGTGGTGCCCAGAGCTCCTCCTGTGTGTCCCAGACCTCTGGCATCTTGAATGCAGAGGTGTGAAGGCACAATGGAGGCCTCTGAGTGGCCAGTGCCAGCAGTTGACGTCAGAGACCCCTCCTGATAGGTGCTTACCTGACCAGATGGCCAATCCTCCTCTGAGGGCTATTTAGGGTCTCTCCTGTGGGTTTCTCTTCAGATAACGAATGCAAGACCTCACCAGAGTTCCCCTTCATCTCCCGCTTCGGCTTCTGCCAAGGATCGACTGCTAACTGCTCCAGGACATCTGCAAAACTGTAAAAAAGTTGCAAGAAGACTACCAGTGACATTGTAGCACCTAATCCTGCCGGCTTTCTTGACTGTTTCCTGGTGGTGCATGCTCTGGGGCTGTCTACCTTCACGCTGCACTGGAAGCCAAGAAGAAATCTCCCGTGGATCGACAGAATCTTCCCCCTGCTAACGCAAGCACCAAACTTCTTCTTCACCGATCCTCTGAGTCCCCTCTCATCGTGACGAACATGGTCCCTGGAACCCAGGAGCTGGATCCAAGTGACCCTGACAGTCCATTGGTCCATCTGTCCAAGGAATCCTTTGTGCACATCACAGCCCAGGTCCCCAGCACTCCATCCTGCATTGCTCAACTCGCTGAGTTGACCACCGCTTCATGGGACCCTCCTTTGTAGTGTTGAGATAACCACCATGCTCAGTTTTCTTGAACCTGTGTTCAAGTACTTCTATGGGTGTTGTCTTCTTCTGCAGGGGCTCTCTGTGTTGCTGAGTGCCCCCTCTGTCTCCTCTTTCAAAGGGTAACTTCCTGGTCCTTCCTGGGCCCGGGCAGCACCCATTTTCTTCAACTGTGACCTTTGCAGCTAGCTAGGCTTGTTTGTGGTGTTTCTGCGTGGAAACAATTCTGCATCCTCCAGCACACTGTGGGACATCTTCTGGACAAAGGAGAAGTTCCTGGCATCTTTCGTTGTTGCAGAATCTTCAGCTTCTTCCACCCGGAGGCAGCCATTTTGCACCTTCATCCAGGGTTTAGTGGGCTCCTGCCCCCTCGGACACTTTCATGACTCTTGGACTTGGTCCCCTTCCTTTGCAGGTCCTCAGGTCCAGGAATCCATCTTCAGTGCTTTGCGGTCTGTTGTGGGCTTTACAGAATCTCCTATCACAACTTTAGTGTGTTTCTGGGGAAGTAGGGTCACTTTACTCCTACTTTTCAGGGTCTTGGGGAAGGGGGTATCTTGGACAACCTTGGTGTTTTCTAACACTCCTAGTGACCCTCTACACACTACACTAGGCCTGGGGACCCTAAGTGGTTTGCATTCCACTTTCTTAGTATATGGTTTGTGTTGCCCCTAGGCTTATTGCATTCTATTGTATTCTACAGTGTTGACTGTTTACTTACCTGAATTTGGTTTGTGTGTATATTTTGTGTATTTTACTTACCTCCTGAGGGAGTATATCCTCTGAGATATTTTTGGCAGATTGTCACTAAAATAAGGTATCTTTATTTTTAGTAACTCTGATATTGTGATTCTTATGATACAGTGCTATATGATATAAGTGGTGTAGTAGGAGCTTTCCATGTCTCCTAGTTCAGCCTAAGCTGCTCTGCTATAGCTACCTCTATCAGCCTAACCTGCTCGAACAATATTAATCTTCTAATAAGGGATAACTGGACCTGGCACAAGGTGTAAGTACCATTAGGTTCCCACTATAAGCCAGGCCAGCCTTCTACAAACACCAAAACATAAAACCTGCTTACAAGGCATGCATCTTTGCACATGGTTGAAAGGTACAAAGATTTACACTAGTCAGTACTCTGTGCACCTGTACAAGTAAACCCTTATATGGCTTTTACAATATCAAATACTGTGAATGCCTGTCCTTTTCCATCATGTTGTCACCCATGTGTCATGGTACAATGGAATCTGACATGATGCTGGCCAGCATTACAAAATATATCACATGCCTGAGGCATGCTTCAGCCATGTAATGAAGGATACCTCTGAACTTCATCATCCATCCATCATAAACTTGCAGGTGGACAAGCTGTGCCCAATAATCTTGCCATATTTAGATATGTATGTCAAAACTGTTGTGTATATCTGAAATACTGGGATAGCTTAATTTGTAAGATGTAAATGTAAGCATATGTGAAAGTACTATTTGCAATTCAATGTCGAAATTCTTGCCTTCTCAGTGGACATCTTCCATTCACACATGCTGAGGTGGACACTTTCCAGGATGTCAATGCTACCAGTAAGCGCCATAAACACATGTGTATAGCATTTTGCCGTGTGTGTGTAATCTATTTGAAATGTAACATTGTGATGTGTTCTGGGAGGTAACAATCACCTACTATGATTTTTCTGTTAGTGTGCTAAACAAGACAGAACATGCCCACAGATTCATTAGGGATTAATAAGGAGGGATTAGTCATGAGTCTTTTGGCACAGTAACCATCATCTGATGCATAATTTACATGTGCTCAGCACAAACACATTAGGTCATACAACAAATGGCACAAACCAAAAGAATAATGTTTCAACATATGTGGCAGCACAGTGAAATGTGTGTTGCTGAGCATGTTTGGGCAGGGTTCTGTTGCATATGTCCAAAATTGTGCATGACACAGGTGCAGATGATGTAACATATGAATGCACAGACACTGTTAGCAAATATGAACAGGTAGGTATAACGGAATCAGAGTTGCACACTGGGTGATTATGCCACATATGTTCCATCAACATGCAGCATATATCTAATTTGTTTGTAGATAACTTACCTGTCCTTGTAGCAGTATGTCAACCCAAAAGCCAAATTGTGAAAACATGTATGACAGTGTCGGCACTATAGCCATCACAATCTAACCAATATTGAATATGATAGATGCCGCATATATTTTTGTGATGGGACAAATTCATCATCATTGATGGATTTGACCCATGAGGGACACCAAAAGCTATAGCTACATGTATGTCTGTTCATGTGTTTGTATATTATCATAAGTACATCTGTATCTTCAATTTACTAGCCTACCACGAGCTATGGCTGTTGAAATCCAGCCTCAGGGATATTTGAGCCTCTCTCTGTCATGGTGCAAGGGTCGCTGCGTTATTCACAACAAAGATCTTGGTCAGTGAGTACTCCAGCATGCATACACACACTACATGTAGATGCATTGTGTAATTTATAATGTGTGCAGATGAATGCAGCCTTGGTATGATGTGTGCACAGAAACATGTTTAGGTAAGACTCACCATGTTTTTGGCTACATGTGTGAACCAGAAGCTACATGTCATATTTCAGTACATTTGCATGTGGAAAAGTATTGTAATGTACAGCAGTCATGGTTTGCAGGAGATAAATGACACCCCCATCCATGTATTGGCTATCTGCCACTGAGTAAGTCAAGTCAACAATGTGTGCTGCTTTGTGTGACTCCAGATAGGGTTTGTAAAGCAGAGGCACACTACCTGGACTGTATCACCTTAACTACTTTCACTTATGCTGATGAGCAAGGATCAGCCCACTTACATGATGCAATCTCAAAACACAACGTTTCGATTTCTGGATCATGTGTCCAATTTAATATATGGATATCATCATGAGTGTGAATCATTGTTCTGTATGATATTGTTGTAATCTCATTGTGACTACATTTCCAGAATGTACACCTACACAAATGGCACCTGACTCAGTTTTCCTTGCTCAAGTAGGAGATGTCTATATAGTGACAGTATATTGTCCATATATCCATATCTATTTCTGGAGTTGGTCTGGTCAGGTACATATGATTGTGTTACAATGTCAGCACCCTAAATAACATGGAAGCTGAATAGGCCAAACCTTTCAGATGCACCAGGACCATTATCCCCACAGTGGAAATGTTAGCAAAGCCTACCAGAAGATGGGCAAGCTATATAAACATGCATGGGCAAGCTATAGGAGCAGAGTTTGGAATGTCCATTGAGGAACACAATCTTCCTCCTCTACATCAGCCACAACCCCACCCATGGGTGGACAAAGCCAGCAGTAGCCACTCCAACCCCAGATACCAGCGACTACACTTGCAGCCACACTGCCCATAACCACACTGACCAGGAGGCCCCGAATAAGCCAGGCGTCTGTTTTTAAATACTGTATATTACGTGAGTTGCACAAAGTTACGAGGCTGGATGGGAAACAGAAGTGCATGCCAGCCTGCAAGAATGTGTGGTGACAATGCAATGTAGCAGGCCATGGCTCCGGTGTCACAAGTAATGTAGACTCTTTATTGGAAGATATTGTTGTGTTGTTGTCTTTCGTGTGGTTTTTTTTAGGAATTAGGCATAGAGTAAGTTAGTGATTAGGACAGGGCTAGTGTAATTAGGTTTAATCTTTTACATATTTTATTAGGTAATTGTTTTCATATCTATTTTTCTTCTTTAAAGATTTTAGTGGGGGGTTGATGTGTAGTATTTGTTAAAAAATCTAAAAAGAAAATACTAAAAAATATTTTTTGTTTAGGTTTACATCTGTGGTTGGTATATGTTTCGGTGTAGTTGCTATTTGTATTGTGCCAATCTTTGGCTCGTGACGGTTAATACCGCCTATCGCCATGCTTGTGCCACCAAAATACCGTGACCACGGCGGTATTCCACTACGGGTATTATGACCCACACCAAGAAATCCGCCACTATACAGACACCCACACAAGTCTGCCAGACCAAAGGTCAGTGATAAACTGGCGGTACCAAAACCCACACCGTTATGCCAACAGGAATATGCCCACAGTATCACGATCCACGAATCACAGCGGCGGTCTTTCAACCGTGGTAAACCATTGGCGGTACACACCACCGCGCTCAAAATACACACACACTTACAAAACAACACCACATTGGACAATTCAAACTACACACACCTGACACACATACACACACCCACACCACTATAAAACACACAGCCACATTACCTATAACCCCTTACAGTGAAAAAAAGATAGCAAGCAGAGAGAGACAAGCCAGGAGCACCCACACAATCAGAGGCATAATACATCATCACCCATACACCTTCCATGCACCTCACAACACAACGCCCCACACATCACCCAACACATCCTCACACATACCACTTACACCACATCCATGGCATCCCAAAGACAGCCCAGGTTTTCAGAGGAGGAGCTAAGGGTCATGGTGGAGGAAATCATCTGGGTAGAGCCACAGCTATTCGGATCACAGGTGCAGCAGACATCCATTGCAAGGAAGATGGAGCTATAGCAGACAATCGTGGACAGGGTCAATGCAGTGGGACAGCACCACAGAACAAGGGATGACATCAGGAAGAGGTGGAACGAGCTACGAGGGAAGGTGCATTCTGTGGTAGCAAGACACCAGGTAGCTGTACAGAGGACTGGCGGTGGACCCTCACCTCCTCCCCCACAACTAACAGCATGGGAGGAGCAAGTCTTGCCAATAATGCATCCTGAGGGCCTCGCATGAGTAGCAGGAGGACTGGACTCTGGTAAGTCACATATTTACTACTGTATCCCCCTCTACCTGCATGCCATCACAAACTACTACCCCTAGCCTCACCCCCATCACTCCACCACCTCACACATACCCCATCTATCACAACTCACCCATCCTAATACCAAGCCCTGCATGTAACACCCATGCATGGACCCCCACCACAGACCTGCATGGACACCCATCACCACAACATGCCCAGTAGAGAGACTCACCCAGCCCACAAAATTAACACGAACACAAGGCAAAGCTGACAGGGAAATCACAATCATACAGGGAAACACACCCATGCACAAGATGACAAACGCAGATACACTAACACTGCATTTGCATCCCCACAGGACCCCTACTCAACGTCACCGGAAAGGAGATGCCAGTTACATCCAGTCCCCCCCAGAAAAGGCCCACAGTGACGACAGCAGCTCTTCATGCCTGGATCAGGATGACCAACCCGGCCCTATCAGGGACCTCTGGACAGTCGGTTCGTCTGCCACAGTCCCAACCCACCACAGAGCCTCCCCCCTCAGGAAACATCACCACAGCACCCACCCAGCGGGCCCATGCCACTGTCCCCAGGACACATCAATCAGCAGTGTGTCCACCACTACAGGAACCCCACAAACACAGGATGATCAGGGACCTGGGGTCAGCGGCAGTGGGCACATGGTTCAGGGGACAGAGGCACAGGACAATAGGGAAGCTGGGAGGCCTGCTGTGCAACAGGGGGAGGACAGGCCCAGGTAACCCACTCTCCAGTAGGCACTCACCTACATCCTGGGAGCATACCACCATTCCCAGGAGACCATGGTCCAGATACTGGCCAAGTTGTAGAAGACCCAGCGGCTGCAGGAGGGACAGTACCTGGGGTTCAGAGAGGACCTCAAACACATCTACACCATCCTGGTCACCATTGCAGGGGTGCTGGCTGACATGGCCAACACCATGAGGGAGAAAGTGGCACACCAACGGGCCCCTGACACTAGCCAAACCAATGACCAGCCTTCCATCTCCGCTGGCGCTAGTGGACAGGAGGCCCGGCCACAGGAACAACAGGCCGCCAGGACTCTACCCCCTGCAGAAGGAGAACCACCCCACAAACGGTCCCTGCGATCCAGGCAGAAGCCAGAGAGCACTGCCAAGACCCCCGCCAGGAAACAAGACTCTCCTGATAGTCACCCTTCCGCCCACTCTGTCACCCTGTCCACCTTGAACTGTCATTGCTCCCCTTCCTATGCCCTACTGGACACTGCACCTGTGATACCAAGGGTCTGGACTCTACCCTGGACTTTCATCCACCATCAGCCCAGCACATTGCACACCCCCTCTACTTATGAGCACGTAAGTAAACACCCTTGGAACAAATATAAATCTGGAGTCTGTCAAATGATTCAAATATGTATTAGTTCAACACTATCAAAGCATTGCAAGTCAAATGTACAGTTAAATATACATTGGAATGACCTTTGGTGGGCAGCAGTACACATAGCAGGAGCCAGAGTGCGCCACAGAGATCTGAAAATAGAGATGCCAAAGGATACAGTAAGAGGCCATAGACATAGGGAAATCAGGCTGCCATGTACAATGTCCAACAGAAAACTGAAAAGTTGAATGAAGTTACAGTGTCTTACCTGTCTGTCACTGGAAGTACTGTTGTATTATATTGCTTCTGTTGTCAACATCTTCTTCCTCTGCCTCCTCTTCCTCACTGTCCACAGGCTCCACTGCTGCCACAAGACCATCTGCATGCTCATCCTCCTGCAGAAAAGGCACCTGGCGTCTCAAGGCCAGGTTGTACAACATGCAACGATGGTCTGGCACACCTTCTTGGGTGAGTAGTACAGGGATCCACCTGTCAGATGGAGGCACTGGAACCTGGCCTTCAGGAGGCCAAAGATCCTTTCAATAATCCTGCTGTATGCCCATGTGCCTCTTAGTAACGTTCCTCTGCCCTTGTCCTGGCATTCCTCACTGGGGTCAGTAGCCATGAGAGGTTGGGGTAACCAGAGTCACCTGCAAATATCGAGGGACGACACTTAGACACACACTAACCCTTAGGGACAACCCCATACCCAGACACCTACATATACTGTGTGGGGACCTTGGGCTCACCTATTAGCCACACCCGGTGCCTCTGGAGTTGGCCCATCACATATGGGATGCTGATATTTCTCAAGATAAAGGCGTCATGCACAGAGCCAGGGTATTTGGCATTGACAAGGGATATATACTGGTCCGCCAAACACACCATCTGCACATTCATAGAGTGATAGGTTTTTCTATTCCTGAACACTTGTTTATTTCTCTGGGGGAGGACAAATGCTACATGTGTACCATAAATGGCACCAATGATGTTGGGGATATGTCCCAGGGCATAAAAGTCAGCTTTTACTGTGGCCAAATCCTCCACCTGGGGGAATACGATGTAGCTGCGCATGTGTTTCAGCAGGGCAGACAACACTCTTGTCAACACGTTGGAGAACATTGGCTGAGACATCCCTGATGCCATGGCCACTGTTGTTTGGAAGGAACCACTTGCCAGGAAATGGAGCACCAAATGGGACCTTCACTAGAGGGGGGATACGTGTGGGCTGGCAGATAGCTGACATCAGGTCTGGCTCCAATTGGGCACACAGTTCTTGGATTGTGGCACGATCAAGAATGTGGGTTATGATAATGTGCCTGTACTCCATTGTCGCAAGGTCCACCAGGGGTCTGTACTCTGGAGGATGCCGCCATCTCATATTCAGCTTCAGCGGTTGAATCCTATGAAAGAAAATGGTGAGCAGAGGGTCATATTCACACATCTATTGCACTAATGATGAATTATTTCCAGAACCAATATGTGAATCTGACAATCAATTGCTGCGCCAATGTCTGCTGTGACGCAGTTATATGCCATAGCCTGTGCCCCCCTGAAATGGCAGCTGCCTGACCTGTGAGGAGGGACAAATGGAAATGAGATAATTCTGCTGCCGGTTTGCGCCGTCGCGGTAGGCGGTCGAAGACCACCGCACAAATTTGCAATGGTTATCATTGGGCCCTATGGGTTCCAGGAGCCAATGGCGATGTACGCCGGTGGTGATGTACGCACTGCCGCGGACGTGACCGCCATTTCTGTACACTCACTTGCTACCTGACCCTCAGCATGAGAGGACCTATACTGCAAGTGCTGCTGTGACCTGTGTCTGGAAGCGACAATGGCTCATATGTCTGGGGAAAGGGCTCCTTTCTTCACTGCGGAGGAGTTGGAGAAACTGTTGGATGGGGTCCAACCCCAGTACAAGTTACTCTACGGTCCTCCAGACAAACAGGTGAGTACACTGTGAGCATGATGCGTGGGCCATGAATGTATGGAGTGCTGTGTGTGTAAGCCACATGTAGGGGGCAGAAGCGTCCTGGCCAGAGTGCTGCATGTAAGGTGGTCAATGTATGTGAGTCAGGGGATGGGAGGGATCAGGTGAGCCATGAGTGTGACAGTCCGGACGGTTGACTAAATCACTTTTCTGCTGTCTTTTCCATGCAGGTCAGCGTCCACTAGAAAAAAGGGTATTTGGCGTGCCATCAACAAGGAGGTGAGGATCCTGGGGGTCTTTGACAGGCGGAGCACCTACTGCTGCAAAAGGTGGGAGGACCTGCGCCACTGGGCAAAGAAGACGGCGGAGGCCCATCTGGGGCTGGCCTCCCAACGAGGAAGGTGTGTCTGTTGCACCATGAGCCCCCTGATGTTCAGCATCCTGGCAGTGGCCTATCCGGAGTTGGATGGGCGCTTGAAGGCATCACAGCATCCACAAGTGGGTGAGTACAAATTATGAATCCTGACTTTGTGCGTGTTAAGAGTTACATGGATGGGGGATGTGGGCTATGGGTGCCCCTAGGCCAGGGCGAAAATGGTAGGGTAGGTCTCTTTGTGGGCAGGCTCTGAAACACTCCTACCCCAATAGTATTAGTGGGCATCTACTACTGGGCAGGATCCTGTGGGCTTCTGGTGTGCAGCTAATGGCAGGAGGCATAGTACCCCGTGGGCTGGTGACTATCTTAGCAACTGCTCCCTGTGTGTTGTGTACGCCAACGGTAGTGGTGTTGCTGGCACTGACCAAGTGTATCCTCTGTCTCTCCCCCACTTTTTTGTTTTGTCACCATGTCCTTGTGTGCATTAGCATCATCTGGCGAAGGAGCAGAGGCAAGGCAATGGAGGGAGCTGCATCCCACATGGGCCTGGAGGCCGAATCCACCAACGGTGAGGGCACCAGTGTGACGGAGGACGAGGGGAGCACCACGACGGGGACAGGAGCAGAGACCACAGACAGTGACTCCTCCTCCGATGGAAGCTCCCTGGCGGTGGTGGACACCTCTGTGCCCACTCCAACAACAGGTATAGCCGCCAGCCCCTCTACCAGCACCGCCCTCCCAGCAGCCCCTCAGTGTGTTTCCTGTGCCCGCTCACTCAGGAGGGTGGGCCTTTCCTTCGCCCCAGGCCCTTCAGGCCCTGCCCCAGTCAGCCATGCTGCCCTCAGTGAGGAGGCTATTGACCTCCTGAGACCCCTCGCTATTGGGCAGTCAACCATACTGAATGCCATCCAGGGTGTTGAGAGGCATTTGCAACAAACAAATGCATACCTGGAGTGCATTCACTCTGGCGTGGCGGCCCAACAGAATGCATTTCAGGCTCTGGCCTCAACACTGATAGCAGCACTTGTATCCCTCCAATTTCCTCTACCCAGACCCAATCCCCTCAACCCCAGCCTATCCCAAGCACACCTTCAGACCAGCATTCATCCAAATCAACACCCAGAAGTGGCTCAGGCAAACACGAGCACCACACTTCATCTCACAGGCACTCACATAAGCACCATCCCAATGCACACACACCAACATCCACTGCCTCCACTGTGTCCCCCTCCTCCTCGTCCTCCACCTCCCTGCCAGTAGCGTTTCCACTCACACCTGCATGCACTACATCCTCATCCACCACCTCCATCACCAGCACGCCCATAAACGACACACCCCTCACGAGCAGTCACCACCCCCACATCCATGCACACGTCCCCTGTGTCCTCTCCCAGTGTGTCTGTGACCCCTCCTCCCAAAGTACACAAACGCAAGCACCCACCCACCCAACAGGCATCCACCTCACAACAGCATCCAGCCCATGCACTTGCACCCAAAGTCAGCGGACAGACACCTCCTACAACCACTCCCTCTTCCTCCACTCCCAAACCCTCTCCCTGTTCCCGCCCCAGTGTGTCTAAGAAGATTTTCCTGGCAAACATTGACCTCTTTCCTACCCCTCCCACCACTCCCCTGTCCTTCCCATTGGGCCAGGGTGTACAGAACCCAGGCCAGCACCTCAGCCACCAAGTCGCCATCCGCTGTGGTACCTGCAACTCACAGAGGCTCAAAGGGGCACCCGTCAGCCCAGACAGTGTGCCACCAACCCCTGCAAAGGACAAAACCATTCAGCCACCTGCCAAGGTGAAGAAGGGGACAGCATGCAGAAAGGGCAAGGAGCATGAACCACCCAGCAAGGCCTCATCAGAAGCTCCAGCTTCCAGACCCAAGGTCACACCACCATCTGCCAAGGTGAGGAAGGGGCAGAAAACACCAGGCAAGGCACTTCAGCAGTCGGAGGCCGCAGGTAAAGGCCTGGTGGCTACCAGCACAACCGCCAGCCCTGTCATCTACACCGTGGCAAGCTCTGCCAGCAGCCCCACCGCAAGCACTGCTACCTGTACCGCCGCTAGTACCGCCGTAAGCACCGCCACCTGCACCGGTGCTAGCACCACTACTGTCACCAGGAGCGGCCCCAGTGGGCAGCTGTCCAAGGCTGCCGGAGAAGAGCTGGAGCCTCCCTCCACCACTGCCAGAACCTGCACCTGCACCAGCACTGGCACTAACACCAATTTGCAGCCTCAGCCACCGCAGGATGGAGTCTAGCCCTGCCTCCATGGACTATCGTGCAATCTGTTCCCTGCAAATCTCATGCCTCAGACACCCAGGTCAGGGAATGTGCACCACAGCCAGCACCGCCATATGCACCGCCACGAGCACTGCCGCAGGCCCCGCCGCAGGCCCCGCAGCAAGCACCGCCGCCTGCACTGCCACCTCCACTGCCGCCTCCACTGCTGACAGTAGGACCACTATCAATAGGAGCAGCCCCAGTGGGAAGCTGTCCGAGGCTGCAGGAGAAGGGCTGGAGCTTCCCTCCACCACTGGCAGCACCAGCACCTGCGCCACGGCCAGCAGCGCCATATTGCCCGCTGCGAGCAATGCCACAGGCCCCGCCGCAAGCACCCCCGCCTGCACCGCTGACAGTAGGACCACTACCAGCATCCGCAGCCCCAGTGGGCAGCCGTCCGAGGCTGCAGGAGAAGGGCTCGAGCCTCCCACCACCACTGGCAGCACCCCCACCAGCACTGGCACTACCACCAATTTGCAGCCTTAGCCGCCGCAGGATGGAGTCTAGCCCTGCCTCCAGGGACTATCATGCAACCTGTTCCCTGCAAATCTCATGCCTCAGACACCCAGGTGAGGGAATGTGAACTGCCACACCCCAAGTGTTGCTTCACTTAGCACATGGCCCCCTCCAGAACCAGTGGAGATATGCATCCACTCACCCTATCCTTGGCAGGATGAAGCACACTGGGCACAAGGCCCCCTCCAGAACCAGTGGAGATATGCATCAGCTCACTCTTCTTGAGATGTTAAGAAGTGTGTTTTGTATACACACATCCATTATGGTATGAGTATTCCTTTCTGCAACAGACATACAACACTCTAGTTTATATAACTGAATTTATTTATAAATGTGGGTTGGTCGGCATGAGCATTTTTGCATTGTTTGGGAGAAAGACATCAGCATTGATTGAGAGCAAAATATGTTGAGACAGAGTCAATTTGAGAGTCATATCAGTCATAAGGAGGTGAGGAAAATTTCATTGAGAAAGTACAAATTGCCATTAGGGAAGGTAGACCTCTTCAACAGTCCACAAGTGCATAAAATGTACAGGTACACAAAAAAATGTGTAGAACTTGGTGAACGAGGGGGCATGATGTTAGACACAGGACCAATGGGGAACTGGTCAGGGGGCACAGGCAAATGTTACCTCGCAGCTCTTCTATGGAAATTGGCGAAGCCTCCCCTGCAGTTGGTGGCATTTGTGTAGGAGGCATCTGAGGCATATACACATCAGGGAGAGAAGATGGGGCCCTTGTCCCTACCAGCATTAGGGACCCTACTAAGGAAGGCAGCAAAGCACTCACAAGAGTCTGATAGCTTCACAACAATACAGGAATGTCTCTATGAAGCCCACTCATTATTGCTATGTAGGAGTCCAACTTGTACTCCACAGATGCCATGATGTTAATGATACTCCCCAGCTTGGTGGCAACCTCACTGGTGTCAGATGTTGAGGCCTGTTTTTCTTGCCTCTGCCTCATGACACCAGCAATGCCAGATAGGAACTCAACCATACTATGGAGGCAAGTGTAGATGCCTTTAATTTCCTCAGAGGTATCCTTTTTGGGACTGAGACACCTATGGACTCCTTCTAGGGTGCCCACTATGGTCTCAATCCCCGACCACACCTCATCAACCATTCGCTGCTGGACTCCTACCACTTGCTGTTGGGATACAACTCGGTGGTCCTCTGAGTCCAGAACTGGGCTTGGACTGGCAGATAGCGCATGTCCTATGGGTGGTGATTCCTCTGGAGACCCTGCAATGCTGTCATCCCTTGCCATGACCGTAGAAGGAGATTCTATGGAGTCCAGGAGTTGCTGAAAGGTGTCATCGTCCATGGGGGTCAGGATGTCATCACCAACAGGTTGGTCACCCAGGACAGGCTGCTGGACAGGATGTGTTGTTTGTCCCTCTGCAATGATATTGTAATATGTTAATGATGATCTATGATAGGTGTTGATAATAGTAATTCTGGTGACAAACAGACTTTATTGTCATCCAGTTTATGTTACACATAAATGTTTTGAACATGTGTTACTAAAAGTAAATGAGAGCAAATTGCACTGTTTTTGCCTTGCACATGCAATATCTGTACATTATTCACACAACCACTGTGTGACAAGGGGGCCATTTTAGTATCATACCACACATTGCAAGGCAGTTACACAGATTGCTGTGCTGCCCTGGCTGGAAGGGTGAGTGCAGTTAAGAGCCCTATTTACCATGTTGCTTGATAATGTTCATATTGTGGTTATACTGATGTTAAGTTCACTTATTGACACTATACAGAGAACATTGCACCATGTTAGATGGGTGCCTTCATTCTCTTTAGCCATTACTTAGCAAACAGCTCCTGACAAAGTGAGGTTAGTTTGGTCATCTATTAGTTTTAGACCATCACTCTACCTTTCACACAATACACAACGCCAATCTGACTTTCAGTGCTGTATTGCATGAAATTTGTGCATTCATGTGGCCAAGGCCTCATATGTGACACAAATCCACAAAACTCTACACAGCAAGCAGTCTTGATACACTGCATGAATGGGTAAGGGCATGTACTTTCCATGTTTTACTTAATTTTGGGTACTCCTGGGATTTCCTAGTGTACACACAGTCATTTCCAGACCCAGAACAATAGGAATCGTGAACTGTTAGAAGTGGGGTCCCTGGTTGGCAGTCAGTTTGCACTCTGTCCAAGAGGGGACCCTCATTCTAGTCAGGGCAACGGAGATGTACACTTAACATAACCCCTACGAAACCCCTTGGTAGCTTGGCACACACATTCAGGCTTATCGCAAAGGCAATGTGTAAAGTATTTGTACCAAAACACAAAGTAATACAGTGAAAACACCACACCAGTTTAGACACATAGCCAATATTTATCTAAATCAAACAAGACCAAAATGACAAAAATCCAACATACACAAGTAAAGTTATGAAGTTTCAAAATAGTAGAATATTACTCCATAGAAAACAATGGAAACATTATTGTGACACAAATAACCTGATTTGTGTAAAAAAACATAAAGCTGCATATGCAAGCGTGCGTCGAAAAAGCAATACATCATTTTTTCACTCGCAAGTGAGGCTGTGAGTTGTTTTCTGGATGGGGCACCTCGGGCCCACACAGGTTTACATTGATTTTGACGCCCAGTAATGATGCGTGTGAAATCCGGCCACACGGTGATGGAAAAAGGGGGCTTGCATAGTTTTCAGCAGCCACAAGAGGGTGTTGCGCTTTCCAGCTGTGATGCAGGTGATGCGTCGATTTCCCAGCTGCAATGCAGGTAATGCATCAAAATCAGCTGTGAGACGGGTGACACATCATTTTTACAGCTGTGTTGCAGGTGGTACACCAAAATTTTACCCACACAGCTTCCTGTGTGTGGATTTCAGTCCTTGTTCTACCAGCTTCACCTTTCCAGGGACTGGATAGGGCACCACTTGGCCGGGCAGGAGTCTCAGCAGAGAGTCCAAGTACTGACAGAAGAAGTCTTTGATGGCCCTGAGACTTCAAAATAGGAGCAAAGCTCAGTCCAAGCCCTTGGAGACACTTCACAAGCAGGAATATACCACAAAGGCCAGTCTTTGTCCTCTTTCATTCAGAAGCAGCAACTGCAGGCCAACCCAGCAAAGCACATTCACAAGCAAAAGGGCAGTACTCCTCCTCCAGCTCTTCATCTCTTCTCCTTGGCAGAGGTTCCTCTTGAATCCAGAAGTAATCTGAAAATCTGGGGTTTGGGGTCCACTACCTATATCACTTTCTGCCTTTGAAATTGGTAAACTTCAAAGGAAAGTCTTTATTGTTCACAAGATCCTGCCTTGCACAGGCCTGGCTCCAGACTCACACCAGGGGGTTAGAGACTGCATTGTGTGAGGGCAGGCAGAGAAATAGGCCTTGCAACAATGAAAACCAAATTTGGTAGTGCTTCACTGTTAGGACTTGAAAAGCACATCACTACATGCCCTACCTGTAACATATACTGCACCCTGCCCATGGGGCTACCTAGGGCCTACCTTAGGGGAGCCTTAGATATAGAAAATGGGAAGGTTTGGGCCTGACAAGTGGGTACACTTACCAGGTCGAATTGGCAGTGCAAGACTGCACACACACACTGCAGAGGCAGGTCTGAGACAGGTTTACAGGGCTACTCATATGTTGGAAATATGCAACCACTGAAGCTCACCCCATTTAGTCATTACCCACGTTGGTCCTCTGCAGAGAATCACAAATCTGTTCACTAAACCCTGCACACTTGTACCTGTACATGACTCCTCTGTCAATCATCATTTGGGCCAAGGGCCAGGACTTACTCTCACACACTAATGACACCCAGATCATATATTCACACTCAGGAGATTCCTACACCATCTAATATTGCTAACAATATGCAATCATCCAACATGTCTACCTGGATGTGAATGCTATAGTTCATGCTGAACCTCACAAGAGAGTAGTGATGGTATTCTGTGACATGTACCTACCCTGATTTCCCATCTGACTAAGACAAGACACCTTACTCTCCAACCATCGTCAAAACCTGCCCATCATCCTGGACACCTGGCTCATCCTGTCACTTCACAATCACCTGTTTCACATCCTCCTGCTTTGACATCTGTAGGACAGTCTGAATTTTCTTCTTATGCCTCCCTCCTAACATCTGCTACACCTTCTGTCAGGCTCACATCACATGTCAAGTGTAGCGCACAAATGTACTCTTCTAAGCCATCGCTTCAGAGCTACTACACAAGTGTGACACTATCAAACACAGCAGTGCATGAGTATCACTAAGGCTACCTTGTGACACAAACAATACACATCACCTCCTTGAGATCCAATGGCTCCCCATTCAGACACACTGCCAGTTCAATGTGCTCAGCCACAACTACATTGCACTGCACTACTAGAGACCCACCAAGATCACACACAATCTATGCTTCATACACTCATGGATCTCTCCCACCCCTAATGTTCATTTATACTAGACAGGAGGTAGTGTGGTCTCTAACATGGTAGACAACACCTGTAAGATCTGACCCAGCACGTCAGTACAGCTGTGTGCAATGTGATTTCATGCTAGTGACTGTACATATGGCTCTTCACATTATCCTAGTTGCAGATACTACACATACTATACACCTGGATCCCCTCTCAGGTGAGAAGTTAGTCCTCTAGCAACCCCATACTATTCTATTCCATTACTTTACATTCCAGCTTTGTACCAGAGAATCTTTGAAGAGCTGCAAAAATTGTCACTGAGCAAGAAACTTAGGGGCATATTTATGAGCCCCTAGTGCCATCTTGGACCACATTTGCAGCATTTATTTTGACGCAAATGTGGCACTAAGGTGGCACTGCCTACGTGCCATATTTCAGAAAGTGGTGCAATGCTTGCATTGCTCCACTTTGTAACCCCTTGTGCCACATATGCCTGCACTAGGCATAATGTATGCAAGGGGGGGCGTTCCGGCGCTGGGGGGGTCTGTAAAAATGGTGCAAAGGAATCTATGAGATTCCTTTGCGCCATTTTTCCCAGCATTTTTTAACGCCTGCTAAGGACAGGCATTACAAAGAGGCTCCCATTGATTACAATGCGCCTCTAGGTGCTTTGCAGGATCAGCATCATAATTTGTGACATCAGTCCTACATAGCGCCGGACTAGTGACACAAATTATAATGTTTGTCACCCTAACTACCACCATGGTGCATCGTATTATTAATAAGACGCTACCATGGTGGCGTTAGTGGGGCGCTAAGGGGCTCAAGAAAAGTGGCGCTGTACTAGGTGCACTGCCACTTTTAATAATTATTCCCCGTACATTTTTGTGATGTATGAATTTACATGAGTTTAGTGTGGTGCAGCAAAGTGTCTTGTTGCACTGCGCTGCATAACGAAAAAGGGGATTCCCTGATATAGATATGGGCCCTGGGCCAGGGACAATCAACAAATATGTACAGAACACACCCAGGCACTCTCAAAAATATCACAGGCACGAAAATGCTACTTTAATTTAGAAAAAAACTGTATGGGTACAGCTGGAGTTAACAAAATGTATCTTTTTTATTTACGCTTCAAGGGCAGCATTAAATATTCAAGACTAATACTATGCATCTCCTTAGATATAGTTAAAACAATGCATACCAAAGTACACCATCTCTCCATATACACCTCATACTCCCCATTCATGCCTATCAATTCTTAAAACCACACATTATACAAATTCTGAAAACCAAAAATATGGAGTGCTTGACAATGGTTTTGCAACCAAAGTACGCTGCGATGTTATCTCATCTATTTATTCAATTTAAATGATGCTCTAACTGGAGCTCTTGTCCTCTTCACAAAGTTTGAAATTAGTACACAGCAATATCAAATACAACATTGATTATTTCTTATATAATGTTTGAACTACCTTATCTAAATTGCAATACAATATACAGGGTAAACTTGGGCCCAGATTTAAGAGGGCCTAGCACCATTCCAATGCCACATTAGCGTAATTTTTTACGCTATTGTGGCATTGTGGTATTGTGACAGAAGCATTAATCATGCTTCTGTGTCCTGCTATCGACTGGTCCCATAAAGATACCTGCTGAGAATAAATCCAACCACTCAGATCTTCCTACAGTTGCCGCCTTACACATTCTTAGGTCTAATAATTATTTATAAAGATAAATTCATGAAATCCCTAAAATGGACACTTGTTAGAATTCTTAACGGCTGATATTCGCTCCTACCTACCTATGCCAGGTTCCGTGCTCCAAAATGATAGACAGTCTTCGTGAACTTCAGTGAGTCACTTTCAGATCACCATGAATCACTAGAAAAAAGCCAGTCCATATTTATATTCAAAGGCCCACAAAAACTCCACGTCAAACACACTGGCTATCATTGGTATATACTCCACCCTACACTCCCTGTTTCACTAACTCATACTCTGCCTCGCTGATTGCTACATGCTTTCCGCCCACTAAAATAATGCCAACTACTACTTTTCTAAACCAAAATATACGGATCCTCCGTGCCGCCATGGGTCAATTCCACATACGTACAATCATATACGGCATAATCAACACTCCACTTATACTCAAAAAGCGTTTCCAGGTGTTAACCGGGGTCCAAACTGCCCAGCATATCCAAACCGTGCCTCTTGTCGCCACCCCTTAATAAACCTCTATGTGCCAAATGCGTGAAGTGGAATACCATTGGTGGGGCGCGCTTAGGCCGCAGAGAATAGAATGAACACCATCTTGAACTTATCGACTGCGAACTAACTAGCAAACTACATGATAGATGATGCCATAAACTTAATAAGTTCATTAATATACCTCTTTCTGTAAACTATCCTTTCATCTTCAGTCCCAATTGAACCCATCCTTCACCACATCTGCCAACAATTGTCCGAGTAACACTCAAAAAATTCCATGTTTCATACCGCTAAGACACCTCCCATCACTTCGGGCGCCATTTTAACGAGGTAGAATGTAAAATAACTAGTGTAATAAAAATATTAATATTAATATAGACACGGTGGATACCTAGATGTACGACTTCACATAATACTTCTTGTAGCACTACAATACTTTACATCGCCTCGGGCGCTAGCTTAACCTAATGACTCATATCCTGTATGTAGTACCCAACTCCGACTACTTACCTGTACGCGGTATTAGTATCGAGTATACACCCAAACTCCACAACAATGACCTAGGATAATATAATAATATATTACCTCAGTAAAAAGAAAAGAAGAAGAAAAGAAAAGGACAAGATGGCAAGGCCATATAAATCCTAATATTTTCCCATGAGCACATAAATCCCTTCAATTCCTATATTTATTGATTTAATTCATCAACTACATCATAAGTTCCTATATTTGTTATTTTAAACTCATGGACTAAATCCCAATGTGACGGTTAAGCAAACCACAGATCTCCAAAAATAGGAGAGTTGCTTTTTCATGTCAGGTGCCCCAATTTTATTCTATGGGAAAGTAACAAATACTACATACAGGTACTTGTCAATGACTTACAGGATTGTTCTTCTGGAGAAAAGGTAAGTATAGGGCAAGGTCCAAAAAGGTCACCAAAAGGTCACTTCAGGAGGCACTGGAGCATCTGGGGGCAGAGGTGCTTTGCATCATTGGGTGTCTTTTTCACTTTAATAAGAAACAGTACTGGAGAAAAGAGGCTGTCAATGGGGACTGGATGACCAGTCCAGCTGAATCCAAAGGAGGGCTCAGGTCTCAAGGTTCTTGGGTATACAGGGCCACTGTCGGTCCTCAGCAACTCGGGCTGGGGGTTGTATATGCAGTGGTGTTTTTTCCAGAGGGGTCACATCGTGAAGACTCCTCGCTGTTCTTGGTTCCTGCACAAAAGAGGCTGCAGGCGGCGACGGGGTAACCAGTTTGGGCAAACCTAAGTCTTAGGACTTTATTGACACCATTGGCCCACTTTGACTCGTTGACTCGGGCTGGTGTGCCCAGGTGCAGTGGTGCTTTTTGGTGTCAGGTTTTCCACGTTCCAGGGCTCTCATAGTTTTTCTTGGGTGCATGCAGGGTGCCGAGGAGTAGCTCTGCTACTCCTCGAGAGATGCTGATGGTTCCTTGAAGTGCTGCCAGTCTTCCCAAGCTTTTGGAGGTAGAGCAGCTGCAGGGCGAGTTGACTTTGGCACAGTTGCTGAGGCCCTCAGTTTTTGCTTTTTACAGCTGTTCAGTGTCCTTCTTCTACTTAGGTCAATAGAATCTCTGTTCCTGGTGCCAGATGATCCCCTAAATACTGAATTTAAAAGCTTTAAGGGGAGTGAAGGGTAGTAGTCAATGGACTACCTGCCTTTGGGGTCACTACACTTCCTATATGACCACTTCCTGTGGGAAGTGGGCATAACCCTGTCCCAGAGTGCCTAACTGCACCACACACAAGATGGTGAAATTCCTATTTTCGTGTTCAGGGATCACACCTTAGGGGTGTGACTAGCTTGAGATTGTAACACATCTCCTGACTATCTAATTTCCCACATGTCCTTTTGAAAAATGGGCCTCAAGGCAGGGGATGGCATCTTCCAAGATTGGAGGAAGCTGGGGTTGCATTCCAAAGCAGCAGGGACTTTGAACTCCCTGGCCTGGGTATGCTAAATCTCCAGCCATTCTAGGCTGCCAGAGCATGTGCTTTCAGCTGCAGGGGGTGAGAAACCTGTCTGTGGTGGCAGGCTGGACTGTACCAGTCAGCCAGCACACTAGAAGGCTGGTAGGTTTCAGGGGGTTCCTTTAACAAATCCATCACTGGAATCAGTGTGGGTTTATTAATACAAGGTGTTTGATACCAAACACCATAGGTTTCAGTGAAACCATTATGTAGCTGGGAAACTCATTTTGACCAGTGCCTAGTACACACCTGAAGATGGCTTCCCTGTTCACTTGCAAAGCCCAGGAATTGACTTAGACATCACAGGGGCATTTCTGTGCATGCAGATCTGTCACACATCTAGCATAATGCACCCTACCTTAGGGCTGCAAGCCCTGCTGTAGGGGTTCCTTACATATATTGCATACAGTGTTTGGGGGCATGGCACACAGTATGTGTGCTATGTTGTGTTTTCACTTTTTTCTGCACCATTGCCTGGATATTTATGTTATGAACTCCAATGCATTCATCAAAGTTTCCAATAATCTTTTAAGTATATTGTAAATCATATGTCATACATATAAAAAAAACTATTCAGATCATAATGCATTGTAATGACTTTGGGAATGAAGCACTATAAATAGAGATAATAGAGGAAGGGCTGTAAAACCAGGAAGAAGACTGTGAAGTGGAAACGCGTTTTCTCTCTTTTTTTGCATCGAATAAACTTGTTAAATTGTGTGGAGATAAATGGAGTGCGCAGCAATTATTTTTGTTTACAAAATATGTATATATATATATATATGTGTGTGTGTGTGTATGTGTGTATGTGTGTATATATATATACACGCACACATATATATAGTAACACAATTATTAGAAATATATTTTTTTACATCACATTGAATTTATTTTGTTATATTCTTTAAATGTACTATTATTAAAACTATATATATATTTATTTATATATATATATATATATATATATATATATATATATATATATATATATATATATATATATATATACATATATATATATATATATTACCTAGTGGCGGTCGCCACTAGGTAGTTATAGGTAGGACCAGTAGGACCACGTTTCTATACAAAAAGCATTTTTTTACTTGCCTATATCTTTAGCACCGCTTGACGAATCTTCGCAAAACGTTCTCCAAAATTTTGCCAGTACTGTCAGCCACTGCCTGGAAAGTTTCTGGTTGATGCAGCCAGGGGGAGCTGAGAAAAAAGGGGGGTCCCAAAACAAGTTTTTCCCATTAATTTTTCCAAAGGGATTTTGAACAGCGATAGTGCAAAACTACTGGATGGAATTAAACCAAATTTGTTAGGAAGGTAGCTCCTGGTCCAGAAAGAGTGCCTTTGTGTTTTGGTGTAATTCCATTCAGTAGTTTTTGAGAAATTAAGGGGCAAACACATTTGTAAATCTAGGAAATCAAAGGATTCACAGCCTCTAACTGTCAGCCATCTTGGGACTTGGCTTCAGTTGAGTCCCAAAAAAAAGTAAAAAAAAAAAATTAAAAAAAAGGGGCCAGGGTACGAACACCCTGACCCTTTAGCTCTGGTGGTGGGGTACCAGGGCTAAAAAGCATTTTTTTTTAAATTTTACGAGCAGAGACACTTTGGATCCGCAAATCTGCTCGTAAAATAAAAAAATAAACTAAGCGCGGGTTTCCACTCTTAGTTTGCCTAATGCCCCCAGGTGGGCCATGTCTGGGGGCTTGTTTAAAAAAAAAAAACAGGGGGGCCTCCTGGCCACCACCCCCAGTGTAACACTATATTTCTTTGGGGGACACGTGGTCCCCCACTGCCCCAGGGACCACCACCCCCAGAGCAAATGTTTACAAAAAAAAAGTGGGCCATGTAAATGTTAGAGGGGGCCTCACGGCCCCCCTCAAGAAGTCTTTGATGGCCTTGGGGACCGCCACCCCCCAGGTGCCAGCCAAGCCACAGCAAACACTTTGGGTTTTGACAGCCGGACCTTTAAAGCAGGTCCTGCTTTTGAAATGCAAAGTTTAATCTCGTCCCCTGCACGCAAGGATGAAATGCTTCAGCAATCTTGGATCTGCTGTCAAAGCAGCTCCATGCTTGCTGAAGCATTGGCACCTTGACACTCAGACACCCACTCACAGACCCACTGACACATTCATGTAGCCACACAGACTTGTGCACAGACTGATGCATCCACTTAAACATTGGTGAACGCACTCTTACACCCAGATAGACAATCTGACAGCCACTCTCACCCTAGATATACCCTCTCACACCTATTTTTAAACCCAGAGAAGCTGCGGCTAACTTCCGCCGCTCATGGCAAAAGGGCTGTGCACAGAGTGGGTTTGGATGGTAGGGGGGTGTTGGCCCCACGATCTGGCTGCAGACCAGGTCTTGAGGTCAACCTTCACTGCGCCTGGGTGAAGTATGTGCTTGGTTGGATGCTTAAAGGGAGTTGGCTCTGGCTAGGCCTTGAGGCGAACCTGCTCCATGGACGGCAGAAGGCCATGCGTGGCTCTGGTTTGAATAACGTTCATTAATTAAAACTTCTATATGTTCAAAAAACGTAGAAATTCACTGAAAAAAACAAAGGTTACAGGGACATTGTAGTTAGGGAATAGTATAAAAAAAAACTTAGAAATTCACTGAAAAAAATAAGGTTACAGGGACATTATAGTTATATTCAGCAGTTATAGTTACCTGAGCTAACTATAACTGGTGCTCCCGTAATGTACTGCTTATGACCTCACATATTACATCACTCATGACATGGTTAGTGACATCACTGATGACATATCATAAGACATCACTGATGACATCATCGAGTGAGTGAAAGTGGTTGTATCAATGTGTGAGTGTGTGTCTATGGGTGAATGAGTGGTTGAATCATTTGCTGTATGGGAGAATGAACTGATGTGTAAGTTGCTGTATAGGTGAGCAAGTAACTGAGTGAGCAGCTGCATTTCATTTAGTGAGTGGTTCTGTGGGTGGCTGCATGTGTGAGTGAGTGGGTGTCAAAGTGGTTGTCAGGGTAAGTGAATGGGCGTCACTGTGTTGGTGAGTGACTTGGTGAATCACTTACTGTATGGATGAGTCAGAGAGTGACCGAATGGCTATATGTATAACTGAGTGGCTGTGTCAGTGACTGTATGCAAGAGTCAGTGGGTGTATGAGTAGCTGTATTGAAAACTGAGTGGGTGAGTCAGTTTTTATATAGGATAGTGAGTGGATGTGTGAGAACCTGTGTTGGTCAGTGAATGGCTGTGTGAATGGCTGTATGGGTGACTTTCATGTGATTAAGTTAGTGTGTGAATAGTTATATAGTTGAGTGATTGTATGTGTAAGTGACTGTAATAATGAGACAGTGACTGTGTCAGTGACTGTATGGATGAGTGTGTGGGAGTGTCAATGTCTCTACAGCTGATTAACTGGATGTGTCAATAGAACAGTGATCTATTAATGGGAAGCTTGAGTATTAGTGGGTGTGTCAGTGAGTGCATGAGTGGGTGTGTAAGTAACTGTATGAGTCTGTGAATACCTCAGTAATGTATGGGTGAGTGAGTCATTGGCTGTTTGACTGAATGAATGTCTGTATATCACTACTTTTATGCATCTCTGAATAAGTATGTGAGTAGATGTGTGTGAGTATAAAATAGTTTGTATCAGCAAATGAGTGAGTATATGACTGTGTGGATGGTGTCATCAGTGATGTCACTGACCATGTCATGAGTGATGTAATATGTGAGGTCATAATCAGTGCATTACGGGAGCGCCAGTTAGTGTTAGCTCAGGTAACTATAACTGCTGAATTTCTACATTTTTTAAAGTAAATTCAGAACCTATAAAGTCCATGTATCCTTAGTTTTTTTCAGTGATATATATATATATATATATATATATATATATATATATATGTACATATATATATCTTTAAATAAAACTTAAAAGTTATTACAAATGAAATTACAAAATATTAAATAAATTAATGATAAAATAAAATATAAAATAACTAAAAACCAAATAAATAATTACAAAATATACTATAATTAAAAAAAATACAAATGTAAAAGAATAATTTAATATTAAAAAATAATACTAAAAGATATATGTAACCAATAATAGGAAAAGTGCTGGAGTCTGGGGATATTAGATGTACAATTCCCACTCCAGTGTATGCAACAGTAGGGAAAGTGTTGGACTTAGGAGAGTGTAGATTCCCGCTACAAACAGTGCAGCAGCAGGGAAAATGCTGAACTTCGGGGGGGGTTAGATTTGCTATTTCAACTCCGGCCAGCTTAACAGCAGGAAAAGTGTTGGATTTCGTAGGGTAAGATTTATGATTCCCACTCCAGTCTGTGTAACAGTAGGGAAAGTACTTTACTTCAAACACATTACATATTTGAATATGTCAATAAAGGTAGAAACAAATAAACTCAATACAAACCTTATTATATATTTAGAGAGAGAAAAAAGAGAGATACAAATAAAAACAGTGAAGCAATGTACCTAATTAATAACTAATTAAATAATTATCTATTAAATAAAATTATTTACTTGTTTCATAATATTTATATATTGTTTAAAAATAATCTTAATAGTTACTTACTATTTACAAACATATTATTATTTTATTTATTCCCTAATTAACTTCCCACCTTAAACCCCTACAAAACTAGCAGCCCACACACATTGCACAATTTACATAATTGATAATCAAGTTAATATTAACAATTAATAATTACTTCTTATTTTTTATTACTAATTTCCCACCCTACACACCTACAAATCCACCTAAAATATTACTAAAATATATCAGTATTGCACAATTAACATAGTTATTAATTAATTAAACATGAATTAACAATTAATTGTTTAATAATTATTACTTAGCTCCCTACCATAAACCTTTGCAAACCTAGCAACCTACACCTAACATATAGCTAAAATATATAAGTACTACACAAATTACATAATTAGTAATCAAACAAATAGTGCTTTTCAAATACCCCAGTGCGGGACGCTCCCAGGCCCGTCTTCGCCCGTCACTGACAGGAAGAGACCCGGACAAACTTTTTGGCCCTGTCTCCTACCAATGACTGGTGAGCACCATTTTCCAGAGGGCCTTTGCCTGAGTTTTTTGACTGGATTTTCATTTTTTCATTTAAGCGTGGATTCTTGTTAAAGGGTTCCTCTTTGTTCCACTCCTGCTTTACCCCAACAGCAAGTTATAATTAATCAGTGAGCAGCATGGGTAAGCGTAAATTGCCTGGGCATAAGGATAGTTCTCATAAACTCTCCAGTGATACCACTTTGGGTTCTTTCTTAGCATGTGTGGTGGAGGTAATATCAAAGGAAATCAATCTTGCGGAGAGATGATTGTCCTTGGAAGTAGGGGAGGGCCCTAGTCTTTCTCTGGTAAATCCCACTGGCCTTCGATCTTGACCTGGTACCTAGGATTCAACCACCCTACCTAGCCCGCGACCTACTGATCATGAGACTTTAGCATAAAACTGTAGTTTAGACACTTCTAAAGGTAGCGACTAACAAAACAAACTGGCCAGGCCAAATCTCAAGCCCATATTTCAAGCAAGCTCCACCTGTCCGGTAACCAACAGGATCCCTGTGAAGCCTTAAGTTTAGATCGGGACACTATTCTGGACCAATTTAAATCTGTCATAGTCCAATGTGATACTCCATTAGTGGACAGATTGCATAACATAGAAATAACTGTCTCTGCTTTAACCAAACAACATATTAATACCAGCTCTCAACCCCCACTAGATCCGATGCAATCAGCATCTCTCACCATTCTTGATGGCTTAGCTAAGCTGACCACTGCTGATACTGTCAGCCCGGCCCGTCCACTTCGCAAGCGGCAGTTGTTATCCTTCAGCTGCCCTTTTGAGTGTAGAAAAGACCATGGCCCATTCAATGAGAGGGAGGGGAAGCCAGGAGGGTCTTCATAGTCCTCCTGTTATGGGTCCTGCCCAGGGGAAGGGTTTGTGTTCTCAGCAGACAGTGAGCATTCTGAAGGTGCTGGGCAGCGGGCCCCTGTACTGCCCATGTCATGAGTAGTGCAGGGGCCCCCCTGTGGCCCCTGGCAATGACTTTCTAACTAATGCGGGGTCCCCACCATGAAAAGGCTGGTGGAAAGTGGGATTGTAATCAGCAAGGAAGCACTGAGTTTTGTGCCGCCATGGCTGATTGCAAGCCTGACAGCTGTCACCCCGTGGGAGTCTATGATCCTGTTGGGGACGCAGTCTTCAGATAGGTCGCTCTAACAAGGCCCCTGAGCCTGATGGGGTTCTCCTGGATCTTTATAAGGCAAATATCGATTTTTGTTTCCCTCTGATAACCAACATTTTGAATGCTGCCTCATATGTCAAAATCCCTAGTTAATGGAAACATGCGGTCATTGCACTTGTATTTAAGGAGGGAAATAGACAGGACCCTAGGTACCACAGACCCATATCCTTTTTAGATTCTGTAGTTAAAATTGTGGGCCATGTCATTCTTCAAAGAATTGAAGACTGGGTCTAGTGCAACGCCATTGTTTGCCCATTTAAGTATGGTTTTAGAGAAGGTAAGAGTACTTTGGAACAGTGCCTGAACCTTATTTTGATAATTGAGAAACACTTAACGGCTACGAAGGGGGCGATCTACTTAGCATTCATGGATCTAAGTCATACTTTTGATCAGGTTAATAGATCTAAGCTATTGGGTATCTTGTCGACCTTGGGATGCCCCAGCCAGTGATCAACGTCTTAAGGGCCATACATTTGGGTGCCAATGCCTCTGTCACATTTAGTACGGAGGGGGAATGTACTACTTCTTTTAGTTTGCCTGAAGGGGGTCAGGCAGGCAAAGCTGTGTTGTGGCCCCTATTTTATTCTTGATATATGTTAATGATTTGAATTCATCATTGGTAGCTAATGGAAAAGTGAAGCCTAGAATAAAATCTGTGTTTGTCCCTTCCCTTCTTTAGGCTGATGATGTAGTTTTACTTTACCATACCTTGAATGGTCTTGGAGCCTGTTAGGTCTGTCTGTTAAGTTTACGGACAAATTAGATCAGGACATCAACATAGCCAAGACACAATAAAGGGCATTTGGGAGGCACCTTTCTAAAATTAGACCAATAACTAATTAAGGGAAAGTTATTGCAAGGGTGGGCGAATTCCTATATTTGGGTGTTACCATTGATCCACAGATTATTTGGTTACCCTCTCTTGCAAATCGATGTTTACATTTCCATCAAGCTTTTGGGTCCCTATTTGGAATTGTCTCTGCAGTGGGCCAAAGGCCTATACTACCCTTGCTGCAAGTGTATAAAATGGAGTGCTTACAATTTTTAACATATGATACCACTATCTGGGGGTATTGTGACTGTTTGAAAATCCAATTTGAGGAGAATCACTTCTGTGGGAGACTTTTGAGTTTGGGTCTTGCTAGGCCTAATTTTTTCTGCATGAACAGTTGAACCTTGACTATGTGGAAGATTTTGTTAAACTCATCCAGATTGCTCTAATGGATTACTGTTTCGGGTAGTGAACACAGCTCAATTAACAGAGATGTGATAGAACATTGCTTTAATTGTGCGTATCATTCTAGAATTCCATCTCTTGATTATATCAGGAGCACCAATGTGCCTTTGGGTCGATCAGAATTATACTATTCTCCCATTTGGTTAAGAAAAGTGACTGGGTGAAAACCAAAGAGTTGTTTTCAAAACATGTTTTTAATTATAAGGGGTACTGCAATAATTTTACTGTATGTTTCAAGGTTTAAATGTCTATTTATTCTTGATTAGTATGTTTTATGATTGTTTTTGCTTCTTTAATTGCATTGAGTTTCCTTTTTTAATGTTGTTTTATGATTATTCCTCAATAACTGAATAAAGATATTTCATCATTATCAAGAATTAACTATTACTTAATTACCTTCCCACCCTATCTCCCCTCAACCCCAACAATCTGGTTTAACATTATAAATTATTATTAACAATTAACAACTGATAAAATATTCTAAATCACTTAAATTACAAACTATTTTAAAACAATTAATACATGAAATAATATATTAACAAAAGCACATTCAAATAATTTTAAAAATGATATTGTTCACAACTACATCACTGAAAGTAATATTAGAAATAACAATATTCTCTACAAATATATTACTTACCTAAAAAACAATATTCTTGACAATTATATTTTTGTGTCATAGTACTTTAGTATCACTGTATTTTATTTCTGATATTTTCGTCTTGCGATATTTACAACTCAATATTTTGTCCAAACAACTCATATACATCGATAAATTGAACCCACTAGTCCCTGTATGTAGGAGGACTTTCTTCTAGCCAGAGGTTTTCTCTTCGCAATTTGGCAAGAGCTATGGCTACAAAATCAATACCAGCAAGCCAGTGGGTATCTTGTTACGAGAAACCAAGGCTCATATTTATACTTTTTTAGCTCCACATTTGCTTCTTTTTTTGATACAAAAGCGGCACAAACTAGCAAAATAAAATTGTATTTTGTGAGTTTGCGCCATTTTTACATTGAGACGCGGCGCAAATGCGGCACCAAAAACAGTATAAATATGGACCCAAGTATTATGAGTTTGGTTGTAGGACAAAATCATAGTACCTAATAATCTACCTAGCCCGTGGAATACGTCATGCCACAAGCTTGTTATGACTGGGCATTTTTCAAAAATGTGTACAATGCTGGTGGCGTTTTACAAACAATGAAAACATTTTGAGTCAGATCGACAGTCCCAGGAGAACAGCAGGTTAAGTGCATGATATATATTCTGGATAAACTTATAATGATGTATTTCAAAATATTTATGATTGCAAGCAGTACTTTGTCTATCTGTTTTCCCAAATAATTCAGCTAGCCTCTGCATCCAGCGGCTTCCTAATGCTTGCTTGTCATTCAGATGTTTCTCTAAGAACAGCTGATAGGACCTGCCGATGATGCCCTTTTGCTTATTGGAGGCTAAGATTTCTATATATAAAATTTATCCCAAATAAATGGAGGGTTTTCCCATCAAATATCCACACATCTGTAAATACTTAAAGGAAGGACAATAAGGATAGCTTTATGATTCAGGTCCTAATGACTCTGCCAGCATCAAGCAAGCTGATGTATGCTCTGTAAATAAACTGGAGGCCACTGGAGCCAAATAGCAAATCATACTGTAGACTAGATGCAATTGGATGCAAGCTGTGGAAGTGGTGGCATGAATCCACAAGATGATGAATCAGAAGATCTCCAAATATTCTGAAAATTGTGGTTGGGCTGGACAGACTGTGATACATTTCCATCCTTGTCCTTCTGTCTACATTGCAAATAAAGAAGTTAACAAAAAACCTTCTTGTTGTATTCCATGTCACCATCATGCATCGGATAGCATTTACCATGGATGCAGTGGGCAAAAACAGGTACAAAATCAAGCTAAAAAATACAGGGACTGTTGAAAAATCCTAATACATATCCCTAGTGGTCGACTAACAGATGGTGAACGCAAGACTTGTGAGAGTCTTACGGCAAAGCTGGCCCAATAATAGAACATTATACAGGGAGAGAACAGTCACCCCCACATAGGCATTGTTATAACTGGTTGATTGATGCCTAGGCTACTGAAATTGTCATGTAAATGGTAACCACACATTTCAAGTTTTAAAAAAGAAAAATCATTTGGAATCACCAAGCGAAGGACCCAGGAAAGGAATAACAATTTTGGCAAGATGAACATATTAATGACATTGCAATGTCCTTGGGGTCTAATTCATCTTATTGGACTCTGCTGCACAACATCTAAGGAAGTACCACAAACTTTTTCATAGTCTTTTGTGATATTCATGGGAATGTATATCCTTAGGTCTGTATCTGATGCTACATACTTACTTTCATTGTACAAAAGGGTTGATTAAAATAGTATTTGGATCTTACTGGTGTTAAGTAAATATTTGGGTTGCTTTCTAAATTCATTTGCCTGGTGTTCTAGTGCAGGAATGGCTATAATGGGATCAGAGGTAAATATAGCCATACCATCAGCATAAACAGCAATTCTGAGTGTGGTACCACTAGAATGGACCAGTGGTATGGCTGCAGGTGTTTAAAGCATTTTCAAATAAGGTTTGAGGTATAGAATAAACAATTGAGGGGAGAGAGGGCAGCCCTGGCTGGTCCCCCTCAAGTTCATAATTTTTCAGACAATATGTGCATACATACTTCCTTTGCCATAACATCTTTGGATAGAGCTTGCATTCTTTTCAGGAATGCCAGAAAAAAACCCATACAGATCAGAAGATACCACAGGAAAGCCAGGCGACTCGGTCAAAAGCTTTGGCCCCTATTTTATTCTTGATATATGTTAATGATTTGAATTCATCATTGGTAGCTAATGGAAAAGAGAAGCCTAGAATAAAATCTGTGTTCAACAGGATCACCCCGGCAGGTTTCCCCTGTAAGGATGCTATATCGAAAACTTAAACAGCAAGATTTGTGTGCGATCTTGTATTACACTGTGACAGAAAACCATGCTGCAGGGAATCAAGCCACTTCGCGAACCTAGAGGAAATTTGATCAGCATATTTTGGTGTAGATCTTGAAGACACAATTGTGTAAAGAGATGGGGAAATAGGACCCACAGCGCATGGGTTTTTATTTCTTTTTAAAAAGAGAAGGGAGACAAAGGTTGACTGTCTGCCATCAGTGTGGAGGACAGAGACTACTGAAAGGATCTCTGTAGGCCAGCCTCTGTTGGATCTGAGTTGCCAGTCCCTGGATGGCATTCCTGATGGTCGACTGACCCACAGAGAGGGACCTCAGGAGGTCAAGAGACTCCTTAATGAGGGCAGTAGGGTTGAGAGGGGCAGAGGTTCCTGCGGCAAAGAAGACGCCCAACCTCTTGGGTGAGCGGGCACAGCCAAATGGATGGTGAGCAACAGGGAGGGCGGTGGTAGTAAGGGGGGGCAGAGATAGATGGTCCTGGGGTGGTCCCAAATGGGTCTGCCGCTGCCACAGAGTATCCACTGGAGGAAGATTCTGAGTATGAAGATGTGGATCCTATCCCTCACCATGGCACTCCCCTCGCCCTCCGGGCCACTGTGCCCCTCATTGTCACACCCCTTCCTATTTGCGAGTCGGAAATGCATTTTGCGAGTCGGTCCCGACTCGCAAAATGCATTTCTGAATAGGAAACTGCGATTTGCGACTCGCAAACGGCAAATTTTGCCGTTTGCGAGTCGCAAACAGTTTCCTACATCTGGCCCATAGACCTCTAACAACCACTCCCTCAACCTCTACTCCAATCCCTTCCCCCTCTTCCCACCCCACCATCCCTAAGAAGCTTTTCCTTGCCCATACTGACCTCTTCCCTCGTCCTCCCCTGTCCCGCCCATAACAGCAGGATCCCAATGACCAAGCCCAGCACCTCAACCAAATAGTCCATGTGGACAGTGGAGGCACATCCTAGTCGTGGAGTCAAAACAGTGATGGATCCCACTCCACCAGCCAGGAAGGGTAAGGATCCCACACCCCCTGCCATGAAGGGGAAGAAGCCCTCAACTCCTGCCATGAAGAGGAAGAAGCCATCGATTCCTGCCATGAAGAGGAAGGAGGCCGCATCTCCTGCCATGAAGGGGAAGAAGCCCTCATCTTCTGAAATGAAGGGGAGAGAGGCCGCACCTCCTCCCATGAAGGGGAAGAAGCCCTCGACTCCTGCCATGAAGGGGAAGGAGGTCGCAACTCCTGCCATGAAGGGGAAGAAGCCCTCGACTCCTACCATGAAGGGGAAGGAGATCGTAACTCCTGCCATGAAGGGGAAGCAGCCCACGACTCCAGCAGAGGCTGGCAGGGTGACACCACCACCAGTGGTCACGGAGCAGTAACTTCCAGCTGAGGCTGCCCAGGAGGCACCTTCACCTTCTGACTCAGTGTAGTCCTCACCTTGAGCAGAGGATGGCAGGGTGACACAACCACCACCAGTGGTCACAGAGCCCTTACCACCAGCTGAGGCAGTGCAGACAACTCCTTCTTCAGAGGCTGCACCTTCACCTGCTCAGACAGTGCAGCCCTCACCTCCAGCAGAGGCTGGCAGGGTGACACCACAACCAGTGGTCACAGAGCCCTCACCTCCAGCTGAGGCAGTACAGCCCACACTTGTCCTACAGAGGCTGCACCTTCACCTGCTGAGACAGTGCAGCCCTCACCTCCAGTAGAGGCTGCCCAGGAGGCACCTTCACCTGCTGACACAGTGCAGCCCTCACCTCCAGCAGAGGCTGGCAGGGTGACACTACCACCACCACCAGTGGTTACAGACCCCTCACCTCCAGCTGAGGCAGTACAGCCCACACTTCTCCTGTAGAGGCTGCACCATCACCTGCTGAGACAGTGCAGGCCTCACCTCCAGCAGAGGCTGCCCAGGAGGCACCTTCACCTGCTGACACCCTGCAGCCCTCACCTCCAGATGAGACAGTGCAACCCTCACCTCCAGAAGATGGCATGTAGGCCACCCTCCTGGGACTGCTGTACAAGGATCCCCTTCCAGAACCAGTGTGCAAATCACCCACGAGAGACTGTGACCTTGCAATACTCATCACAGAGAAATGGCCATGGAGCCCACTCCAGAACCAGTGGGCAAATCACCCACCTGAGAGACTGTGGCCTTGCACTCCCCAGGACAGAGTAATGGGCATGGAGCCCCCTCCAGAACCAGTGGTTAAGTTCCCGACTTCGGCTGAGGTGCCCCCCTGACCCTCCATCCCCCTGGGGTGCCTGTCCACTTGCAAAATGATGACCCTGCAGAGTTCTGTGTGGATGATGTCAGGAGATAAGTTTGGCCTTGGACTGTGCCGTGTGGCCATGTGGGCCCTTTGTACTTTGGACTGGGCATTGGCCCTTTGTGGACATTTGTACATATCCCTTTTTTATCCAATCTGTTCATTTTGTGGCTCTTCCCATTCAATACATTCTCATTACTGGCTTCTAGTTGTCCTTGCATTATTACGCTGTGTGTCTTGTACCATTGTTTTCTGTCTGTAGTTGGTTGTGCCTATGGTGTGTGTGTGTGAATGGTGTGTGTCATGTGTGTATGTCACTCTCCTTTTCCTTCCTCCCTCCCTTGTGAGCTAGGCCGCTGTACTCACCATCAACGTCTTCGTCGCCGTTGGTGTTCCAGGTGGAGCATGGCGTAGAAGAGCATCGGGAAGACTTGCAGTTCCGGTTCCATGGCGGCATTGATCTTCTCTGTGTCTCTGTAGGTGAGTCTTTCGTCTTCTGTGTTCTGTTTCCACCAGGGTTTTGATTGCATTGGTTCTGCCCCAGAAATCGTGGAGGTGTACTGTGTTGTTATATGGTGGGTGGTACTTTGTCTCCTTCCTGGCTAATGATGTCGACCGCCGGCGTGTGTGGTGTTAAGGGCCTTGCGGATGGTGTGGTACATTGGCTGTCTGTGAGAGTTCTCACCGCCATGGTCATAATTTGGTGGTAATTACCGCTGGCCTGGTGGTGGAATTTCTGCCACTTTATCATTCACCACCAAGTCACGATGAGGGCCTAAATGTGTTATGATCAACTTGATTACTAGCATAAACTTTATAGCTCATAATTCAGCTTTGCCCTTTTGCAAGAAGGCCAATCAGCTGATGGCCAGAAAAGTTAGATTTATGTTTTAATATCTCCCAGGCATTATATTGTTGTACAAGTACCACACACTTTGTTGTTCTGTCCTGTCTAATATAGTTTAGTATAGTATAGTAGCCTATACTATAGTTGTGAAAGTTTTTTAGGTATTTTTGAAAGATATATTGGTCTCCTGGAGATGTGGTATCATTGATCGATAATAATAGATTTCTTCTGTAATGACACGCATCTTGGAGGCAGCTCAAAGACTATTAGCATTCCAGCAAGCTATCCTTATACTCCCCATGTTCCTTTTATGGCAATACTAACCATTGTGACTCAAGCAAATCACAGTGCCACTGGACCCCCATATAACTGTGTCAATCCTATCTTTACATCTTTTTTTCCCATACAAAACCCTATCCAGCTCACCACCATCCACACAGAGCACCCCTGCCTATCTCTCCTGTCTTAACTCCACCCCTAAAGGCTTTTCACCATGGAAGAACCACTGTCATGATTTGTGGCTCATAATCTAATAGGAGGATTTTTGTTGGGCTGGTGGTAGGACCACCTCTTTTTCATCCTCCAGTGTCCTGGCGGTTTACGAATTCTGGCATTTTTTTGGTAGATGTCATAGTGTGACTCAATTTGGAGGTCGGATTAATTTCAAAATGGAGGTGTTTTGGCAGCTGCTATTGCGGTGGTCTTGCAAAAAGACTGCCAAACTTGTAATGACCCCCTAAGTGCCAAATTGACATCTCCACAAAATATTATCAGAGACTCCAAATCAGAAGGCAGACTAAGGCCCTCATCATGCCATTGGCGGTAAATCCCACTTACCGCCAAGCTGACGGCCTTCAACATACCTCTGTGGTGGCGCATATCCATTTGCCATAGTATGACACACACACACACCAAAACAACAGTATACAGCCACTTACACAAATCTGCCAGCCCAAAGGTCAGTGGTAAAATGTCAGTACCAACACCCATACAGTTACGCCAACAAAACAACCCCCACCACATCATGACCAACGAATCACCATGGTGGATATTCAACAGTGGTAAACCATTGGCGGGACACACTGCCGCACTCAGAGTGGACACCCAAATACCAAAGTATACAACATTGGGCAATTCAAACAACACACACCTGACACCCATCCACACACCACACCCACCCACACAACTATAAAACACGCACCCACATTACCCACAACCCCTTACGAATACAAATCATTGCCACCAGACAGACATCAAGACCACTGCGACAACTACACTCACACCCATACATCCCTCACGCACTCCACTATGCACACCCAATCACACTACCCAATACCCACACACTTACACACACCACCCAACACCCATGGCCCCAGAAAGGCACCCCCATTTCACAGATGAGGATTTGTGGGTCATGGTGGAGGAAATAGTCAAGGTAGAGACACAGCTGTTAGGAGCACAGGTACAGCAGATATCCATTGCAAGGAAGATGGAGCTATGGTTTAGAATCGTGGACAGGGTGAATGCCGTGGGACAGCATCCAAGAACAAGGGACAACATCAGGAAGAGGTGGTACAACCTACGGGGGAAGGTACCTTCTGTGGCAGCAAGGCACCAGCTCGCCATACAGAGGATTGGCGGTGGATCCCACCTACTCCCCCACAGCTCACAGCATAGGAGGAGCAAGTCTTGGCATTGCTGCATCGAGAGGGACTCACTGGAGTAGCCGGAGGACTGGACACTGGTAAGTCAACATTTACCACTTATCACCCCCATACCTGCATGCCATCTCACACCCTCACCCTCACTCCTATCACTCCACTCCATCCCACACACTGCACCAACGCAGATGACTAACCCAAATACCAAGCCCTGTATGCCATATTAATGCATGAACAGCCCTCCCAGCCCTGCATGGACACCCATCACCAAAGCATGCACAGCACAGGGGTACTAACAATCCCACAATACATCAGCATACAAATTCAAAGGTGGCAGGGCAACAGCGACGATAGAGGGGAAGATAGGGATGTACAACATGTCACAAGCATGAAGCATAATACATCACTTACATCCCCACAGGTGCCCCAGCCAATCTGCCATGACTATCCAGTCCCCCAACAGAAGATGCCCCCAGTGATGACAGTAACTCTTGACTTCAGGATCTGGATCAACAACCTGGCCCATCAGACACTGGTCAGTTGGTCACCCTAGCCCACACACAGTCCACCAGAGAGCCTTCCCCATCAGTATCCAACACCACAGCACCCACCCAGAGTCCCCACACCTCTGTCCCCAGGATACGTCAATCAGTGGTGTGCTCACCTGTACAGGGACCCCAGTCCACACCGCACCCCCAAGACAATCGGGGACCTGGGGTCAGTGGCAGAGGGCACACCGATCAGGGGACAGGTGCACAGGACAACAGGGACACTGGGATGACCACTGTGCACCAGGAGGGAGACAGGCCCAGGGAACCGTCTTTCCAGGTGGCACTCAGTAATGTCCTGGGGGCCTACCAACAATCCCAGGGCACTATAGGCCAGATACTGAACAACATGCAGGAGAACAAGCAGCTGCAGGAGGAACACCATCAGGAGATCAGGGGTAACTTGCAGTCCCTCAACACCACCATGATCTCCATAGCGGGGGTGCTGGCAGACATGGCCAATATCATGAGGGAATGGACTGCACAGCAGCGGGCCCCACCACTAGCCAGTCTATTGACCAGCCCACCACATCTGCTGCAGCTAGTGGACAGGAGGCCCTGCAACAGGACCCACAGGCCACTAGCACCCCTCCCCCTGCAGAAGGTGAACCACCCCACAAACGTTCCCTGCAAACTAGACAAAAGCCAGAGACACTTGCCAAGACAAAGACCACCACCAGGAAATTAGACTCTCCTGATTGTCCCCTTGTGTCCCACTCTGTCACCTTGTCCACTTTGAACGGCCTTCGTTCCCCTTCCTATGGCCCCTTGGACAGTGGACCTGTGCCACAAACAGACTGGAACAATACCCTGGACTTTCCTTCCCCATCACCCCATTCCATTGCACTTTTCAGTGACTTATTTGTACTACAACAAAAACCCTTGAACACAATTTGAGTGACACTGTTTTATGTTTTGAAAATGTGCATTTGCGGGAACAGTCACATCTAATGCAAATGATATGAGCACTGTGATAGCATACAAATAATGATCTGTAACTGTCTCTAGTGATCACATAAGGGCATTTTTGTCATATCACCAACATCTGGAAAATTTGAAACCACAAGTGCCAGTAAGTTGAGATGCAAAGGAAGTGAATGCCATCATGCTACAGCCACACATAAAACATCAATGGTCAGAGCAATGGTCAGTTCGAATGTCTCACATGTGTGTCATTGGAAATATTGATGTATAACTGATGTTCTGTTGTACTCATCCTCATCCTCTGCCTCCTCATCCTCACAGTCCTCAGGGTACACTGCTTCCACAGGGACATCTCCAGTCCCCTCCTCCTGCAGAAACTGCACATGTCCTCTGAGGGCCAGGTTGTGCAACGTGCAGCATGCTACTACTATCTGGCAGACCTTTCCGGGTTAGTAGCACAGGGATCCACCTGTCAGATGAAGGCACCCGAACCTGGCCTTCAGGAGGCCAAAGGGCCGCTCGATTATTCTTCTGGTTCGCCCCTATGCCTCATTATAACGGTCCTCAGCCACTGTCCTGGCATTCCTCACAGGGGTCAGGAGCCACAATAGGTTTGGGTAGACAGAGTCACCTGCAAGTATTGAGGGACAACATTTAGTATTCCACAATCCTATGGGGATAACTCCTGAAGGCATACACTGACATACAGTGGGTGGGGGCTCTGGCTCACCTTTTAGCCACACCCTGTGCCTCTGTAGTTGGACCATCACATTTGGGATGCTGCTATTCCTCAGGACAAAAGCATCATGCACCGACCCAGTATACTAGGCAGTGACATGGGAGATGTACTGGTCTGCCAGGCACACCATTTGCATTCAGTGACTGGAAACTCTTACGATTCCTGAACACCTGTTCATTCTGGCAGGGGGCGGGGAACAAACCAATATGTATACCATCAATCACCCCAATAATATTGGGGATATGCCCCATTGCATAGAATCCTGCCTTCACAGTGGCCAAATCTTCCACCTGGGGGAAAGCAATGTAACTGCACATGTGTTTCACAGGGGCGGGCAAAACCCTTGCCAGCACGATTGACATAATTGGCTGTGACATTCTTGCTGCCAAGCCCACTGTCACTTGGAAAGAACCAGTTGCCAGGAAATGGAGCACTGATAGCACTTGCACAAGAGGGGGATCCCAGTGGGATGAAGGATAGCTGATATCATGTCAGGCTCCAATTGGTCACACAGCTCTCTGATTGTTGCCCTGTCCAGTCTATAAGTCAGTATAATGTGCCTGTCCTCCAGTGTAGGCAAGTCCACAAGGGTTCTGTACACAGGGGTTTGTCTTCTCCTCCCATTCATCTGCAGCGATAGGTTTCTAAATGACACAAGAGTGAGTAGGCTGTCACAATTTGAACAATGGAACCACCACCTCAGTGTACACAGTGCATTTATATAATGGGACAGTGTGAATGGCAAGGTATATGCAAATCTAGGCAGTGACACAGTCAAGGTTAATCTGATCGTTGTTCATCACCATGAAATGGCGCCCGCTTGTCCTGTATGTAGGGACAGGTGGAAGTGAGGTAATTTCACCGACGTTGGGCGTCGTAGCAGAAGGCACTCTTGCACCGCTGTGCAATTCCTCATTGGATCATTGGATAATATGGGGTCTATAGAGTACAGTGGTCTATGGGGATCTGTGTCGGCGGCGACGGTGTACACCGCCGTGGACATAACCGCTTTTGTCTATCTGATTCCTCACTTGTTTCCTGACCTTCAACAGGAAAACACCTACACTGCATGTGCTGCTGTGACCTGTGTCAGGAACCTACCATGGCCCGTGTGACCGGGGAAAGGGCCCCTGTCTTCACTGTGGAGAGTGGGAGCAATTGTTGAATGGGGTCCTACCCCAGTACATTCTGCTGTATGGGCCTCCAGACCAACAGGTGAGTACACCTTGGACACGATGTATGTGGGAAGGATGCATCGAAATGTGTGTGGAAGCATTGTGTCATCGGTGGGGACATCATGTGGTGGTGTACATGGTGTGCGCCAGGCGATGTGTGTGCCAATGTGATGGAAATGGGATTGGTGGGCCATATATGTGACAAGCTGGATTGTTTGTGTAATGGTGTCCTCCTGTTTGTATCACCTCTGCAGGTCAGCGCCCACCAAAAGAAGGGATTATGGCGTTCCATCACTGAGGACGTGTGGACCCAGGGGGTCTATGGCAGGTGGAGCACCCACTCTCGGAAACAGTGGGAGGACCTGAGACGTTGGGCACGGAAGACCGTGGAGGCCCAGTTGGGGATGGCCTCCCAACGAGGAAGGGGTGCCTGTCAGAACCTGACCCCCTGATGGCCCGAATACTGACGGTGGCCTACCCAGAGCTGGATGGGCACTTGAGGGTATCACAGCAGCCACAAGGGTGTGAGTACAATTGCTGTTTCAATAATAATTTGTAGGTGGCGTGGGATCTGGGTGGTGGGTGTCAGTTAGTGGATGCCACTTAATGCCAGGCCAGGCATTGCAGCGTGATCCAGCTCCAGGGTAATAGCTGAAAGGAAAACCAAGGTAACCTAGCTAGGTTGCATTCCATGTCAGACAGGGCTTAGTGTGTCCCAGGAGGGGTGCAGTTGGCAGTGGTTGGCCATCATCTTCCTGTGGCATATAGCCAATTGTTTTGCAGTGCAATGCATAATGCTAAATCCTGATCCCTGTGCTTGATGATACTGTGTATGCCTTCTGTGGTGTTGGTGCAGTAATTGACCTAGCGCTCCCTTTCTCTCTCTCCCCTTTTTTCTTCTGTCATCCTGTCCATGTGTGCATTAGCATCATCTGGCGGAGGAGGAGGGTCACCGGCGCAGAGGGAGCTTCATCCCACAGGACCCAGGAGGCAGAATCCACTGATGCAGAGGGAACCAGTGGGATGGAGGGTGAGGGGAAGACCACGGCGGAGACAGGAGGTGACAACACTGACTCAGATACCTCCTCCGATGGAAGCTTCCTGGTGGTGGCGGACACCTCTGTGACCACCCCAGCTGCAGGTACAGCCGCCATCCCCCATATCAGCACTGCCCTGCCAGTAGCCCCTCCACGAGTTGCCCATGCCCACTCACCCAGGAGGGTGGGCATCTCCTTTGCCCCAGGCACCTCAGGCCCTGCCCCAGTGAGCCCTGCTGCCCTGAGTGAGGAGGCTATTGACCTCCTGAGATCCATCTCTCTAGGGCAGTCAACCATTGTGAATGCCATCCAGGGGCTGGCTTCCCAGATACAGCAATGCCATGCATTCCTGGAGGGCATCCACAGTGGATTGGCAGCCCAACAGAGATCTATACAGGCTCTGGCCTCCTCTCTGATGGCAGTTATTGTTCCTGTTCCTACCATCCCCCCTCCAACTACCACTTCCCAGTCGCAGTCTCCTCAACCCCAACCCATCCCATGCACACATACAGACGAGCATGCACACAAGACATCACACAAGAGTAGCACAGTCAAACACAGGCACCACACTTAAGCTCACAAGCACTCATCAAACAGCAGACAGTAGCACACACAACCAGATCCACTGCCTCCGCTGTATCCCCCTCCTCCTCCTCCACCTCCTTCACAGTCATGTCCACACTCACACCTGCATGCACTGCATTAACATCCACCACCAGCATCACCACACCAAGCAGAACACTCACCTCACTAGCACACACCTCCACAACATCCATACACGTGTTCCCTGTGTTGTCTCCAACCCTGTCTGTCCCCAACCTAAAGGACACAAATGCAAACACTCAGACACCCAACAGCCATCCACCTCACACATGCATACTGCCCATGCACCTGCACCCAATTCCAGCAGGCATAGACCTCTAACAACCACTCCCTCAACCTCCACTCCAATCCCTCCTCCCTCTTCCCAACCCACCATCCCAAAGAAGCTTTTCCTTGCCCAAACTCACCTCTTCCCTTGTCCTCCCCCATCCCGCCCATAACAGCAGGATCCCAATGAGCAAGCCCAGCACCTCAGCCAAATAGTCCATGCGGACAGTGGAGGCACCTCCTAGTCGTGGAGTCAAGACAGTGATATATCCCACTCCACCAGCCAGGAAGGGTAAGGATCCCACACCCCTTGCCATGAAGGGGAAGAAGCCCTCAACTCCTGCCATGAAGGGGAGGGAGGCCGCACCTCCTGCCATGAAGGGGAAGAATCCCTCGACTCCTGCCATGAAGGGGAAGGAGGTTGGACCTCCTGCCATGAAGAGGAAGCAGCCCACGACTCCAGCAGAGGATGGCAGGATGACACCACCACCAGTGGTCACAGAGCAGTAACCTCCAGCTGAGGCTGCCCAGGAGGCACCTTCACCTGCTGAATCAGTGTAGTCCTCACCTCCAGCTGGCAGGGTGACACCACCACCACCAGTGGTAACAGAACCCTCACCGCCACCTGAGGCAGTGTAGACCACTCCTCCTGCAGAGTCTGCACCTTCACCTGCTGAGACAGTGCAGTCCTCACCTCCAGCAGAGGCTGCCCAGGAGGCACCTTCACCTGCTGACACCCTGCAGCCCTCACCTCCAGATGAGACAGTGCAACCCTCACCTCCAGCAGATGGCATGTAGGCCACCCTCCTGGGACTGCTGTACAAGGATCCCCCTCCAGAACCAGTGGGCAAATCACCCCCGAGAGACTGTGACCTTGCAATCCTCAGCACAGAGAAATGGCCATGGAGCCCACTCCAGAACCAGTGGGCAAATCACCCACCTGAGAGACTGTGGCCTTGCACTCCCCAGGACAGATTAATGGGCATGGAGCCCCCTCCAGAACCAGTGGGCAAGTTCCCGACTTCGGCTGAGGTGCCACCCCACCCTCCATTGCCTGCCCACTTGCAAAATGATGACCCTGCAGAGTTCTGTGTGGATGATGTCAGGAGACTAGTTGGGCCTTGGACTGTGCCCTGTGGCCATGTGGGCCCTTTGTACTTTGGACTGGGCATTGGCCCTTTGTGGACATTTGTACATATCCCTTTTTATCCAATTGGTTCATTTGGTGGCTCTTCCCATTCAATACATTCTCATTACTGCCTTCTAGTTGTCCTTGCATTATTATGCTGTGTGTCGTGTACCATAGTTTTCCGTCTGTTGCTGGTTGTGCCTATGGTGTTTGTGTGAATGGTGTGTGCCGTGTGTGTGTCACTCTCCTTTTCCTCCCTCCCTCCCTTGTGTGCTAGATGGCTGTAGTCACCATCATCGTCTTCGTCAGCGTTGGTGTTCCAGGTGGAGCATGGCGTAGAAGAGCATCGGGAAGACTTGCAGTTCCAGTTCCATGGCGGCGTTGGTCTTCTCTGTGTCTCTGTAGGTGAGTCTTTCGTCTTCTGTGTTCTGTTTCCACCAGGGTTTTGATGGCGTTGGTTCTGCCACAGAAATCGTGGTGGTGAACTGTGTTGTGATATGGTGGGTGGTACTTTGTCTACTGCCTGGCTGTTGATGTTGACCGCTGGCGTGTGTGGTGTTAAGGCCCTGGTGGATGGTGTGGTACATTGGCTGTCTGTGAGAGTTCTCACCGCCATGGTCATAATTTGGTGGTAATTACCGCTGGCCTTGTGGTGGAATTTCTGCCACTTTATCACTCACCGCTAAGCCACGATGAGGGCCTAAACGTGTCATGACCAACTTGATTACAAGATTAAACTTTATAGCTCATAATTCAGCTTTGCCCTTTTGCAAGAAGGCCAATCAGCTGATGTCCAGAAAAGTTAGATTTATGTTTTAATATCTCCCAGGCATTATATTGTTGTACAAGTACCACACACTTTGTTGTTCTGTCCTGCCTAATGTAGTTTAGTATAGTATAGTAGCCTATACTATAGTTGTGAAAGTTTTTTGAGTCTTTTTGAAAGATATATTGGTCTCCTGAAGATGTGGTATCATTGATCGATAATAATGGATTTCTACTGTAATGACACGCATCTTGGAGGCAGCTCAAAGACTATTAGCATTCCAGCAAGCTATCCTTATACTCCCCATGTTCCTTTTATGGCACTACTAACCATTGTGACTCAAGCAAAACACAGTGCCACTGGACCCCCATATAACTGTGTCAATCCTATCTTTACATCTTTTTTTCCCATACAAAACCCTATCCAGCTCACCACCATCCACACAGAGCACCCCTGCCTATCTCTCCCGTCTTAACTCCACCCCTAAAAGGACACATAAGTGCCCAAAATCCTACACCAAAATTAGTCCTAGCAGAAAAAATAGCAGAAACACCCAAACATCCATGAACCACAGCTATGGTAGATGCAGATTACCAGTGTTATCACTATGGAGGGAAATGCAGTAAATTCATTTACAGGATGAGAGAAAATAAAATAAAATAAAATGAATGAGAGGAACAAAGGCCCGTATTTATACTCCGTTTGCGCCGAATTTGCGTCGTTTTTTTCGACGCAAATTCGGCGCAAAACTAACGCCATATTTATACTTTGGCGTTAGACGCGTCTAGCGCCAAAGTATGAAGAAAGAGCGTCATTTTTTTCCGTGAACGCCTTCCTTGCGTTAATGAGATGCAAGGAAGGCGTTCCCGTCTAAAAAAATGACGGCGACGCAAATGCGTCGTATTTATACTCCCGGGCAAAAATCACGCCCGGGAGGTGGCGGGTCAAAAAAACCCGCATTTGCGCCTGAATTTAACGCCTGGGTCAGGGTAGGCGTTAAGGGACCTGTGGGCTCAGAATGAGCCCACAGGTGCCCTCCCCTGCCCCCAGGGACATCCCCTGCCACCCCTGCCCACCCCAGGAGGACACCCAAGGATGGAGGGACCCATCCCACTGAAGTACAGGTAAGTTCAGGTAAGTATAATTTTTTGTATTTTTTTATTTTTTTTGTGGCATAGGGGGGCCTTATTTGTGCCCCCCTACATGCCACTATGCCCAATGACCATGCCCAGGGGACACAAGTCCCCTGGGCATGGCCATTGGGCAAGGGGGCATGACTCCTGTCTTTACTAAGACAGGAGTCATGAAATGGCGTCTGGGCGTCGAAAAAATGGCGCAAATCGGGTTAAGACAATTTTTTAGCGTCAACCTGACTTGCGCCATTTTAAGACGCCCTAACGTCATTTTTTCCCAACGCCGGCGCTGCCTGGTCTACGTGGTTTTTTTCCACGCACACCAGGCAGCGCCGGTCTGATTGCGCCGTCTAACGCCATTCCATAAATACGGCGCCCGCATGGCGCTTCAGAATGGCGTTAGACGGCGCAAAATTTTTTGACGCTAAACTGCGTTAGCGCAGTTTAGCGTCAAAAAGTATAAATATGGGCCAAAGGGTTTAGAAGATCTGACCTTCAAAATAAATTATTTCTAAACAAACAGTGTGAGCAGAACATGATTCTCTAATTGATTAACCGGTTCTACCTGCTAATCATTGCCAAATAAACCACTTCAAGTCCATTGATTCAGCAGTTTCTCTGCCTGTTCTGCGGTCATACACATGTATGTGTAAGATTTATGAATGATTATGCATATTGGCTCCTGGAGGTAGACCTGTGCACCAATTTTTAGTGATTTGGAAATCATCTAGTTGAGGCAGCAACAAAGCTCAATAGTTTAATGGCAAAAATCAGATCTTGAAAAGAAAGTATATATGCTATCCTTTGCAGGTTTCTCAGCGAGGCAGTCTGCTAAAGTAATTGGCGGGAGATAAAAGGTTTGGGCCTATTGAAGGGGAAAAGATGAACATGCCGCATTTGCCAATTTATGTCCCAAACCTGAACATTAGTGAGAGGTTTCTGAATGCGTCATACTATAAACCCTCTGCGATCATAAGACTCAGCGATCCATAAGAAATGCAGATTGTTGTATCTCATCCTATTTTCTATGTCCTCCAGTTTATCAAATAGGACAAATAAGTGCTTTTTCTGATTGTCTACATGCTCTCTGAAAGCAGTAATAGCTTTCTCAAGCTTCTCAATTGATTCCTCCACTTTTACCAGTCACTCACTCAATGAAGACATTTATTTAGAGATTTTGCTGACTGCTACTTGTGTTTTTAAGTTCAATTTCTTCCTGCATCCTTTTTATTACCCTCGTGATGGCACAAATCAGCTCATAAATTGCAGCCAATGTGGGTTCCCCTGATTTTCTATTGCCCTTAAGATCCTGAACCTGAGTAAGCTCATGAGAGCTTTATATGTTGTAATAGAACAGCAAACTGAAGTCTAGGTACAATAGGACTTAAGTGGTGAGCCATGCTAATACATCAGAAGTATACCTACTCCTCACCAGAACTTTCGTTAGATACTTGGTTTGTTACTTTGAGAGTAAGGTCCTGAACCTCTTCACCCTGTTTGTTTGTATGTAGGTTTTCCATCGTTTCACCCCATATCTTTGTTGGATCGCGAAAATAAGTCAGAGAAGCTCTACCTATTTCAGACTCAGACTCCACCCTAACCCTCCTGAGTGTCTACAGCATGATTTTCATATACAGGATGTGAGTCCATCTTACCAGCGTTGAATCCCCCTACTTGTGAGTACAGTCGCATTTCAGGGAGACTATGAACTTCATCTTTATCTTCCACAGAGCAACCGGCAATATGATTAGGCAATTTGCAATGGGCATTCAAAGCATTAGTGTGAGAAATTGGGTAGTTTATTGACTGGAGTGTGAGGCCTGGTCAAACAACAGCCACAATCCCTTGAAGGGAAACCGCAAAAAGTCATTAAATTAACCTGTGCTTAACCCTGGTTAGTTTGGCACAAAAAGCTTTCAAGATTAACTTAGAGGCAATATGTATAGTATTTATGCAGCACAAAAAAAGTAATAACATGAAAACACAACACAAAAAATCCTGCACCAATTAAAAAAAAAATAGAGTACCTTTTGTAAAATTATTTGACAACAAAACAACAAAAATCCAATCAGTAGAACCAAAGTTATGAGTTTTTAAAATTTTTGTTAAAAACTAGTGCCTAAAAGATCAAAGCGGCAACAGCAGACATCTAGCCATGCAAGACCGGGTCAAAGTCAAATTTGGCCAACCGGAATGAAGCATGGTTTAAAGACAAGAACTGGATTGGGCCCAGTCAGCACTCACCTTCTGACTTAGAAGAAACTTTGAGAAAAAATGTTCTGCAAATGTAATGCTCAGTGGGACAAGGCTGCAGGAGGTGTCCGAGGAGGGATCCTTGTCGTAGAAAAGTCTAGTCTCAAATCTGCGGTGAAGATTTCTACCATCAGACGTAGGGCCTCATTACGAGTGTGGCAGTCTAAAGACCGCCACACTCATGTTGACGGTCAGACCGCTTCAACTTTGGCAGTCCCACTGCCCAATTACAGCCCTGGCGGATGGACCCGCCAGGGGACCACCATCCCCGCCAGGTTCCCAACAGCAGTTGAGTTTGTAACCAGCCAGAGCAGCCATGAAAAGGCTGGCAGAAACCCCGGGGCCACAGGGTGGCCTTTGCACTGCCCATGCCCAGGGCATGGGCAGTGCAAGGGCCCCCTTTTCCAGAACCATCAGAATGTGAACTGTCTGCTTTGAGCTGCTGGTGCCCTAGGTCTCATTTGTATACATGGGTGCCTTATTTTTTGAAGATAGTAGAAGCTTTTAGACAGCAGCTTGAAGTGCCTGGAATTTCCTGACTCCATTGCCCTGGCTCCAAGCTGGCTGCATTGGCAATGTGGAAGTGATAGGTCCTTCGTGTGAAGGCAGAGCACTCCCTATTCAGTTGCAAGTGGGGCTGTGCTCAGCTCTGCCCCCAAACCCATCATGCCAGCAGATGGTCCAGTCAGGCACACCCAGGGGCAGATTTAAGAGCCCCTAGGGCCACCTTAGCTCTGCCATAGCATCATATTTTTTACACTAAGGCTGCGCTAAGGTGGCCTTTTCACAGAGCCATATTTACAAAGTGGTGCAATGCATGCATTGTGCCACTTTGTAACCCCTTGCGCCACATTATGCCTGTGCCAGGCATAATGCTTGCAAGGTGGGGGCATTCCCCTGTTAATGGGCCGACAAAATGAAGCAAAGAAATCTAAGGGATTTCCTTGCAACATTTGTTACGGCACTGTTAATGCCTGCTCAGAGCAGGCGTTAAAAGGGGGCTTCTATTAATTAATGGGCCCCTATGTACTCTGCAGGATTAGTGCCAACGTTTTGGCACTACTTCTGCAGAGTACATCAATAGTGTCAAAAAAGTTGACCCTAATCGCCCCTACCCTGTGCCATAGTGAGCCATTTTTTAAATACAGTGCACACATGCTGGTGGTAGGGGGTGGTAAGGGGGGTAAGAAAAGTGGAACTGCACTAGGTGCAGCGCCACTTTGCTTAAATCTGGGCCCTAGTCCCTCTATTTAGTAACTGTCTGGTAGGAAGTCAGAAAGTCTAACTGTAAGTTATACCCAGTCATGTAACCAAAGACAGGCTGCTGGCAGAAAAAGGGCTAACAAAAGAAATATCCCATCTTTCTAAAAGAGGTATTTTCAAAATTATAATCAAAAGCCTAACTTTACCATTAAATAGGGGTTTTCATTACAATTCCAAAGACACCAAACATTAAATAGCCTTCTGCTCCCAATTGGAAATAACAACATATTAAATATAATAAGGAATCGCCAATGTTATCGTAAGGGAGGCGTAGGCATCACAGTATTAAAAAACAAATTTAGGGATGACCTATATGTTATGAAAGGGGGGTTTAGGGCTTGGCAAAGGCGTTTTATTGCCAATTCGACCAAAGGTCAGTGATAAACTGGCGATAAGAAATCCTCCACCGTCACGCCAACAGGAATACGCCCACACTATCACGACCCCGAATCTACGTGGCGGTCTTTCAACCGCGGTATTCCATTGGCGGTACACACCGCTGCGCTCAAAATACACACACATTTACAAAACACTACCACATTGGACAATTCAAAATACACACACCTGATACACATATACACACCACTCCCACACACCCAATACAATATAAAACACACACCCACATTACCCACAAACCCCTACGACAACAATTGCGACAGAAGGCCAGAGAGAGACACCACCATCTACAAACGAGCATCCACAGGCACTCAACACCATCACCCACATAACATCCACGCACCTCACACAGCACACCACTAAATATCACCCCACACATCACAACACACACCACCTCACACATCACCCACACCACCCCATGGCAACGCAAAGACACCCCAGGCTCTCTGAGGAGGAGCTCAGGGTAATGGTGGAAGAAATCATCCGGGTAGAGCCACAGCTATTCAGATCACAGGTGCAGCACACCTCCATAGCTAGGAAGATGGAGCTATGGCGAAGAATCGTGGAAAGGGTCAATGCAGTGGGACAGCACCCAAGAACCAGGGATGACATCAGGAAGAGGTGGAACGACCTACGGGGGAAGGTGTGTTCCGTGGTCTCAAGACACCACATCGCGGTACAGAGGACTGGCGGTGGATCCCCACCTCCTCCCCCACAACTAACAACATGGGAGGAGCAGGTCTTGGCTACTCTGCATCCTGAGGACCTCGCAGGAGTAGCTGGAGGAATGGACTCTGGTAAGTCAAATCTTTACTACTATATCCCCCACCCTACCTGCATGCCATCACATACCCCCACCCTCGCCCTCACCCCATCACTCCTACTCCTCACACATGTCCCAATATCAAAACCCACCCATCTCAAACCCAAGCCCTGCATGCAACACCAAAGCATGGACACCCATCACCAAAGCATGGCCACTGCACATACCCATACACCCCCCTAAACCATCATCACACAAGGTTCCACACAAGAATGCAAGCACTGGGGTACACGGTCCCCCACCCATTGCACACCAGGGCACACACAGATGCAATAATCATGCCTTTAACCCCCTGCAGGACCCCTACCCAACGTCACCGGACAGGAGGGTCCAGACATGTCCACTCCACCCACAGAAGAGGCCCACAGTGATGACAGCAGCTCTGTCCAACTGGATCTAGACGACCAGCCCTACCCATTTGGGACCTCGGGACAGTCAGTTCCACTCACACTAGCACAAGCCACCACAGGGCTTCTCACCTCTGGAAACACCAGCACAGCACCCACCCAGCGGGCCCATACCTCTGTCCCCAGGACACGGCAATCAGCAGTGTGTCCACCACTACAGGGAACCCAGGATAACCCACCACCCCAACAACAACAGGGACCTGGGGGCAGTGGCAGTGGGCACACGGTTCGGGGGACAGAGGCACAGGAACACAGGGGAACTGGGAGGGCTGCTGTGCGACAGGGGGAGGACAGGCCCAGGGAATCCACTCTCCACGAGGCCCTCTCCAACATCATGGGAGCCTTCCACTATTCCCAGGAGACGATGGCAACAGTACTGGCCAAGTTTTAGGAGACCCAGCGCCTGCAGGAGGAACAGTATTTGGGGTTCAGGGAGGAACTCAAATCCATCGATTCCACCCTGGGCACCATTGTAGGGGTGCTGAAGGAACTTGTCAACACCAGGAGGGACACTGTGACACAACAAGGGACCCCTGACACTAGCCTGGACGATGAATTGCCCACCACCTCAGCCAGCGCTAGTGGACAGGAGACACCGCTACAGGACCACCACACCAGCACCCAACCCCCTGCAGAGGGAGAACCACCCCTCAAACGGTCCCTGAGATCCAGGACAAAGACAGAGAACGATGCCAAGACCCCCGCCAAGAAATGAGACCACCCTGATTGTCATCCATTTGTCCCACCTTGTCACCCTGTCCATACTTAAACTGCCCCAGCTCCACTTCCTATGCCCCTTTGGACAATGCACCTGTGAGACTAATAGACTGGACTCTGCCATGGACATTCCTCCACCATCACCCCTCACCATTTCACAACCCCCCCCCAATATTGAGCACTTAAATAAACACCCTTACAGCACAAAACAATCTGGAGATTTCCAAATAGGGTATTAGCAATTACAGTGCCAAAATGCTCTTTCAAATGTAATGTCAACATACCTATGTCACACCGCTCTAGTCCATGAGGAAACAAAGCAGATGTCACACATCTGTGAAATCGTAAGGGAAAGTGACAACTCAGTGACCATACACTGTGTGAAAAGGACAGACAGTAGAGAGGTAGTAGATTTAAATTAGATGTAGCAGGCAGGTTTGTCTTCTTACCTGTGTCTCACTGGAAGTATTGCAGGATCACCGTGTTCCTGTTGTCGATGTCCTCTTCTTCTGCTTCCTCATCTTCACTGTCCACAGGGTCCACAGCTGCCACAACACCTCCATCTGGACCATCCTCCTGCAGAAAAGGCACCTGTCGTCGCAAAGCCAAGTTGAGAAGCACACAATAGGCCACGATGATCTGGCATACCTTCTTTGGTGAGTAGAATAGGGAACCACCTGTCATATGGAGGCACCGGAACCTGGCCTTCAGGAGGCCAAAGGTCCTCTCAGTAATCCTCCTAGTTCGCCCATGGGCCTCATTGTAGCGTTCGCCTGCCCTCGTACTGCGATTCCTCACTGGGGTCAGTAGCCATGATAGGTTGGGGTAACCAGAGTGACCTGCAAATGTCGAGGGACAACTGTTAGACACACACTAACTCTTAGGGATATCCCCAGACCCAGACAACTATTCCCACTGATTTGGTTCCAGGTGCTCACCTAGTAGCCACACACGGTGCCTCTCGAGTTACCCCATCACATAAGGGATGCTGCTATTCCGCAGGATGTAAGCGTCATGCACTGAGCCAGGAAATTTTGCATTAACATGGGAGATGTACTGGTCAGCCAAACACACCATCTTCACCTTCATCGAATGGTAACTCTTCTGGTTTCTGTACACCTGTTCACTCCTGCGGGGGGGACCAAGGCCACATGTGTCCCATCAATGGCACCTATGATGTTGGGGATATGTCCCAGGGCATAGAAATCACCTTTCACTGTAGGTAAATCCTCCACCTGAGGGAAAACGATGTAGCTCTGCATGTGTTTCAGCTGGGCAGACAACACTCTGGACAACATGTTGGAAAACATAGGCTGGGACATCCCTGATGCAATGGCCACTGTTGTTTGAAATGACCCACTTGCAAGGAAATGGAGTACTGACAGCACCTGCACTTGAGGGGGATTCCTGTGGGATGGCGTATAGCGGACATCAGGTCTGGCTCCAACTGGGCACACAGTTCCTGGATTGTGGCATGATCAAGCTTGTAGGTGATGATCACATGTCTTTCCTCCATTGTCGACAGGTCCACCAGCGGTCTGTACACCGGAGGATGCCGCTATCTCCTCACATGCCCCAGCGGACGGTGCCTATGGAGGAGAACAGCAACTCTGAGGTAAGTATACACAGCTTACTCTGAAAATATTCAGAAATCGAATTTTGCCTGTATGAGTGTTGAGCCAAGTCCTAGGTATGTGTGACGCAGTTAAAAATAAAGCCATGGGGGCCCCTGAAATGGTGGCTGCCTGACCTGTAAGGTGGGACAAGGGGATGTGAGGTAACTGCGCTGGCGTTGTACACCGTCGCGGTAGGCGGCTGAAGACCGCGGCGCATTTCTGCATTGGTTAACATTGGACCCTATGGGTCCCAGGAGCAAATGACGATGTACGCTGGCGTTGACGATACGCACCGCCGCGGACATGACCACCATTTTCTCTCTGTTCAGTCACTCGATACCTGATCTTCGACAGGAGAGGACCTACACTGTAAGTGTTGCTGTGACCTCAACCTGGAAGAGACAATGGCTCGTGTGTCTGAGGAAAGGGCCCCTACCTTCAGCACGGAGGAGTTGGAGAAACTCGTGGACGTGGTCCTCCCCCAGTACACACTACTCGACGGTCCTCCAGACAAACAGGTAAGTACACTGTGAGCATGCTGTATGGGCAATGCCTGTGTGCAGTGGGGTGGATGAAAGATGGGGGGGTGAGAATGAGGCGTGCATGAAACGACGGTGAGTGCATGTGCTTCATAGCAAGGTTAGGGATGCGGTCAAATGACTGTGACGGTGCAGTTGGTAATTACTACTCTTTTTCCCCTGTACAATTCCTACAGGTCAGCGCCCACCAGAAGAAGGACTTCTGGCGTGCCATCGCCAAGGAAGTCCAGAACCTGGGGGTCTACCACAGATGGAGCACCCACTGCCGGAAAAGATGGGAGGAAATCTGCCGCTGGAGCAAGAAGACGGCGGAGGCCCAGATGGGGATGGCCCCCCAACGTGGGAGGGGTGCCCGTCGCACCATAACCCCCCTGATGTTCAGGATCCTGGCAGTGGCGTACCTGGAGTTGGATGGGCGCTTGAGGGCATCACAGCAGCCTCAAGGGGGTGGTACACTCTCATTCTGCTGATTCAGCGCGCATTGTAGGTGTCTGGGTGGGGGAGGTGGGCTGTGGGTTCCCTTAGGTCAGGGTGAGTTTGGTAGTTAAGTTCCCTTCTTCAGGCAGGACCTGTGGCACCCCACCCCACCTGTGTACAGTGCCAACTACACCTAGTCAGGCTCCTGTGACATCCATGTGTGCAGAAATTGGCCATGGCCTTGTAAGCCATGTCCCAGGGATTGAACAGTGGACCCCAAGTGTACGGCGTAGTGCATGGGGCTTCTGTGTCTGTCGTGTCTGCCAACGGTAGCGGTATTACATGCACTGAACATGTCTTTCTTCTGTCTCCCCCCCCTTTTTGTGGTCTCCTTGTTCTTGTGTGCATTAGCATCATCATGCGGAGGAGCTGTGGCACCGGAGCAGGAGGGAGCTGCATCCCACATGGCCCTGGAGGGTGAGACTACGGACTACGATTTCAACAGCGGGACGGAGGGCGAGGGGAGCTCCACGGCAGGGACAGGAGCTGACACCAGCGAGAAGGACTCCTCCTCTGATGGGAGCTCCCTTGCGGTGGCGGCGCCATCTGTGCCCCCGCATCTACAAGTACAGCACCACCCCCCCTACCAGCACTGCCCTCCCAGCAGCCCCTCAGCTTTTGCCCTGTGCCCCCTCACCCAGGACGGTGGGCATCACCTTCACCACAGGCACCTCAGGCCCTGCTCCAGTCACCCCTGCTGCCCTCAGTGACCTCCTCAGGTCCCTCACTGTTGGGCAGTGTACTATTTTGAATGCCATCCAGGGTGTAGAGAGGCAGTTGCAACGAACCAATGCATTCCCTGAGGGCATTCACTATGGTCAGGCAGCACTTCAGCGACCTTTTCAGACTCTGGCCTCAGCACTGATGGCAGCCATTGTCCCTGTCTCTAGCCTCCCCCCTCCAACTTCCTCCACCCAGACCCACACCCCTGTACCTCAGCCTATCCCAAGCACACCATCAGACCAGCATGCACACACCTCAACACACAAGGGAAGCTCTGGCAAACATAAGCACCACACATCCCACAGGCACTCACGCAAGCATCACACACATGCAGACACACCAACATCCACTGCCTCCACTGTGTGCCCCTCCTCCTCGTCTCCAGCGGCGGAGACACCGCCGCCACCAGCACTGCTGAACAGGGCAGGACCGCCACAAGTCTCGTCTACACTCACACCTGCATGCACTACATCCTCAGCCACTACGTCCATCGCCAGCACACACACCACCACACCCCGCTCACGTGCAGTCACCACCCCCACTACCATTCACACATCCCCTGTGTCCTCTCCCAGTGTGTCTGTGAGGCCACCTCCCAAGGTACACAAACACAGCCACACACCCACCCAACAGCCATCCACCTCACGACAGCCTCCAGCCCATGCACCTTCATCCAAAGTCACCAAACGTACACCTCCTACAACCACTACTTCTTCCTCCACTCCCAAACCCCCTCCATCTACCCATCCCAGTGTCCCTAAGAAACTTTTCCTGTCCAACCTTGACCTCTTTCCCTCACCTCCCACACCCCTTCAGTCTCCTAGGGCCCGACTCTCCAGGTCCCAACCCAGCACCTCAGCCACAACATCGGCGGGACCAGTGGTGCCAGTAGTCAACAGATTATGGAGTGCACCAAGCAGCAGGGTAGCCAGTGTGGCAAGGAGCCACAGCACGGACAGTCCCCCACCTGTCAAGCATCAAAAGTTGGCCTGTGCCCGGTGGGAGAAGGGAAAGAAATCAGCCACCAAAGCCTCTCCCCGGGGTCCAGTTGGGAGTGTAGAGACAGCTGAGACACCATCCAAGGTGGGGAAGGGGCACAGTAAAACCGGCAAGTCTGGGAAGATCAGCACAGTGGACAAGACCACCAGCAGCCCCGCTGCCACAGACAGGACCGCAAGCAGCAGCCCCGCTGCCCAGGAGGCGACTGCCAGCAGCCACACTGCCCAGGAGAAGACTGCCAGCAGCAGCCCCGCTTCCCAGGAGGCAACCTCCAGCAGCCCCGCTGCCACAGACAGGACCGCCAGCAGCAGCCCTGCTGCCCAGGAGGTGACCGCCAGCAGACACACTGTCCAGGAGAAGACCGCCAGCAGCAGCCCGACTGCCCAGGAGGCGACCGCCAGCAGCCCCGCAGGCCAGGACAAGCCCGCCACCAGCTGAACCACTGCCAAGGACACCGCCTCCAGTTGCCCCGCAGGCCAGGACATGACCGCCACCAGCTGAACTGCTGCCAAGGACACCGCCGCCACAAGCACCGCAGGCCAGGACAAGACCGCCACCAGCACTGATGAACAGGACAAGACCACCAGCAGCTGAACCGCTGCCAAGGACACCGCCACCACAAGCACCGCTGCCAAGGACACCGCCGCCACCAGCACCGCTGAACAGGACAAGACCGCCACAAGCACCGCTGCCAAGGACACCGCCGCCACCAGCACTGCTGACCAGGACAGGACCGCCACAAGCACCGCTGAACAGGACACCGCCACCACCAGCACCGCAGGCCAATGAGCGCCAAAAGCTCTGACGCTACTGAGACCGCCACGAGCAGGATGAAGCACTCTGGGCACAAAGCCCCCTCCAGGACCAGTGGAGATTCACATCTACTACCTCAGTCCTTGGCAGGATGAAGCACTCTGGGCACAAAGCCCCCTCCAGAACCAGTGGACAAGAGCATCCACTACCTCAGTCCTTGTCAGGATGAAGCACTCTGGGCACAAAGCCCCCTCCAGAACCAGTGGAGATTCACATCCACTACCTTAGTCCTTGGCAGGATGAAGTACTCTGGAGATTCACATCCACTACCTCTGTCCTTGTCAGGATGAAGCACTCTTGGCACAAAGCCCCCTCCAGAACCAGTGGAGATTCACATCCACTACCTCAGTCCTTGGCAGGATGAAGCATTCTGGGCACATAGCCCCCTCCAGAACCAGTGGAGATTCACATCCACTACCTCAGTCCTTGGCAGAATGAAGCACTCTGGGCACAAAGCCCCCTCCAGAACCAGTGGAGATTCACATCCACTACCTCAGTCCTTGTCAGGATGAAGCACTCTGGGCACAAAGCCCCCTCCAGAAACAGTGGAGATTTACATCCACTACCTCAGTCCTTGGTAGGATGAAGCACTCTGGGCACAAAGACCCCCCCCCCCCCCAGAACCAGTGGAGATTCACATCCACTACCTCAGTCCTTGGCAGGATGAAGCACTCTGGGCACAAAGCCCCCTCCACAACCAGTGGGGAAGAGCATCCACTACCTCTGTCCTTGGCAGGATGAAGCACTCTGGGCACAAAGCCCCCTCCAGAACCAGTGGAGATTCACATCCACTACCTCAGTCCTTGGCAGGATGAAGCACTCTGGGCACAAAGCCACCTCCAGAACTGGTGGAGAAGAGCATCCACTACCTTTGTCCTTGGCAGGAGGAAGCACTCTGGGCATAAAGCCCTCTCCAGAACCTGTGAACAATGTTATCCACTTGAGAGACCTTGGTTTTGCACTCCCCATGATTGAACAGTGGGCAACCCACTCACTGTAGAGACTTGTGAGACTGTGGCTTTGCACTCCCCAGGATTGAACAGTGGGCAAACCACCCACTGTAGAGACTTGTGAGACTGTGGCTTTGCACTCCCCAGGATTGAACAGTGGGCAAACCACCCACTGTAGAGACTTGTGATACTGTGGCTTTTCACTCCCCAGGATGCAGCAGTGGGGATGGAGCCCCCTTGTGAATCTGGCGTCATGCACTCAACCGGCTGTGGTGCCCTCCCCTTCCCTTCCCCTTGAGGTGCCTATTTTATTTCCAACTGATGCCCCTGCAGTGTTCTTTCCGTCTTGTTTGGGTATTGAGTGTGGGCCTCGCCCATGCCTTTTGGGCCCAGTGATCCACGGACTGTGATGGTGGAATCCCTTGGACTCGTGTTCTTGGTGTATATAATTGTATATAGTATCAATATATATATTTGTAAATATTTTTGATGTAGCTAATTGAATATATCACAATTATTCGACTCATTTCCTTTTGTCCTTGCATTCTTCCAGGGAGGTTTGGGGGCGTAACTGTTATGTGTCAATATGTATTTGCATGTGTGTTGTAGTGGGTGAGGGTGGGGGTGTTGGTTGTTGCATGTGTATCACAGTTTTTCCCCTTCCCCCTCCCCTGTGTCGTAGGTGCAGTACTCACCGTTGTCTTCGCCGTCGGCGTTCGTGCTCCTGGTAGAGGAGTAGGAAGATAAAGGCTGGCAGAATCTGGAGCTCCGGTTCCATCGTGTCCTTATTCCTCGTGGGTTGTGTAGAGGTGAGCGTTTTCCCTTCAAAGTCCTGTTTCCGCCGTGTTTTTGTTCACGGTGAATCCGCCCCGGAAAAGGTGGCGGATTGGTGGGTTGTAATAGTGTGGGCAGTACATTGTCCTCCGCCTGTCTGTTGGCGGTTACAACCGCAGTGTTTATTTGTACTGCTGTGGCGGTAGGAGTGTTAAAGTGGCTGTCTATGTTGGCGGTTTCCACCATGGTCGTAATTCCATTTTTTTTACCGCCGGCCTGTTGGCAGTTTTACCGCCGCTTTAACACCGACCGCCAGGGTTGTAATGACTCCCTTAGTCTCTTTTTAGGAGATTTTCTTCACCAGGACGAACCCGCAAATCAGGCTGGGTCGCGGTTGAGGCAAGCCGGCTGGAGTTGCCGCGGCGGGTCTGTCCCTCTATGGAGCTTGTTTTTCAAAAGTTCTCCAAATTTCTCCAAACTTCTGGGACTTCTCCCAGATGTTCTTTTAAGGCTCTTTTGTGGTCCACAGCTCACCCAAGGGTCCAGAAGCTCTGAGATGATCCTTGGGGGTGTGGACTACAACTCCCAGAATGCACCTGGCACAAACTCCTTTTTGGCCACTGGGCAGTGGTCAGCTGGTTGATTTCTTCAGGAGTTGGTGCAGGGGACTCTGGTTAGCAATTTTTTACCTGTAGCAAACAGTTAGTCCCTCTTTGAACCAGTTGAAGCCAGGCAAAGTCCTTTTTGTGGTGAAGCCCAAGTGTGCAGCTGTTGCAGTCCTTCAGAGTGCAGGTACCAGGTGCAGGCCAGGGGTGCAGCAGGGCAATTCCTCTTCTCCTTTGGTTCTTCCTTGTTGGATGCGGTAGGGAACTGAGGTGTGGGTGCAGGTCTTCCAGTTTTATCCTTGCTCCTGGGTGAAAAACAGGGGGGTCCTGATTCGCCAATCAGGTGCAGGGTCCTTCCCCCTGTGATGACCACTTCCTGGGAAGTGTGGCAAAAATCAATCCCAGGAGGCAACATTCTTCAAAAATCCAACATGGCTGAAAATGATTTTTGGAGGTTACATCTGGCTGAGCCCGCACACTGGTGTGGCTAAAAATCATAAACACACCCCTCTCCTGCCGCCCTCTCCTAATCTAATCAAGGGGGCACCTAGTTGTCTGGGGTTGCAGGATGTGGGGGTGTTGCTGGGGTGCTCCTAATGTCCTTCTCTGCCTTTGAAGAGCAGTTTGGCAGCCCTCCCCCTTCCTGCCTCACCATATGCTGAGGGGAAATTCCCTCCCACAGGCACATCTCTTTGTGTGAAGCCAGGCCACTTCACACCTCATCAAGGCAGCCTGGCCAGGCTGCCAGAGGCTGGCCAATCACAGCCCAGCAGTAAAAACAATGCAGGGCTGAAGTTGGCAACTTTTCAGGTAAAGTTTAAAACTATTTACCTGAACAAGTTATATTAAATCCAACAACTGGAAGTTGCTGGATTTATTATAACAATTAATTTGATACCAAACTCTTGGTATCCATTACTTAAGGGGACTTTAAACATTAAAATAAAGTCTCCCCATTCTAGCCTATGAAGGCCATTCACTACAATGAGGGAAAAATGAATTTGTCTGTTTTTACCTCACTAGGGCTTATAAAACTACTTTAATAAGGTCCCTGCTTATGGTTACATGGCACCCAGACCTAGGGGCACATAGGGCACACCTTAGGGGTGACTTATACGTAATAATAAGGTAGTTTAAGACTTTGGAATACTTTTAATTCCAAAGTCGAGTTTGCATATAACTTTAATTTAAAACAGCCAGCAAGGCAGGCCTGCCTTTAAAATGACACTGGGCACCTTAGCAGTGCACCTATGGGTGCACTACCTATGCTGTGGTCCCTAAACCTACATGCCCTACCATATACTAGGGACTTATAGGTAGGTTGACTTAGCCAATTATAATTAGCCTAATTTGCATATTGATTTTACACAGAGCACAGGCCTGGGACTGATTAGCAGTACCTACTTTGCTTTTGGCCCTGGGGTCTGCCTCCCAGGCCAAGTACAGTGCTGCCAGGAAGGCTAGCACCCAGCTGAGGCTACTGACAGCTGTCAGTACGCAGAACCACACCCTAAGCTCTCCACTGACAGGTGGCTGAGCTGCTTTACGGGCAACTGTGGGGTCCTGGCACCCCTCTTGCTGTCTAGAGTGGGGGGCTACCACCTCCTGTGGCAGACACCCTCCTTCCACTCTCCCTTCTATCAGTGCAGGGGCAACACCCTGCATCTGGACAGCTGCCTGACTACTCAGGACTTCCTTGGGGTCAGGTGAGGCCTCACCAGTGCCAACTCTGGGCTCCCCCCCTACTGGGGCAGAAGGCCCTTGGCTCCCTAGAACTCTCTTTAAGAGTGGCCACCCTTTCTTTTCTTCTTTCCTTTTCTTGGGGACCCCTGCCTCCTAACTGTAGGGACTGACTCCCCAGGACTTTGGGTTGGGGGGTGCCCTGGGCGACCGCCCCATCTGGGAACAGACTCACATCTGGGAAGTCATTGCCCAGGATACAACCTAGGGGGAGGTCAGCACTGACTACCACCCTAAAGCAGTCAAGGATATCCTCCCTCTCTAGGGGCACTATGGCAACAGGTTTGGTGGTGACCTCCCCTGTGGCTATCCTGACTTCCTTGGTCTCTCCTGGGACATACATGTCTGGGGTCACTAACCGGTCAATCACTATAGTGTGACTGGCACAGGTGTCTCTCATGCCAGTGGTAGGGATCCCATTCACCAGAATGGGGTGGAAGTGCCTTCTCCCACCCTCAGGGACCACCAGCTTACCATCTGGTCCTGTCTCCCAGCTCAATGCTAGGAGGACTTCATCGTCTGAGGAGTCCTCCTCCATGGCTACACTGGACAGCCCAGTGCTAACCACCTTCTTTGGACAGGCTGTATCTCCTCTGAAGTGACCTGTCTGCTGACAGTCAAAGCAAGCCTTACTGTCCAAGAGCTTTTTTAACCCTGGGTCTCCCTGTCTCTGCTTGTCAGAGTGGGAGTGGGATTTACTCTCCTCCTTCTTAGGGTTCTGGGGAACAGAGGGAGTCTCTGTGGTGGGCTTACCACCTCCCTCCTTAGGTTTTTGGGGACCTGACCCCCCCTTCTTGGAGTCTACCCCCTGGGAGTTGACAACCACCCTGGTTCTCAACCACTCATCAGCTGCCTCCCCTAGCTCTCTAGGGTTGGTCAGCTTAGAGTCCACTAGATGCTGGCGTAACCTTTCTTGGATACAATTGGTCAAGATATGCTCTCTCGTGATCAGATTGTATAACCCCTCATAAGTATTTACTTTTTTACCATGAATCCAGCCCTCTAGTGCCGTAAGTGAGGTGTCCACAAAGTCAACCCAAGACTTGGTATTGACCTTCTGGGTGTCCCTGAACTTTATCCTATACTGCTCTGGGGTCAGACCAAACTTTTTAGTTAAGCATCTCTTCATACTGGGGTATGAATCTGCCTCTTCCCCCCTCAAGGTGAGAAGCCTATCCCTCCCAGAGTTGGGGAGGGATAGGCTCCCAACTCCCAAAGAAGTGAACCCCAGTACTGAGGCCTAACCCTTCTCATTTGGAGTGCCCTCTCCAAGGCTTCCAACCACTTGTCTATTTCATTCCCCTCTACATAAGCAGGAACCACCCCCTTGGGTAATCTGGGGCAAAACCCTCCACCCATAGACACCTCAGCTTCTCTGTCGCTGCCACCATCTCTTTTCTCTTTCTTTGCCCACTTTTTCTCTTCTACGGCCAGCTTCTGTGCCTCCAAAGCTATAAATGCTAGCTGGGCCTCCAGCTCTATTTCCCTGAGGACAGGTTCTTTCCTCCTGAAGGGACCCCCTTCCCCCAACTAGCTTTGGGTATGACCCTAGTGACTGTGTGTAATGAGGACCGGTCTTCCTCATCCTCACTTAGGCTCAGATGCCCTCCCTCCCAGGAGTGGTTGGAGCTAGCATCCTCCCCTACGTCTTCCTCCTCTGGAGCTTCCTCTGGGCCTACTTCTTGGGCCTCAGCCCATGCTGTCAGGGATTTAATCAGGACATGCTTCCTGAGGTCAGTGGTTGCAGGCAACCCCCTTTCAGTACCCCCAAAGCTGGGCTACTGTCAGTGTGGGTAGGCTAGCCAGATCAAGATCCATGGTTCCCTAGTTTTGTGTCACCAAAACCGTTTTGCAAAAATGATAAACAAGAATTTTGAAAAATCACAAACATTCAGTAATTGAAATAATCCAAATTAAAAATTAAAACATTTTTTTGCACTTGGACAATTTAAAGGATTTTTAATTTGTTTTACTTAAAACTGTAATTTGATACTGAACACAAGTACACGATGCCCCCACATTGTCCAGAGCCTCTGCAAATACTTTGAAGGGCACAAATGGTGCATAATCCAGTCTACACTGGTTCAGGGACCACCAGTCCCTGCTCTGGCGTGAAACTGGACAAAGGAAAGGGGAGTGACCACTCCCCTGTCCCTCACCACCACACGGGTGGTACCCAGAGCTCTTCCAGAGTGTTCCTGGCATTAGGCATCTTGGATTCCAAGGTGTGTGGACCCTCTAGAGACCTCTGAGTGGCCAGTGCCAGTAGGTGACATCAGAGACCCATCCTGATAGGTGCATACCTGAGTAGGTAGCCAATCCCCCTCTCAGGGCTATTTAGAGTCTCTCCTCTTGGTGTTTCCTCAGATTCGGTTTGCAAGATTCCTCAAGGACTCCTCTGCATCCTCTGCTTCTGCTTCTGATTGTCGGATCAACCGCAGACTGCTCCACGAACCACTGTAACTGCAACAAAGTATCCAGGGCGACTCCTGTGACCTGCAACTTCAGCTCCAACCAGAATTTGCAACAGTTGCAACAGTTTCCAAGGTGTGCACGCTCTGAGGACTGCCTGTCTTCACCCTGCACCAGAAGAACCAAAAGAATCTCCCGTGGAGTGACAGAGTCACTTCCCTGCTTCTGCAGGCAAGTAACAGAGTCACTTCCCTGCTTCTGCAGGCACCCTTCTGCGATGACTACCGGTACTCTGGGACTCCTCTCCTGACGACAAACGTGCTCCCTGGAACACAGGTGTGGACCCAAGTGACCCAGACTGTCCAAAGGTCCAGCTGTCCAAATTTGGTGGAGGTAAGAGCTTGCCTCCCCGTGCTGCGGTAGTACAGAGTCTTCTGCAGCTCTTTGGGCTTCTGTGCACTCCTTCCAAGAATCCTTCGTGCACAGAGTAGCCCAGGTCCCCAGCACTCCATCCTTCAACACACAGCTCCCTGAGTTGTTCTCCGGCGGTGTCGGACCTTCCAGTGTAGTGCTGCGATGACCGCACTTTGCAACTCCTTTGTACCATGTTCTCCCGTGGGTGCTGCCTGGTCTTCTGAGGGCTCTTTGAAGTGCTGAGAGCCCCCTCTATCTCCTCAGTCTGAGTTGAGACCCCCAGATCCCTCCTGGGTCCAGGCAGCTCCTTTTTGACGCAAACCGCATCCTTGCTTGAACTAAGGCTTGTTTGCGGAATCCGGTGATGCAAACAGCCTGCATCCAACAACTCGATGTGGGACATCTCCTGCACCAAGCAGGGACCCGCAGCCATCTTCTTTGGTGCTCTTCTGTACTTTTCTTTTGACCCGAGAATCCACTTTTGCACCTTCTTCTAGGTTTGCAGGGGCTGCTGTCCTTCCTGGACTCTTCTTTCACAGGTCTTCAGGTACAAGAATCCATGGTTTGTTGCTTGCAGTGTTGCTTGGTTCTTGCAAAATCTTTTATCACAACTTGTAGTGTGTCCTGAGGAAACTTGCTGTATTTTACTCCTGCTTACCTGGACTTTGGGTGGGGTACTTTACTTACCTTGGGTGATTTCCTACACTCCCAGAGCCCCTCTACACACTACACTATTTTAGTATATGGCATGTGTTGGCCCTAGGCCCATTGTCTTTTATTGTATTTTCTACTGTTTGCACTATTCTATGATTGTTTGCTTACCTGATTTTGGTTACTAGTGTATATATTGTATACAATACTTACCTCCAGAAGGAGTAGTGCCTCTAAGATATTTTTGGCCTTGTGTCACTAAAATAAAGAACCTTTATTTTTGGTAACACTGAGTATTGTCTTTTATTGTGTATAAGTACTGTGTAACTATATTGGTATTGCAGGAGCTTTACAGTTCTCCTGGTTCAGCCTAAGCTGCTCTGCTACAGCTACCACTAGACAGCCTAAGCTGCTAGAACACTACCTACATTTCACTAATAAGGGATAACTGGACCTGTTATAAAGTGTAAGTACCTTAGGTACCAACTACAAACCAGGCCAGCCTCCTACACTAATGTGTTACGCTGTCACAACAGTGACAGATATCCCATTTGTCGAAATCTATCCTATTTTTTCCTATGGGATTTAGATTTCGGCAGACAGGATAGCCATCACCATTGTGAAGGAGCAACCCCTCTGCCAATATCTAAATCAGGCCCTACCATCCTGATTTATATTTGGCAGACAGGTTACCCATCACAAAGGTGATAGATGTCCCCTCCCCTAAATGTAAATCACATTATTTCCTATAGCATTTATATTGCAGTGGACGGGGTATCGGTCACTTTTGGGACAGAATCACCCATCCGCCGAAATCTAAATCGGGCCCTACATGTTAAAAGTCTTTAGTCTTGTGAAACCCAAACTCAGGATTTAAAACGTAAGTCAGTGTTTGGGGTTGTCTACATTAACAAGAATTGATTACTAGCAAGAAACCCATTTTAGCAACCTTAGAATTAGGAAAAAATTACAACCAACCACCTAAATGTGTGCCTTGCCATTTGCATGTAACTTCTTCATGCCAGTTCATAACTCACTTTGCTACGGTAAAATAACTGTAGTTTATGACCTACAAGTAACTAAAGTATCTCTGAGATAAAAGCAGTAACCCACTGGGCTATCTACACGAAACGCAAATACAACTAAAAAAGAACTTAAAATCACATTTATATTTGTCACTGACTAAAGAGCTATAAAAATGGTCAGGCCCTGACGCTGCCCTCAGCGCGCTGATTCTGGGTGAATGGTGCTCAGTTACTGATGCTTTTCCAAGCCTGAGCTTTTGGAAATGCAGTACATGCAGAGAAGATTAGGCACACAAAAACATTGATGACTTTCCCAAAATGTGCATGAATTGCAACCCATACGTACAACTTAGTTTATTATCTGATTCAGCATGACCCACAAGGGTCAGCATGCATAGGCCAGCACCTCGGACTGCACTATTTTATAGCTCACATCTGAGTAACCAATGTAAACTGGAAATGGTGCACTCATGTTTCTCCTACTTGAATACCCACACACAGAAACTATATCTCCACTATCATTTTCCTTCCTGTTCTCTGACAGGTCTTACCTCTCTGTGTCATGTAACTACTGTTTGCCGGCTACTGAACAAGGCCCCCCTCCAGCCACCACCAAAACCTGCTGAAACCTGGATTGCCGCATAACACTCCTCTGGGGCCGAACAATTAAAGGAGCTAAATCAGAGTTAACAGGTCATGGCCACCCAGACAGCAGGCAACCAAAAGCACCTGGGGACAGATGTATGAAGAAATGGCCTTGCGAATCGCAAATAGCGATTTTTAAGAAATCGCTATTTCCGAGTCGCAATAGGCCATGTATCACTTTTGCAAATTGCGATTCGGTAATTGAAAATCGCAAATTGCAAGAAATTGCGGGAAAGCACACCTAGAGGAGCCTGATGACATCACAAGCAGGAAGTGAGTCATCCTAGGCAGTTTCAGGTGCCACACCCAAACCAGCACTCAGAGAGAGCCATCCCAGCCACACTGAGCAAGTCTGTGGAGAAGGCAGCAGCACAGCTGAACAAACATGGACACCTCTGCCCAGGGAAAGGAGAAGGGAGAAAGAAAGCGTAAGCTGAAATTCAGCGAGCAAGAGCTGGAGGTGCTGACAGAGGAGGTGGTCTGGAGCCATGACCGGTTGTTTGGAAAAAGCTCACTCAAGGTGCCTGAGAGTGAAAAAAGGAGACTCTGGGCAGAAATACAGACAAAGATCTGCGCTGTTGGAGTGGCACAGCGCTCGGTAGAAGAAATCAAGAAGAGGTGGTACGACCTGCGGTCCTGTGCCAAGGAGAGAGTGGCAAGATGACTGCAGGAGGCCGGGAGCACAGTAGGCAGCCAACCCACAGAGACACCCTCCACCCCGATAGAGGACCTAGTGGAGTCCACACTCCTCCCGGAAGCAGTCAGTGGGGTCACTGAGATTGACACCTCCGGCACACCAAGTACCAGCAAAGGTAAGTGCAATATTGAATTGTAACCCCATATGTGTATGCACAAAAGCCCCATAGAAATAAGCAAGTAATGTAAAACAGTGTGATAAGTAGTCCATTCCACATCTTAGAAGCAGCACAACAATGCCTTATGGGAGTGGTAGTCCTCAACCCAGAGCTGAAAGTAGCACATACAAACTAATTAAGCAGAGCGACACCCAGAAGAACACAACACCCACAACAGAGTGAAGAGAAGAACCTGTACCTTTATCACCATTGTGTGACCTTAATTGTAACAAGCATAACTGACATGCTGCATATTGTCGTTGCAGGTGGGCCAGACCCAGCAGCCACAGCATGTGCCAGTTTAGGGGAGACTGACACCCATCCTGCTTCAGATTCCAATACGAGTGGGTCTCAGAACATTGCGCCACTCCGACACAGGCCTAGGGCACTGCCAACGCCAGAAATGAGTCAGGACTCCGATGAGCAGCAGGAAGGCCCACAAACACCATCCCCAACTGGCAGATGCACCCAGATGCAGGAGACACGTTCGCAGCAGACCACAGAACCCCGCAGGATGCCGACATATGCAGGTGCCCAGGCGTATGAGGCAGGTGAGGGAACCTTCTTCTTTGGTGGCCTGGACTCAGCTATGTTGCAGAATAAAAAGAACCCTGCATTACATAGGCAGATGCAGCAACATATTGCCAACATGGGGGGCCTGCATCGCCAGCTGGAGTGCCTGAATGCAAACATTGATCAGCTGCATGAGGGACAGGTCCAGGCATCACAGGACACAAGGGAGCTCACTTCTGCTGTGAGGGAACTATGTGGGCCATTCCAACCCTGGCGGTCGGTGTTAAAGCGGCGGCTAAACCGCCAACAGTCTGGCGGGAAAAAAAATGGAATTCCGACCCTGGCGGAAACCGCCAACAGAGACCGCCACTTCAACACACCGCCCGCCACGGCGGGACAAACAAACAGCGCGGCGGTCACCGCCAACAGACAGGCGAGAGTCAATGTACCGCCCACCCCATCACAACCTACCAATCCGCCACCTTTTCCGGGGCGGTAGCCCCGCCGATAAAAACACGGCGGAAACAGCCATTTCGAATGGAAAACGCTCACCTTCATACACCCCACGAGGAATCTGGACAGCATGGAACCCGAACTACACATCCTCCCAGCGATTTTCTTCCTGCTTCTCTACCAGGAGCACGAACGCCGGCGCAGAAGACAACGGTGAGTCCTGCACCTATGACACAAGGGAGGGGGAGGCAAAAAATTACGGGGACACACATACGCGACACACCCACCCCCACCCTCACCCACTACAACACACACATCAATGCATAGCAACAACTCAGAGTTACACCCCCCAAACCCCCCGGAAGAATGCAAAGACAAAAGGAAATGAATCTAAACATTGGAATATATTGTATCACTGGCTTAAAAATATATCACACATCTAAAACCTTTATATACATAAATTTTAAAGCCCGATCATTGTAGCAGGTTATTGTCTGTGGGCCACTGGTGTGAGAAAGTAGCCTCTTTCTAGCCTTGTTACCCCCACTTTTGGCCTGTTTGTGAGTGTATGTCAGGGTGTTTTCACTGTCTCACTGGGATCCTGCTAGCCAGGGCCCAGTGCTCATAGTGAAAACCCTATGTTTTCAGTATGTTTGTTATGTGTCACTCGGACCCTGCTAGTCAGGACCCCAGTGCTCATAAGTTTGTGGCCTATATGTATGTGTTCCCTGTGTAGTGCCTAACTGTCTTACTGAGGCTCTGCTAACCAGAACCTCAGTGGTTATGCTCTCTCATTTCATTCAAATTGTCACTAACAGGCTAGTGACCAATTTTACCAATTTACATTGGCTTACTGGAACACCCTTATAATTCCCTAGTATATGGTACTGCGGTACCCAGGGTATTGGGGTTCCAGGAGATCCCTATGGGCTGCAGCATTTCTTTTGCCACCCATAGGGAGCTCTGACAATTCTTACACAGGCCTGCCACTGCAGCCTGAGTGAAATAACGTCCACGTTATTTCACAGCCATTTTACACTGCACTTAAGTAACTTATAAGTCACCTATATGTCTAACCTTTACCTGGTAAAGGTTAGGTGCAAAGTTACTAAGTGTGAGGGCACCCTGGCACTAGCCAAGGTGCCCCCACATTGTTCAGGGCCAATTCCCCGGACTTTGTGAGTGCGGGGACACCATTACACGCGTGCACTACATATAGGTCACTACCTATATGTAGCTTCACAATGGTAACTCCGAATATGGCCATGTAACATGTCTATGATCATGGAATTGCCCCCTCTATGCCATCCTGGCATAGTTGGCACAATCCCATGATCCCAGTGGTCTGTAGCACAGACCCTGGTACTGCCAAACTGCCCTTCCTGGGGTTTCACTGCAGCTGCTGCCAACCCCTCAGACAGGCATCTGCCCTCCTGGGGTCCAGCCAGGCCTGGCCCAGGATGGCAGAACAAAGGACTTCCCCTGAGAGAGGGTGTTACACCCTCTCCCTTTGGAAAATGGTGTGAAGGCAGGGGAGGAGTAGCCTCCCCCAGCCTCTGGAAATGCTTTGTTGGGCACAGATGTGCCCAATTCTGCATAAGCCAGTCTACACCGGTTCAGGGGACCCCTTAGCCCTGCTCTGGCGCGAAACTGGACAAAGGAAAGGGGAGTGACCACTCCCCTGACCTGCACCTCCCCTGGGAGGTGTCCAGAGCTCCTCCAGTGTGCTCCAGACCTCTGCCATCTTGGAAACAGAGGTGCTGCTGGCACACTGGACTGCTCTGAGTGGCCAGTGCCACCAGGTGACGCCAGAGACTCCTTCTGATAGGCTCCTTCAGGTGTTAGTAGCCTATCCTCTCTCCTAGGTAGCCAAACCCTCTTTTCTGGCTATTTAGGGTCTCTGTCTCTGGGGAAACTTTAGATAACGAAGGCAAGAGCTCATCCGAGTTCCTCTGCATCTCTCTCTTCACCTTCTGCCAAGGAATCGACTGCTGACCGCGCTAGAAGCCTGCAAACCTGCAACATAGTGGCAAAGACGACTACTGCAACTCTGTAACGCTGATCCTGCCGCCTTCTCGACTGTTTTCCTGGTGGTGCATGCTGTGGGGGTAGTCTGCCTCCTCTCTGCACTAGAAGCTCCGAAGAAATCTCCCGTGGGTCGACAGAATCTTCCCCCTGCAACCGCAGGCACCAAAAAGCTGCATTACCGGTCCCTTGGACCTCTCGTTGTGTGAGAAAGTAGCCTCTTTCTAGCCTTGTTACCCCCACTTTTGGCCTGTTTGTGAGTGTATGTCAGGGTGTTTTCACTGTCTCACTGGGATCCTGCTAGCCAGGGCCCAGTGCTCATAGTGAAAACCCTATGTTTTCAGTATGTTTGTTATGTGTCACTGGGACCCTGCTAGTCAGGACCCCAGTGCTCATAAGTTTGTGGCCTATATGTATGTGTTCCCTGTGTAGTGCCTAACTGTCTCACTGAGGCTCTGCTAACCAGAACCTCAGTGGTTATGCTCTCTCATTTCATTCAAATTGTCACTAACAGGCTAGTGACCAATTTTACCAATTTACATTGGCTTACTGGAACACCCTTATAATTCCCTAGTATATGGTACTGAGGTACCCAGGGTATTGGGGTTCCATGAGAGCCCTATGGGCTGCAGCATTTCTTTTGCCACCCATAGGGAGCTCTGACAATTCTTACACAGGCCTGCCACTGCAGCCTGAGTGAAATAACGTCCATGTTATTTCACAGCCATTTTACACTGCACTTAAGTAACTTATAAGTCACCTATATGTCTAACCTTTACCTGGTAAAGGTTAGGTGCAAAGTTACTAAGTGTGAGGGCACCCTGGCACTAGCCAAGGTGCCCCCACATTGTTCAGGGCCAATTCCCCGGACTTTGTGAGTGCGGGGACACCATTACACGCGTGCACTACATATAGGTCACTACCTATATGTAGCTTCACAATGGTAACTCCGAATATGGCCATGTAACATGTCTATGATCATGGAATTGCCCCCTCTATGCCATCCTGGCATAGTTGGCACAATCCCATGATCCCAGTGGTCTGTAGCACAGACCCTGGTACTGCCAAACTGCCCTTCCTGGGGTTTCACTGCAGCTGCTGCTGCTGCCAACCCCTCAGACAGGCATCTGCCCTCCTGGGGTCCAGCCAGGCCTGGCACAGGATGGCAGAACAAAGGACTTCCTCTGAGAGAGGGTGTTACACCCTCTCCCTTTGGAAAATGGTGTGAAGGCAGGGGAGGAGTAGCCTCCCCCAGCCTCTGGAAATGATTTGTTGGGCACAGATGTGCCCAATTCTGCATAAGCCAGTCTACACCGGTTCAGGGGACCCCTTAGCCCTGCTCTGGCGCGAAACTGGACAAAGGAAAGGGGAGTGACCACTCCCCTGACCTGCACCTCCCCTGGGAGGTGTCCAGAGCTCCTCCAGTGTGCTCCAGACCTCTGCCATCTTGGAAACAGAGGTGCTGCTGGCACACTGGACTGCTCTGAGTGGCCAGTGCCACCAGGTGAAGTCAGAGACTCCTTCTGATAGGCTCCTTCAGGTGTTAGTAGCCTATCCTCTCTCCTAGGTAGCCAAACCCTCTTTTCTGGCTATTTAGGGTCTCTGTCTCTGGGGAAACTTTAGATAACGAATGCAAGAGCTCATCCGAGTTCCTCTGCATCTCTCTCTTCACCTTCTGCCAAGGAATCGACTGCTGACCGCGCTGGAAGCCTGCAAACCTGCAACATAGTAGCAAAGACGACTACTGCAACTCTGTAACGCTGATCCTGCCGCCTTCTCGACTGTTTTCCTGGTGGTGCATGCTGTGGGGGTAGTCTGCCTCCTCTCTGCACTAGAAGCTCTGAAGAAATCTCCCGTGGGTTGACGGAATCTTCCCCCTGCAACTGCAGGCACCAAAAAGCTGCATTACCCGTCCCTTGGGTCTCCTCTCAGCACGACGAGCGAGGTCCCTCGAATCCAGCAACTCTGTCCAAGTGACCCCCACAGTCCAGTGACTCTTCAGTCCAAATTTGGTGGAGGTAAGTCCTTGCCTCACCTCGCTAGACTGCATTGCTGGGAACCGCAACTTTTGCAGCTACTCCGGCCCCTGTGCACTTCCGGCGGAAATCCTTTGTGCACAGCCAAGCCTGGGTCCAAGGCACTCTAACCTGCATTGCACGACTTTCTAAGTTGGTCTCCGGCGACGTGGGACTCCTCTGTGCGACTTCGGGGGAGCACTGTTTGACGCATCCTCGTAGTGTCTGTTTCTGGCACTTCTCCGGGTGCTACCTGCTGCTGAGAGGGCTCCTTGTCTTGCTTGACGTCCCCTCTCTCTCCTGGTCCAATTTGCGACCTCCTGGTCCCTCCTGGGCCACAGCAGCATCCAAAAACACTAACCGCACAATTTGCAGCTAGCAAGGCTTGTTGGCGTTCTTTCGGCGGGAAAACACTTCTGCACAACTCTACAAGGCGAGAGGGATCCGTCCTCTAAAGGAGAAGTCTCTAGCCCTTTGCGTTCCTGCAGAAACTGCAGCTTCTTTGGTCCAGGAGAAGCTTCTTTGCACCCGCAGCTGGCATTTCCTGGGCATCTGCCCATCTCCGACTTGCTTGTGACTTTTGGACTTGGTCCCCTTGTTCCACAGGTACCCTAGATTGGAAATCCACAGTTGTTGCATTGTTGGTTTGTGTCTTTCCTGCATTATTCCTCTAACACGACTTCTTTGTCCTTAGGGGAACTTTAGTGCACTTTGCACTCACTTTTCAGGGTCTTGGGGAGGGTTATTTTTCTAACTCTCACTATTTTCTAATAGTCCCAGCGACCCTCTACAAGGTCACATAGGTTTGGGGTCCATTCGTGGTTCGCATTCCACTTTTGGAGTATATGGTTTGTGTTGCCCCTATCCCTATGTTTCCCCATTGCATCCTATTGTAACTATACATTGTTTGCACTGTTTTCTAAGACTATACTGCATATTTTTGCTATTGTGTATATATATCTTGTGTATATTTCCTATCCTCTCACTGAGGGTACACTCTAAGATACTTTGGCATATTGTCATAAAAATAAAGTACCTTTATTTTTAGTATAACTGTGTATTGTGTTTTCTTATGATATTGTGCATATGACACTAAGTGGTACTGTAGTAGCTTCACACGTCTCCTAGTTCAGCCTAAGCTGCTCTGCTAAGCTACCATTATCTATCAGCCTAAGCTGCTAGACACCCTATACACTAATAAGGGATAACTGGGCCTGGTGCAAGGTGCAAGTACCCCTTGGTACTCACTACAAGCCAGTCCAGCCTCCTACATTGGTTGTGCAGTGGTGGGATAAGTGCTTTGAGACTACTTACCACTCTTGTCATTGTACTTTTCATAAGAGAAAAATATACAAAACAAGGTCAGTGTATATACACATAGCCAAAAAGTTTTGCATTTCCTCTTTTCACTCTTTTCTAAGTGCTGAAAAGTACTTCTAAACTTTCAAGTTTAAAAAGTTTTTTTCTGTCTTTCTAAAAAGTTCTGAAAACTTTTTTCTCTTTTTCTATCACTTTAACTCTCTCTAAAAATGTCTGGCACAGGCCAAAATGTTGATCTGTCCAAACTTGCATATGATCACCTTAGCTGGAAAGGAGCAAGGAGTCTCTGCATAGAGAGAGGTTTGAGTGTAGGGAAGAATCCTTCCTTGGAACTGTTACTTAACATGCTTAGAGAACAAGATAAGGCTATAGGTGCCCCATCTGTTGAAAAAGTACCTAATAGTTCCCAATCTGATTCAGGGACTCCCCCAGGAAAAGATTCAGGAAAGAAACTTCCTAGCCTGCCCATTACTAGACAGTCTAGCATAGTTGGTAATGATGATGAGCCACACCATACAAATAGTGTTGTCTCACATCATAGCAAAAGCATTTATTCTCACCATACTGGTAGTAATGTTTCTGTTAGCCAAGCTGTTAGGGTGGCTTCTGTAAGGGACAGGTCTCCTTCTGTTCATTCCCATCATACCTCTGTATCTAGGAATGTCCCTCCCACCAACCCTGATGACAGAATGTTAGAGAGGGAACTCAATAAGTTGAGGGTGGAACAAACCAGACTGAATCTTAAAAAGCAACAGCTGGATTTGGATAGACAGTCTTTTGAACTAGAGAAGGAAAGACAGAAGTTGGGTTTAGAAACCCATGGTGGCAGCAGCAGTATTCCCCATAGTCATCCTGCAAAAGAGCATGATTCCAGGAATCTGCACAAGATAGTTCCCCCTTATAAGGAGGGGGATGACATTAACAAGTGGTTTGCTGCACTTGAGAGGGCCTGTGTTGTACAGGATGTCCCTCAAAGGCAGTGGGCTGCTATCCTATGGCTATCATTTAGTGGAAAATGTAGGGATAGGCTCCTTACTGTGAAAGAAAATGATGCCAATAATTTTACAGTTCTTAAGAATGCACTCCTGGATGGTTATGGCTTAACCATTGAACAGTACAGGATAAAGTTCAGAGAGACCAAAAAGGAGTCTTCACAAGACTGGGTTGATTTCATTGACCATTCAGTGAAGGCCTTGGAGGGGTGGTTACATGGCAGTAAAGTTACTGATTATGACAGCCTGTATAACTTGATCCTGAGAGAGCATATTCTTAATAATTGTGTGTCTGATTTGTTGCACCAGTACTTGGTGGACTCTGATCTGACATCTCCCCAAGAATTGGGAAAGAAGGCAGACAAATGGGTCAGAACAAGGGTGAACAGAAAAGTTCATACAGGGGGTGACAAAGAGAACACTAAGAAGAAAGATGGTGAAAAGTCTCAAGATAAGCATGGGGATAAGGGTAAAACCAAAGATCCCACTTCAAATCTTAAACACTCTTCAGGGGATGGAGATAAAACAAATTCTTCCTCTTCTTCTCAACCTACACAATTTAAAAAGCCTTGGTGCTTTGTGTGTAAAAACAGAGGCCATAGGCCAGGGGATAAGTCCTGTCCAGGTAAACCCCCTGAGCCTACCACCACTAATACATCAAGCTCTAGTGCCCCTAGCAGTAGTGGTACTAGTGGTGGGACTGCTGGCAACAGTCAAGTTAAGGGTGTAGTTGGGTTCACTTATGGGTCCATAGTAGAAACTGGGGTAGTCACTCCTAAGACAGTTTCTGTCACACCTAGTGGCATTGGCCTTGCCACACTGGCTGCGTGTCCCCTTACAATGGATAAGTACAGGCAGACAGTTTCAATAAATGGTGTGGAGGCCTTGGCCTACAGGGACACAGGTGCCAGTATCACTTTGGTGACTGAAGACCTAGTGCACCCTGATCAACACATCATTGGACAACAGTATAAAATTATTGATGTCCATAACTCCACTAAGTTTCTTCCCTTAGCTATAATTCAGTTTAGTTGGGGTGGAGTTACTGGCCCTAAGCAGGTGGTGGTATCACCTAGCTTACCTGTAGACTGTCTCTTAGGTAATGACCTAGAGGCCTCAGGTTGGGCTGATGTAGAGTTTTATGCCCATGCAGCCATGCTGGGCATCCCTGAGGAATTGTTCCCTCTCATTTCTACTGAAATGAAAAAGCAAAGGAGAGAAGGCCTGAAAACTCAGGATCCCTCTCCATCAACAGGTAAAAAGGGTATCACAGTATCCCCTAACCACCCTACCATTCAGGATACAATTCCTGTGGTGGGAGAAACCTCTCCTGGGGTGGCACCTGTTCCAAGGCAATCATCAGCTGGCAAAGCTGGACTCCCTGAGGTAGAAGTACCTCTCTGTGGGATAACTAACATTGGTGAGAAAAAGAGCACCATTTTAGTTAACAGGGAACATCCCTCCAACCCTCCCAGAGAAACTTTAGTGCAGAAACCCTGCATTGCCTCACAACACTTAGGACAGCATCCCTGCCCTAGTGTGGAGCTCATAGGACAGCATCCCTGCCCTGCTCCAACTAAAGAGAAACAGCATCCCTGTTCTCTCTTCCAGCCATATGGACAAAGTTTTTGCCCAGCTATGGCTTTATTGAGACAGCATCCCTGTCTGGCATTTCCATCATTACAAATAGGTTCAGTGGACAATTCCCACTGCTCTAAACTAAAACTTACTGATAGAAACTCTGAAAATACATCTTCACATTGTTGCTTAGCTAAAAAACTTCAAACATGGTGGTTTACATCCCCATAGGGAAGTAACCATATAGTGGATGATAAAGGGAGTAACCAGTCTATTGCAGAGCTACTCTCTACTTATCACCACTTAGACAATAAAGTCTCAACTGGCCAAGGTTAGCCTTATTGTCCTTCGTTTGGGGGGGGGTTGTGTGAGAAAGTAGCCTCTTTCTAGCCTTGTTACCCCCACTTTTGGCCTGTTTGTGAGTGTATGTCAGGGTGTTTTCACTGTCTCACTGGGATCCTGCTAGCCAGGGCCCAGTGCTCATAGTGAAAACCCTATGTTTTCAGTATGTTTGTTATGTGTCACTGGGACCCTGCTAGTCAGGACCCCAGTGCTCATAAGTTTGTGGCCTATATGTATGTGTTCCCTGTGTAGTGCCTAACTGTCTCACTGAGGCTCTGCTAACCAGAACCTCAGTGGTTATGCTCTCTCATTTCATTCAAATTGTCACTAACAGGCTAGTGACCAATTTTACCAATTTACATTGGCTTACTGGAACACCCTTATAATTCCCTAGTATATGGTACTGAGGTACCCAGGGTATTGGGGTTCCAGGAGATCCCTATGGGCTGCAGCATTTCTTTTGCCACCCATAGGGAGCTCTGACAATTCTTACACAGGCCTGCCACTGCAGCCTGAGTGAAATAACGTCCATGTTATTTCACAGCCATTTTACACTGCACTTAAGTAACTTATAAGTCACCTATATGTCTAACCTTTACCTGGTAAAGGTTAGGTGCAAAGTTACTAAGTGTGAGGGCACCCTGGCACTAGCCAAGGTGCCCCCACATTGTTCAGGGCCAATTCCCCGGACTTTGTGAGTGCGGGGACACCATTACACGCGTGCACTACATATAGGTCACTACCTATATGTAGCTTCACAATGGTAACTCCGAATATGGCCATGTAACATGTCTATGATCATGGAATTGCCCCCTCTATGCCATCCTGGCATAGTTGGCACAATCCCATGATCCCAGTGGTCTGTAGCACAGACCCTGGTACTGCCAAACTGCCCTTCCTGGGGTTTCACTGCAGCTGCTGCTGCTGCCAACCCCTCAGACAGGCATCTGCCCTCCTGGGGTCCAGCCAGGCCTGGCCCAGGATGGCAGAACAAGGGACTTCCTCTGAGAGAGGGTGTTACACCCTCTCCCTTTGGAAAATGGTGTGAAGGCAGGGGAGGAGTAGCCTCCCCCAGCCTCTGGAAATGCTTTGTTGGGCACAGATGTGCCCAATTCTGCATAAGCCAGTCTACACCGGTTCAGGGGACCCCTTAGCCCTGCTCTGGCGCGAAACTGGACAAAGGAAAGGGGAGTGACCACTCTCCTGACCTGCACCTCCCCTGGGAGGTGTCCAGAGCTCCTCCAGTGTGCTCCAGACCTCTGCCATCTTGGAAACAGAGGTGCTGCTGGCACACTGGACTGCTCTGAGTGGCCAGTACCACCAGGTGACGTCAGAGACTCCTTCTGATAGGCTCCTTCAGGTGTTAGTAGCCTATCCTCTCTCCTAGGTAGCCAAACCCTCTTTTCTGGCTATTTAGGGTCTCTGTCTCTGGGGAAACTTTAGATAACGAATGCAAGAGCTCATCCAAGTTCATCTGCATCTCTCTCTTCACCTTCTGCCAAGGAATCGACTGCTGACCGCGCTGGAAGCCTGCAAACCTGCAACATAGTAGCAAAGACGACTACTGCAACTCTGTAACGCTGATCCTGCCGCCTTCTCGACTGTTTTCCTGGTGGTGCATGCTGTGGGGGTAGTCTGCCTCCTCTCTGCACTAGAAGCTCTGAAGAAATCTCCCGTGGGTCGACGGAATCTTCCCCCTGCAACCGCAGGCACCAAAAAGCTGCATTACCGGTCCCTTGGGTCTCCTCTCAGCACGACGAGCGAGGTCCCTCGAATCCAGCAACTCTGTCCAAGTGACCCGCACAGTCCAGTGACTCTTCAGTCCAAGTTTGGTGGAGGTAAGTCCTTGCCTCACCTCGCTAGACTGCATTGCTGGGAACCGCGACTTTTGCAGCTACTCCGGCCCCTGTGCACTTCCGGCAGAAATCCTTTGTGCACAGCCAAGCCTGGGTCCACGGCACTCTAACCTGCATTGTACGACTTTCTAAGTTGGTCTCCGGCGACGTGGGACTCCTTTGTGCAACTTCGGGTGAGCACCGTTTCACGCATCTTCGTAGTGCCTGTTTCTGGCACTTCTCCGGGTGCTACCTGCTGCTGAGAGGGCTCCTTGTCTTGCTTGACGTCCCCTCTCTCTCCTGGTCCAATTTGCGACCTCCTGGTCCCTCCTGGGCCACAGCAGCATCCAAAAACACTAACCGCACAATTTGCAGCTAGCAAGGCTTGTTGGCGTTCTTTCGGCGGGAAAACACTTCTGCACAACTCTACAAGGCGAGAGGGATCCGTCCTCTAAAGGGGAAGTCTCTAGCCCTTTGCGTTCCTGCAGAAACTGCAGCTTCTTTGGTCCAGGAGAAGCTTCTTTGCACCCGCAGCTGGCATTTCCTGGGCATCTGCCCATCTCCGACTTGCTTGTGACTTTTGGACTTGGTCCCCTTGTTCCACAGGTACCCTAGATTGGAAATCCACAGTTGTTGCATTGTTGGTTTGTGTCTTTCCTGCATTATTCCTCTAACACGACTTCTTTGTCCTTAGGGGAACTTTAGTGCACTTTGCACTCACTTTTCAGGGTCTTGGGGAGGGTTATTTTTCTAACTCTCACTATTTTCTAATAGTCCCAGCGACCCTCTACAAGGTCACATAGGTTTGGGGTCCATTTGTGGTTCGCATTCCACTTTTGGAGTATATGGTTTGTGTTGCCCCTATCCCTATGTTTCCCCATTGCATCCTATTGTAACTATACATTGTTTGCACTGTTTTCTAAGACTATACTGCATATTTTTGCTATTGTGTATATATATCTTGTGTATATTTCCTATCCTCTCACTGAGGGTACACTCTAAGATACTTTGGCATATTGTCATAAAAATAAAGTACCTTTATTTTTAGTATAACTGTGTATTGTGTTTTCTTATGATATTGTGCATATGACACTAAGTGGTACTGTAGTAGCTTCACACGTCTCCTAGTTCAGCCTAATCTGCTCTGCTAAGCTACCAATATCTATCAGCCTAAGCTGCTAGACACCCTATACACTAATAAGGGATAACTGGGCCTGGTGCAAGGTGCAAGTACCCCTTGGTACTCACTACAAGCCAGTCCAGCCTCCTACAACTGGGCCCAAATCACATGGGCAAAGCCCGCACAGGATACCTGACTCCAACGGAGAGAACACTGCAGGGGCATCAGATAGCAAAACTACAGGAACCTCAGGGGGAAGGGAAGGAGGGGCACCTCAGCCAGATGAGTGCACGACACCAGATCCACGAGGGGCCTCCATGGCCACTGTTCTATCCTGGGGAGTGCAAAGCCACAGTCTCTCAAGTCTCTACAGTGGGTGGGTTGCCCACTGTTCCATCCTGGGGAGTGCAAAGCCACAGTCTCTCAAGTCTCACAAGTGGGTGGTTTGCCCACTGTGCCATCCTGGGGAGTGCAAAGCCACAGTCTCTCAAGTCTCTACAGTGGGTGGGTTGCAAACTGTTCCATCCTGGGGAGTGCAAAGCCACAGTCTCTCAAGTCTCACAAGTGGGTGGTTTGCCCACTGTACCATCCTAGGGAGTGCAAAGCCACAGTCTCTCAAGTGGATAACAGTCTCCACTGGTTCTGGAGGGGGACTGGTGCCCAGAGTGCTTCGTGCAGCCCTACCCGACACAGATGCGGGCCTGCCCCTTCCGCCAATGGGCCAGCGGTGCTTGAGACGGCGGTGCCCTGTTCAGCGGTGCTTGAGATGAAGGGCCCAGTGCAGCGGTGCTTGAGACGGCAGTGCCCTGTTCAGCGGTGCATGAGACGGCAGTGCCCTGTTCAGCGGTGCTTGAGACGGCGGTGCCCTGTTCAGTGGTGCTTGAGACGGCGGTGCCCTGTTCAGCGGTGCTTGAGATGAAGGGCCCAGTGCAGCGGTGCATGAGACGGCGGTGCCCTGTTCAGCGGTGCATGAGACGGCGGTGCCCTGTTCAGCGGTGCTTGAGATGGCGGTGCCCTGTTCAGCGGTGCTTGAGACGGCGGTGCCCTCTTCAGCGGTGCTTGAGATGAAGGGCCCAGTGCAGCGGTGCTTGAGACGGCGATGCCCTGTTCAGCGGTGCTTGAGATGAAGGGCCCAGTGCAGCGGTGCTTGAGACGGCGGTGCCCTGTTCAGCGGTGCTTGAGACGGCAGTGGCCTGTTCAGCGGTGCTTGAGATGAAGGGCCCAGTGCAGCGGTGCTTGAGACGGCGGTGCCCTGTTCAGCGGTGCATGAGACGGCGGTGCCCTGTTCAGCGGTGCTTGAGACGGCGGTGCCCTGTTCAGCGGTGCTTGAGATGAAGGGCCCAGTGCAGTGGTGCTTGAAACGGCGGTGCCCTGTTCAGCGGTGCATGAGACGGCGGTGCCCTGTTCAGCGGTGCTTGAGACGGCGGTGCCCTGTTCAGCGGTGCTTGAGACGGCGGTGCCCTGTTCAGCGGTGTTTGAGATGAAGGGCCCAGTGCAGCGGTGCTTGAGACGGCGGTGCCCTGTTCAGCGGTGGTTGAGATGAAGGGCCCAGTGCAGCGGTGCTTAAGACGGCGGTGCCCTGTTCAGCGGTGCTTGAGACAGCGGTGGCTTGTTCAGCGGTGCTTGAGATGAAGGGCCCAGTGCAGCGGTGCTTGAGACGGCGGTGCCCTGTTCAGTGGTGCTTGAGATGAAGGGCCCAGTGCAGCGGTGCTTGAGACGGCGGTGCCCTGTTCATCGGTGCTTGAGATGAAGGGCCCAGTGCAGCGGTGCTTGAGACGGCGGTGCCCTGTTTAGCGGTGCTCGAGACGGCGGTGCCCTGTTCAGCGGTGCTTGAGATGAAGGGCCCAGTGCAGCGGTGCTTGAGACGGCGGTGCCCTGTTCAGCGGTGCATGAGACGGCGGTGCCCTGTTCAGCGGTGCTTGAGACGGCGGTGCCCTGTTCAGCGGTGCTTGAGATGAAGGGCCCAGTGCAGCGGTGCTTGAGACGGCGGTGCCCTGTTCAGCGGTGCTTGAGACGGCGGTGCCCTGTTCAGCGGTGCATGAGACGGCGGTGCCCTGTTCAGCGGTGCTTGAGATGAAGGGCCCAGTGCAGTGGTGCTTGAGACAGCGGTGCCCTGTTCAGCGGTGCTTGAGACGGCGGTGGCCTGTTCAGCGGTGCTTGAGACGGCGGTGTCCTGTTCAGCAGTGCTTGAGATGAAGGGCCCAGTGCAGCGGTGCTTGAGACGGCGGTGCCCTGTTCAGCGGTGCTTGAGACGGCGGTGCCCTGTTCAGCGGTGCTTGAGACGGCATTGCCCTGTTCAGCGGTGCTTGAGACGGCGGTGCCCTGTTCAGCGGTGCTTGAGATGAAGGGCCCAGTGCAGCGGTGCTTGAGACGGCAGTGCCCTGTTCAGCGGTGCTTGAGACGGCGGTGCCCTGAATAAGCGGTGCATCGGATGAGTGTCCAGCTCAGCGGATCCGGCCATGGAGTGGAGGTCATTCGCCACCTGACCTGTGGCTGGCGGTGCCTTCCTGCCCATCTGTCGTGTGGCTGGCGGGGCCCTCCTGGGCTGCAGTCCCGGGCCTGTTGGTGTCCTCCTGCCCACCTGGAATGGGGCTTGCGTGGCCCTCCTGGGCTGCAGTACCGGGCCTGTTGGTGTCCTTCTGCCCACCTGGGATGGGTCTGGCGGGGCCCTCCTGGCCAGCTGGGCTGGTGGCGGTCTTGTCGGGCGTGCTGCCCTTCCTAGCCTTCCCTGTTTGCCTGTGGCCCTTCCCCACCTTTGGCGGTGTGCCAGGTGGCACCACACCTCCGGGCGGAGCCATGGTAGGGATTTTGGTCCCTGGTGTCTTCGGCCTCTCGCGCCGGCCGCTGACAATTTTCAGATGTTTCACCGGGGGTGGGCTGGCCGTGCCTTGGCTCCTTACTGAACTGGCTGCCCTTGAGGGTGGGGGACTCTACAGTCCATGGCCGACTGTCATTACAGGTCCCGCTTTTGTGGTGGCTGAGGTGCTGACTGGAGTCCTATGAGATGGACGGGGTGGGGGAGTTTTAGGAAAGAGGTCAAGTTTGGAAAGGAAAAACAATTTAGGAACAGAGGGACGGGTAGGTGTAGTGTGTATGGGAGTGGAGGAAGAGGTTGTGGTTGTAGGAGTTTTCAGTCTGGTGTCTTTGGGTGCAGGTGCTTGTGCTGGAGGCTGTTGTGAGGTGGATGGCTGTTGGGTGGGTGGCTGCCTGCGTTTGTGTAGCTTGGAAGAGGGGGTCACAGACACAGTGGGAGAGGACACAGGGGACGTGTAAATGGTAGTGGGGGTGGTGACTGCACGTGTGCGGAGGGTTCTGGTGGGTGTGCTGGTGATGGACGTAGTGCCTGAAGATGTTGTGCATGCAGGTGTGAGTGGAGACGTGACAGGGAGGGAGGAGGGAGACGAAGAGGAGGGGGACACAGTGGAGGCAGTGGGTGTTGGTATATCTGCATGTGGATGTTGCTTGTGTGAATGCTTGTGGGATGTGTGGTGCTTATGTTTGCCTGAGCTTCCCTTGGGTGTTGAGGTGTGTGCAGGCTGGTCTGATGGTGTGTCTGGGATAGGCAGAGGTACAGGGGATTGGGTCTGGGTGGAGGAAGTTAGAGCGGGGAGGCTAGAGACAGGAACAATGGCTGCCATCAGTGCTGAGGCCAGAGTGTTGAACGATCGCTGAAGGGCAGCCTGACCAGAATGAATGCCCTCCAGGTATGCATTACTCTGGTGCACCTCCCTTTCTACACCCTGGATGGCATTCAAAATGGTAGACTGCCCAACAATGAGCTTCCTCAGGAGGTCAATCACCTCCTCACTGAGGGCAGCAGGGGTGACAGGGGCAGGGCCTGAGGTTCCTGGGGCGAAGGAGATGCCCACCTTCCTGGGTGAGCGGGCTCGGGGCAAACGCTGAGGGGCTGCTGGGAGGGCGGTGCTGGTGCGCTGGGTGGCGGCTGTACCTGGTGTTGCGGGGGGCACAGATGTTGCCGCCACCACAAGGGAGCTCCCTTCAGAGGACGAGTCGCTGTCACTGACATCTGCACGAGTCCCCGCTGTGGAGCTCCCCTCGCCCTCCGTCTCACTGGTGAATTTCGAATCCGTTGTATGGCCCGCCATGGCCATGTGGGATGCAGCTCCCTCGTGCTCCGATGCCACTTCTCCGCCGCCTGATGATGCTAATGCACACATGAACAGGAAGACCACAAAAAAAGGGGGGGAGAAAATAAAGACATGTTGAGTACATGCATTGACGACACCGTTGGCGGACAGGACAGACACAGAAGCCCCCTGCACTAAGCCACGCACTTGGGGTCGACTAGGCAATCCGTGGGACATGGCCTACAAGCCTATGAGCAACATCTGCACACATAGATGACACAGGGCAATGAATAGCTGTACTTGGCACCTAACAGAGGTGGGGGGTGGGGGCACAGGGCCATGCCTTACGGAGGGGCCTAGCCTACAGAAATCGCCCTGGCCTAGGGATACTCACAGCCCTCCTCCCCCACCCAGAGACCTCCACTGCGCGCAAAGTCAGCATAATGAGAATGTACTCACCCCCTTATGTCTGCTGTGATGTCCTCACGCGCCCATCCAAATCGGGGTAGGCCACCGCCAGGATCCGGGACATCAGGGGGGTCAAAGTCCGACTGGCACCCCTCCCACGTTGGGAGGCCATCCCCAGCTGAGCCTCACCCGTCTTCCTGCTCCAGCGTCGGATGTCCTCCCATCTCTTCCAGCAGTGGGTGCCCCGTCTGTGGTGGACCCCCAGGGTCCGGACGTCCTTGGCGATGGCACGCCAAATGTCGATTTTCTGGTGGGCGCTGACCTATGTGACATGTACAGGGGGAGAAAAATATTCATCACCTTCTGCATGCTCGATGTGAGTGGCCCCCCATCCCCACCCTTGCCATGTGGCACATGCTCTCATCTGTCGTTTGATGCATGCCTCAATCGCTCCCTTCCCCACCATCTTTCATCCACCCCACTCAACACAGGCATTGCCCACAAAGCATGGTCCCAGTGTACTTACCTGTTGGTCTGGAGGACCGTAGAGTAGCGCATACTGGGGGAGGACCCCATCCACAAGTTTCTCCAATTCCTGAGCAGTGAAGGCAGGGGCCCTTTCCCCAGTCGCATGAGCCATTGTCTCTTCCAGACCGAGGTCACAGCAGCACTTACAGTGTAGGTCCTCTCCTGTGGAAGATCAGGTATCGAGTGATTAAGCAGATAGAAAATGGCGGTCACGGCCGCGGCAGTGCGTACCGCGGCGGTGCGTACCGCGACCGCCGGCGCACATTGTCATTGGCTCCTGAGACCCATAGGGTTCAATGTTAACCAATGCTGCTTTGCGCTGCGGTCTTCGACCGCCTACCGCCACGGTGTGCCACGCCAGCGCATTGACCTCACATCCCATTGTCACACTTCACAGGTCAGGTAGCCGCCATTTCAAGGGCCCACATGGCTTACTTTTAACTGCGTCACACATACCTAGGCCTTGCATCGACACTCATACAAACCATTCAGTGCATTGGGAATCGTGTTTTTGGCAAACTGTGGTTACATACCTGTGGGCTGATTGACTCTGTGCTCGCTGTTGTCCTTTATAGGCACCGTCCGCTGGGACATGCGAGGAGATGGAGAAATCTTCCCGTGTACAGACCGCTAGTGGACCTGTCGACAATGGAGGAAAGACATGTCATACTGACATACAGGCTTGACCGAGCCACTATTCATGAACTGTGTGCCCAGCTGGAGGCAGACCTGATGTCACCAATCTGCCAACCCACAGGGATCCCCCCTCTAGTGCAGGTGCTGTCAGTACTCCATTTCTTAGCAAGTGGGTCATTTCAAACAACAGTGACCATATCATCAGGGATGTCTCAGCCTATGTTTTCCAAGGTGTTGTCCAGAGTGTTGTCTGCCCTGCTGAAACACATGCGCAGCTACATCATTTTCCCTGAGGTGGGGGATTTGGCTACAGTGAAGGGTGATTTCTATACCCTTGGACATAGCCCCAACATCATAGGTGCCATTGATGGGACACATGTTGCTTTGGTCCCCCCCAGCAGGAGTGAACAGCTGTACAGGAACAGGAAGAGTTATCATTCCATGAATGTACAGATAGTGTGTTTGGCTGACCAGTACATCTCCCATGTGAATGCCAAGTTCCCTGGCTCAGTGCATGATGCCTACATCCTGCGGAATAGCAGCATCCCTTACGTGATGGGTCAACTCCAGAGGCACCGGGTGTGGCTATTAGGGGACTCTGGTTACCCCAACCTGTCATGGTCACTGACCCCAGTGAGGAATCCCAGGACAAGGGCAGAGGAACACTACAATGAGGCCCATGGGAGAACTAGGAGGGTGATTGAGCGGACCTTTGGCCTCCTGAAGGCCAGGTTCAGGTGCCTCCATATGACAGGTATATGACTAATGTACTCACCAAAGAAGGTGTGTCAGATCATCGTGGCCTGCTGTATGCTTCACAACCTGGCTTTGCGACGCCAGGTGCCTTTTCTGCAGGAGGATGGTCAAGATGGTGGTGTTGTAGCAGCTGTGGAGCCTGTGGAGAGTGAAGTCGAGGAAGCCGAAGAGGACGACATAGACAACAGGAACACAGTAATACAGCAGTATTTTCAATGACACACAGGTAAGATTCCAACCCGGCATATTACATATACTTAACCCCTACTACCTCTCTACTGTCTGACCTTTTCCCCCTGTGTATGGTAACTGAGTTGTGACTTTACCTTCCAATTTCAGAGATGTGGGCCTTACTGTGTGACATCTGCTTTGTTTCCCCATGGACTACAGCTGTGTGACATTGGTATGTTGGCATCACAATGTAAATAAGCATTTTGGGACGGTAATGTCTAATACATTTGTTCGAAATCACAGCCAGACTCCTGATTGTTTTGTGCAATAACTGTGTTTATTTCAGTGCTCTATATTGGTGGGTGGTTGCAAATCGGTGGTGGGTGATTGTCCATGGCAGAGTCCAGACTATTAGTTTCACAGGTGCAATGTCCAAATGCCTGTGGAAAATGGAGCATGGGCAGGGTGTCAATGTGGGACAATGGGATGACATTCAGGGAGGTATCCTTTCCTGGCGGGGGTCTTGGCATCTTACTCTGTCTTCTTCCTGGATCTCAGGGCCCGCTTGCGGGGTGGTTCTCCTTCTGCAGGGGGTGGGGTCCTCGTGGCCTGTTGGTCCTGTGGCGGGGCCTCCTGTCCACTAGCGCCGGCAGAGGTGGTAGGCAGTTCTTGGTCCATGCTAGTGTCAGGGGCCCTTTGCCTTGCCACAGTGACCCGCAATGTGGTGACTACCTGATTCAGAGCCCCTACAATGGTGGCCAGGGCGGAACTGATGTTTCGAAGTTCCTCCCTGAACACCATATACTGTTCCTCCTGCAGAAGCTGGATCTCCTGAAACCTGGCCAGGACCGTCGCCATCGTCTCCTGGGAGTGGTGGTTTGCTCCCATGTTGGAGGTGAGGGCCTCGTGGAGAGTGGGTTCCCTGGGCCTGTCCCCCCTCCTGTCGCACAGCAGCCCTCCCAGTTCCCCTGTTTGCCTGGGCCTCTGTCCCCTGGACCTTGTGCCCACTACCACTGCCCCCAGGTCCCTGTTGTTGTTGGGGTGGTGGGTTAACCTGGGTGCCCTGTAGTGGTGGACACACCGCTGATTGACGTGTCCTGGGGACTGAGGGGCGGGCCCGCTGGGTGGGTGCTGTGCTGGTGTTCCCAGATGGGGGAAGGTCTGCTATGGGCTGTGGCTGTCTGAGGGGAACCGACTGTCCAGAGGTCCCCGATGGGCCAGGCTGGTCATCTAGATCCAGGTCGACAGAGGTGCTGTCCTCACTGTGGGCCTCTTCTGGGGGTGGAGTGGACATTTGTGGACCCTCCTGCGAGGTGACGTGGCGTTCGGGTCCTGCAGGGGTATAAAAGTATGGTTATTGCATTTGTGTGTGCCATAGCGTGTAATGGGTGGGTGCCCTTGTACCCCAGTGCTGGCATTACCGTGTGGGGGCTTTAGTGACAGTGATTTGGGGGGGATGGGTTTGTGCAGTGGGCATGCTTTGGTGATGGGTGTCCATGCTTTGTGGTCGCATGCAGGGCTTGGTGTTGGGATGGGTGGCTTGTGATGGTGAGACATTTGCAAGGAGCAGGATGTGATGGGGGTGAGGGTGAGGGTGGGGTTATGAGTTGGCATGCTGGTGGGGTGGGGGGGATGAAGTAGTGAAGATGAGACTTACCAGAGTCCATTCCTCCAGAGACTCCTGCGAGGCCCTCAGGATGCAGGATCGCCAAGACTTGCTCCTCCCATGTTGTAAATTCTGGGGGAGGATGTGGGGGTCCGCCGCCAGTCCGCTGCACCGCAATGTTGTGCCGGGATACCATAGAACGCACCTTCCCCCGTAGGTCGTTCCACCTCTTCCTGATGTCGTCCCTATTTCTTGGGTGCTGTCCCACCGTGTTGACCCTGTCGACTATTATGCTCCATAGCTCCATCTTCCTGGCAATGGTGGTGTGCTGCACCTGTGCCCCGAAGAGCTGTGGCTCTACCCGTACAATTTCCTCCACCATGACCCTGAGTTCTTCGTTAGAAAACCTGGGGTGTCTTTGCGGTGCCATGGGGTGGTGTGGGTGATGTGTGGTGTGGATTGTGTGGTGCTAAGTGTGGTGATGTGTATTGTTGTGTTGTGTGAAGTGCGTGCTAATATTGCTGGGTGACAGTAAAATGCGCGTCTGGGTGCTCGGATGTCTTTTCTCTGTGGGTGGTCCCGATTCTCTAGGAGTGGAGGTTTGTGGGTAATGTGGGTGTGTGTTTTATATTGTATTGGGTGTGTGGGAGTGGTGTGTGTATGTGTCTCAGGTGTGTGTATTTTGAATTGTCCAATGTGGCAGAGTTTTGTTGAAGTGTGTGTATTCTGAACGCAGCGGTGTGTACCGCCAATAGAATACCGCGGTTGAAAGACCGCCACGAGGATTCGTGTGTCGTGATAGTGTGGGCGTATTTCTGTTGGCGTGACGGTGGAGGTTTGGTCATCGCCAGTTTCTCACTGCCCTTTGCTGTGGCGGACTTTTGTGGATGTCTGTATTTTGGCGGTTTGCCATTTGTGGGTCAGAATGACCGTGGCGGTTTACCGCGGCGGTGTTCTGGCGGTCTTCTGCACGGCGGTAAGCGCCTTTTACCACCAAGGTTGGAATGAGGGCCTATGTCAGGACCTGCGTCATGACAGGGTGAGCCACCGCAGGCAGGAGCGACGCTTCATGAGTATGTTTGGGGGATTTTGTCCCTCTATGACTAGGCTGGCTAATTCCACCTCCCTGATTTCATGTCGTGCAGTGGTTGCACAGGTTGAGGCAGCACACAGCAGCAGGGATGTGGCTCAAGGACTAGTCTAAATCACCAATGTGATAGACAATATCATGGGAAACAGGTCAGCCACACCTAGCGAGCTTGGACTGGGGGACACGGAGGACACATCCAGCCTCAGCAGCCTAGCTGTGCCCGCAATGGACACCAGACGGCAGAGTGCCAGGCATAGCAGTGCCACAGAGGCAGACAATCGAGGTGTCAGTGAGGCAACTGGGCACTCGAGTGGCGTGCGTGGCCGCAAGAAGTGACTGTAGTGGCCACAGGGGTAATGAGTACACTATGAAAGAATAGTGCTTTACTGTGAACTGCTATTTTTGTTTTTTTTAAATCACTTTTGTTGGTATTGGTTGGACTAACATTACCTGACATTAAGGTAATAAATTTACTCACTACAGATACATTTGTCAGTGGATTTGTGTTAACATACTTATATCTGAAATGGTTGTGTGTGATGTCAGCACGCCTTTGCCTTCCCTCTGCTGCACTGGTCCTGTCTGCTGGCTGTAGGGGTGGTATGGGATCATCATCCTCATCTGAGCCTGGCTCCGATATTTCCACAGGTATGCCCCTGGTGGTAGCTATATTGTGCAAGATTGCACAAGTAGCCACTATTCTACATGTTGTCTCTGGGCTGTACTGTAGTGCCCCTCCACTTTTGTTGAGGCACCGGAAGCGACTCTTCAGCAGCCCAAAGGTGCGCTCCACCACGTTGCGGGTCGCCCTATGTGCTGCATTGAATCTCCGTTCTGGTGGTGCTGCAGGATTGAGGTAGGGCATCATCATGTAGGTGCGCACTGCGTAGGCACTGTCTCCTGGAAGGGACAGAGGGTATATTGAGTAACTGAGCCATCTGACATCAGCACGCCATCAATGCGCTAGTAGATATCCTTCTCCAAACTCCCCAGCTAGCAGTCTTGTGTGAATCCCGCTATGGCGAAAGATGTATGAATCATGTGTGCTCCCTGGGTACCTGGCCACAAGATCAGTCATGATATAAGAGGCATTGCATATCACCTGTATATTCATTGAATGTTGGTATTTACGGTTGCGGTACACATACTCTGTGGCTGATGGTGGACAGATTGCAACATTTGTCCCATCTATGGCACCTAGGACATGGGGGAACTGTGCTATCTGGTAAAAATCTATTTTTGTCTGCTGTATTGCCTGTGGGGTGTGGGGGAATCTGATGTACTGGTGTATTCTGCTCAGCATGGCATTGATAAATGCATTGACAAATCTAGAGAGGGTACTCTGTGAGACCCCTCCAGCTGCTGCTATGACCCCTTGATAGCTCCCTGAGGCAAGTAGGTGGAGGGAGCATAATACCTGCACATGGGTGGGGATGATATGAGTCCTATGTGTTCTGCGCTGCAGTATGGGTTGTAGCTCAGCTATCAGATCAAGTATCATGGCTGAGTTCAACATATACCTCTCAAATATTTCCTCCTCTGTCTAGCCAAAAAGTGTAATGCACACTCTGAAAATGCGCTCCTGTCTCCTCCTCCCTCTCCTCAAACCTGCCAAGATCCTCATTCTCCTTGCCATTAAGTAGAGTGCAGCCATTGTGGAAAAGAGTCTGAGGCATTCTGAGCCTCTTTATATAGGTTGCACCTAGTTACCACCTGGTTTCACTTATTGGTATTTTGCATGTGCAAAATGCCATTCTGCGAAAAATCGCAATTTGCGATTTTTTGATGCATCAAATTGTGACTTGGATTTTGCGAATCGCATTTTGCGCCTTCAATTTCCTACTAGAAATACCGAATCGCAAAATGTGACTCGCAAAAACAGGTTGCAACGCAAAAAATCGCAATTTTTGCAATTTCCTATTTTTGGTCTGCGAATGGCTTTCATGCATCGCAGACCACTTTTTTGCATTCACAATCGGACAATTTTTGCGATTCACACCGTTTGTGAATGCAAAAAAGTTTCATACATCTGGCCCATGGTTTACAGCTGTCCCAGTCACCTCTGACCTGGTGCCCTACGCACATCATCCATGTATGTATACATTGTTACAATTTTGAATATAAAATAAAAGTTAACCCAACTAATAAAAAGAACAAGCATTTGCAATTCAATAGGTCTTGCATTTGCAAGAGTTATAGCTATTCGCATTGTAAATGACTTTGGGGCCTTATAAGTGTTTAGCTATAGAGCACA